>NC_071992.2:68737717-69043586 GCF_028885655.2 Pongo abelii
TTGCTCCTCTCCAGACTCTGAATCACAAGCCTGAAGATCAGAAATACTCACGCATGCGGGCAGATATATTTGATATGTGAACTTCTGATACCTGCAAAGGCTTCTGCCCATCCGTGCCTGGTGGAAAAATCATTGAATAATGCTATTAGACACTGTTTTAAATCCCAGTAAGTAAGTAGCAGAAGAGTAACTTTAAAAAACTGTGAAGATAAATGTTAAATCCTAAAAATATGTTTTTGTTTGTTTGTTTTTTGAGATGGTGTCTCGCTCTGTCGCCCAGGCTGGAGTACAGTGGCGCGATCTCGGCTCACTGCAAGCTCCGTCTCCCGAGTTCAGGCCATTCTCCTGCCTCAGCCTCCCAAGTAGCTGGGACTACAGGTGCCTGCCACCACGCCCGGCTAATTTTTTCTATTTTTTAGTAGAGACGGGGTTTCACCGTGTTAGCCAGGATGGTCTCGATCTCCTGACCTCGTGATCTGCCCGCCTTGGCCTCCCAAAGTGCTGGGATTACAGGCGTGAGCCATCACGCCCGGCCTAAAAATATCTTTAAAATGTGGGCTCTCAATACTATTAAAACAACACCATGAATCTAAAAACAACCCAGCAGCTGTTATTTAAGTTTTACCTAGGGATAAGGATGATTTCTCAGATTTCTGAACAGCAATGTGTGCCCCTTCAGATATTTCCACAGGGCTTCACAACTTCCAAACTATAGATATATTTTTAAAATGTCTTTATACAATGTGTTTATAAAGTAGGCAAAACAAATAATTAACATTTTACACAAAGAAAAAAAGCCTTGGCCGGGTGCAGTGGCTCACGCCTGTAATCCCTGCACTTTGGGAGGGTGAGGCAGGCAGATCACCTGAGGTCGGGAGTTCAAGACAAGCATGCCCAACATAGTGAAACCCCATCTCTACTAAAAATACAAAAATTAGCCGGGCATGGTGGTGTGCACCTGTAGTCCCAGCTACTCGGGAGGCTGAGGCAGGAGAATCGCTTGAACCCAGCAGGTAGAGGTTGCCGTGAGCCAAGATCACGCCACTGCACTCCAGCCTGGGCAACAGAGTGAGGCTCCATCTCAAAAAAAAGAAAAGAAAAAAAAGCCTCAGATAAATAAACTAAATCAGTTGTCTAACATCTCTACATGCTTACCACACTATTTAAAAACAGTAACTTTCACCTGGGCACAGTGGCTCATGCTCACAAGCACTTTGGGAGACTGAAGCATGCAGATCACTTGAGTCCGGAGTTCGAGACCAGCCTGGCCAACATGGTGAAACCCCGTCTCTACTAAAAATACAAAAACTAGCTGGGCGTGGTGGTGCATGCCTGTAATCCCAGCTACTCAGGAGGCTGAGGCAGGCGAATCACTTGAACCGGGAGGCAGAGGTTGCAGTGAGCCGAGACTGCACCACTGCACCCCAGCCTGGGCAACAGAGTGAGACTCCATCTCAAAACAAATAAGTAAGTAAATAAAATAAAAACAGCAACTTTTGCTGAGCATGGTGGCTCATGTCTATAATCCCAACACTTTGAGAGGCTGAGGCAGGAGGACAGCTTGAGACCAGGAGTTTAAGACTAGCCTAAACAATACAGTAAGACCCACTCTACAGAAAAGAAAAAAAATTTTTTTAATCCAGCAACTTTAATATTATTTCTTCATGTGTACATGTTCACATACATACACGTTCAAAGCAGAATACAGAAAAACTGAAAAACTATAAATAATCAAATCCTTCTAGCCAGGAATAAACAGTTAATTTTCTGATGCATTTCCTTCTGATTTTTCCCATGCATGTCAATTAAGGAATAGATGCACGTTTTACAAAACAGGGATCATATTATACATATAGTTTCCTGCTTATTTACATTTGGCTATATACTTGATGCTTTTCACATATTATCTCTACTAAAGAATAAAGTACAAGTAATTTCAGCCTTTCTTATTTCAAACAGTCTAGATACATGTTAGTTTTTTGTTTTTTTTTTTTTTTGAGACAGAGTCTCGCTCTGTTGCCCAGGCTGGAGTGCAGTGGCAAGATCTCAGCTCACTGCAAGCCCCGCCTCCCGGGCTCACACCATTCTCCTGCCTCAGCCTCCCGAGTAGGCGCCCGCCACCACGCCAGCTAAATTTTTTTTTTTTTGTATTTTTAGTAGAGATGGGGTTTCACTGCGTTAGCCAGGATGGTCTTGATCTCCTGACCTCATGATCCGTCTGCCTCAGCCTCCCAAAGTGCTGGGATTACAGGCATGAGCCACCGTGCCCAGCCCCCTGTTAAATACTTTTCTATTAACTATTTTTCTGTTTCAACCCACCTCCCCCAAAGTGTTAACGACACATAAAAAGATTAGTAACAACAGTATTAACTGGAATACTTACATAACATTAACTATAACCAGGATATTGTATAGGAGTTTTGTGTGTATGCACATGTGTATATGTGTAAATAGCTATGTTAAAGACTTTTTTCTGAAAACTATAAAACATATTAAGAAATTAAAGAAAATCTATATAAATGGAAGATATCCCACTTTCATGGACTGGGAGATATAATATTTTAAAGACAGCAGTACTCTCAAATTGATCTATGGAGTCAATGCAATCTTTATCATAATACCACCTGACTTTGCACATATTAGAACCCAATCTAAAATTTGTATGGAAACTCAAGAGACTCAGAATAACAACAACAACAAAAATCTTGAAAAAGAACAAAATTAGAGGACTCACACTTCTTAATCTCAAAAATTCCTACCAAGTAACTTTCAGAGACTAGTACTAGAGTACAGACAGACATATAAATCAACCGAAAATCCAGAAATAAAACCTCACATTTACTGTCAACTTATTTCTGAAACAAATCAACAGGGAAGGAATAGTCTTTTTAACAAAAGTAGCTGGGACAAGTGGATATCCACACGTAATACAAAGAAGTTGGACTGCTACCTCATACCATATGTAAACACTGACCAAATACCTAAATGTAAGAGATAAAACTATAAAACTAGAAGAAAACATACATACATCTTTGTGACCTCAGATCTGGCAATTTCTTAGATATAACATCAAAAGCACAACCGACAAGAAAAAAATAGATAAATTAGAAATCATAAAAATTAACTGTTGTGTTTCAAAGGACACTATGAAGAAAATTAAAAGACAACTTACATAATGGGAAAAATGTTTGCAAATTACATCTAATTAAAGTGTCTAATATCCATAATTAAAAAAACTTGCAACTCACAAACAAAAAGACAACCCAATTAAAAAATATGCAAAAGACTTGAAGAGATGTTTGTCCAAAGAAGACATACAAATGGCCAAAATGCACAGGAAAAGATGCTGAACATCATTAGTCATTAAGGAAACATAAATCAAAGCCCCAATGATACATCACTTCATACTCACTAGGATGGCTATCAATATAATGATGAGAGGAATAAAGTCTGGTGTTCTGTAGCACTGTTGAGTGAATATGGTTAACTACAATTCAGTGTATATTTTCAAAATGCTAGAAGAAAGGATGTTGAATGCTCACAATGAAAAGAAACGATAAATGTTTGAGGTGATGGATATGCTAATTACCCTGATTTGATCCTTACATGTTGTATACATGTATCAAAATATATCACTCAGTATCCCATAAATATGAACAATTATATATCAACTAAAAGTAAAAGGAAAAGAAAAAATACTTTTAAAAAAACTTTGGCCAGGCATGGTGGCTCATGCCTGTAATCCCAGCACTTCGGGAGGCCAAGGCGGGCAGATCCCTTGAGTCCAGGAGTTCAAGACCTGCTTGGCCAACATGGTGAAACCCTGTCTCTACTAAATCTACGAAAATTAGCTGGGCTTGGTGCGCACCTATAGTCCCAGCTACTCAGAAGCTGAGGCTGGAGAATCACTTGAACCCGGGAGGCAGAGGTTGCAATGAGCTGAGATTGTGCCACTGCGCTCCAGCCTGGGCGACAGAGTGAGACTCTGTCTCATTAAAAAAAAAAAAGGAATATACTAAATGTCATGAATTGTTCACATTAAAAGGGTTAGTTTTATGTCATGTGAATTTTATCTCAAATTAAACAAAAAAGACATCTCAATAAAAAAATAGGCAAAAGACTTGAATAGACATTTCTCCAAAGACAAATGAATGGTTAATACACCATGAAAAGATGCTCAACATCATTAGTCATTAGAAAATGCAAACCAAAAGCACTGTGAGATACCACTTCATACCCACCGGAATGGCTATCTTAAAAATGACAAATAATAGCCAAGTGTTAAAGGGTATGGTGAGAAATCAGAACCCTCATACACTGTTGGTAGAAATGTAAATGGTGCAGCAACTTTAGAAAACCTTTAGGTTCTCAAAAGGATAAATATGAAGTTACCATATCCAGCAATTCTATTCCTAGGTCTATACCGAAGAATAGTGAAAAAATATGTCCAGTACAAATGTGGTGGCTCATGACTGTAAACCCAGCTACTCGGGAGGCTGTGGCAGGAGAATTGCTGGAACTCGGGAGGCGGAAGTTGTGGTGAGCCGAGATCGTGCCACTGCACTCCAGCCTGGGAAACAAGAGTGAAACTCCGTCTCAAAACAAAAACAAAAACACAAAAACAAAAAACTTGTACACAAATGTTCTTTTTTAGCAGTATTACTCAACTCCAAGGTGCAAACAACCCAAATGTCCATCAAATGATGGATGAATAAACAAAATGAGGCCAGGCATGGTGGCTCATACAGTAATCCCAGCACTCTGGGGAGGCCAAGGCTGGCAGATCACCTGAGGTCAGGGGTTCGAGACCAGCCTGGTCAACATGGTGAAACCTGTCTCTACTAAAAATACAAAAATTAGCCAGGTTTGGTGGCGCATGCCTGTAGTACCAGCGACACGGGAGACTGAGGTAGAAGAATCACTCAAACCCAGGAGGAGGAGGTTACGGTGAGCTGAGATCACACCTCTGTACTCCAGCCTGGGCGACAGAGTGAGACTCCATCTCAAATAAAGAAAAAAATAAAATAAAATAAAATGAGGCATAGCCATACAACAGAGTACGATTCAACAATGAGAAGGAAGTACTGACATGCTATAGCATGGATGAGCCTTGAAAACAATGTTAAATGAAAGAAGCCAGTTACAATAGAACACAAATGAAAGAGTATAGGGTTTCTTTTTGAGGCAATGAAAATGTTCTAAAATTGACTGTGGTGATGGTTGCAAAACTTACGGTGAATACATCTAAAACAATCAAATTACACACTTTAAATGAGTGAATTGTGTGGTATATGAATTATGTCAATAAAACTGGTACCAAAAATAAAGACAAAGAATGCATGACTGGACCCAGTCATGAGGAACCATTAGACAGACTCAAGTTGAAGAGTCATTCTACAGAATATGCAGAACTGAAGGCTGTGGCTATATGCTTTAAAACTGTAAAGGAAATGAAAGAAGAACTGATAAACAGTTACAGATTCAAGACATGACAGCTCAAATGAACACATACTCCTGGAAAGGATCTCAGGCCAGGAAGGAAACGGACACAGTTGAGAAAGCTGGCAAAACTTCAATGGAGTCTGTGGACTGGATATAGTGTTTAATCAATGCTCATCTCCTAATTTGGAGTGTTGTATGTTGGTTATGTACAAGCATCCTCGTGCATGGGAAATACACATTAGAGTATTTAGAGGTGATAGGAAATCATGTCTGCAGGTTTATCTCAGAGTTAAAAAAAGACTCATCTATATATACATACATATATATACAGGGTGGGGGCATGGACAAGCACACACAGGACTGAGTGCACACACAATGGAACACACGCAGTAAAAGATGAACCAAGGAAGCTCCATGACAGCGATATGAGATTTTTTTGTACAAAAAGCACACATTTTATTTTAAAAGTGTGAGTTACAATTGCCACAAAAAGAATAAAATACCTAGGAATACAGCTAACCAGGGAGGTGAAAGATCTCTACAACAAGAATTACAAAACGCTGCTCAAAGAAATCAGAGATGACGCAAACAAGTGGAAATGCATTCCATGCTCATGGATAGGAAGAATCAATACTTTTAAATGGCCATACTGCCCAAAGCAATTTACAGATTCAATGCTATTCCTATCAAACTACCAATGACATTCTTCACGGAATTAGGAAAAAATGTTTTAAAATTCACATGGAACCAAAAAAAGAGCCCAAACAGACAAGGCAATCCTAAGCAAAAAGAACAAAGCTGGAGGCATCATGTTACCGGACTTCAAACTATACTACAGGGGTACAGTAACCAAAACAGCATGGTACTGGTACAAAAACAGACACATAGACCAATGAAACAGAATAGACAGCACAGAAATAAGGTCACACACCTACAACTATTTGATACTCAACAAAGCTGACAAAAACAAGCAATGGGAAAAAGGACTCCCCAGTCAATAAAAAGTGCCAGGATAACTGGGTGACCATATGCAGATGATAGAAACTGGATCCCCACCTTACACCACATACAAAAATCAACTCAAGATGGATTCAAGACTTAAATGTAAAACCCCTAACTATAAAAACCCGAAAGACAACCTAGGAAATACCATTTTAGACATAGGACTTGTCTAAGATTTCATGATGAAGACGCCAAAAGCAACTGCAACAAAAACAAAAATTGACAAATGAGATCTAATTAAACTAAGGAGCTATTGCACAGCAAAAGAAACTATCAACAGAGTAAACAAACATCCTGCAGATGGAAGAAAATATATGCAAACTGTGCATCCAACGAAGGTCTAATATCCAGAATCTATAAGGAACTTAAATTTACAAGTAAAAAACAAACAACCTAGCTGTTCTGTGGTGTAGCCATTCTTTTATTCCTTTACTTTCTTAATAAACTTGCTTCCACTTTACTGTTAAAAAGAAAAAAATCAAACAACCCCATTGAAAAGTAGACAAAAAACATGAACAGACACTTTTCAAAAGACAGGCTGGGCATGGTCGTGGCTCATGCCTATAATCCCAGCACTTTGGGTAGCCGAGGCGGGCGGATCACTTGAGGTCAGGAGTTCGAGACCAACCTAGCCAACACAGTGAAACCCCATCTCTACTAAAAATACAAAAAATTAGCCGGGCATGGTGGTACGTGCCTGTAGTCCCAGCTACTCAGGAGGCTGAGGCAGGAGAACTGCTTGAACCCAGGTGGAGGGTGCAGTGAGCAGAGATCACACCACTGCACTCCAGCTTGGCGACAGAGCAAGACTGAATCAAAAAAAAAAAAAAAAAAAAAAGACATACATGTGGCCAACAAGCATATGAAAACATGCTCGAGATCATTAATGATTAGAGAAATGCAAATCTAAACTACAACAAAATACCATCTCACAGCAGGCAGAATGGCTATCATTAAAAAGTCAAAAAAGGTCGTTAAGGGTTGGGCCATCAGGAACATGCGCCTCCATCTCAGGGAGACCTGGCCTTCAGAGATGACAGCATTCAGCCCCAGGAGGAGCCTGCAATTCGTCCTCGGTCTTCCCAACTTGTGCTGCCCATGGAGATACAGGACAGTAAGGAGCTAAACAGAACCTGCTGTCTGAATGGGGGAACCTGCATGCTGGGGTCCTTTTGTGCCTGCCCCCTCTCCTTCTACAGACGGAACTGTGAGCATGATGTGTGCAAAGAGAACTGTGGGTCTGCGCCCCATGACACCTGGCTGCCCAAGAAGTGTTCCATTTGTAAATGCTGGCATGGCCAGCTCCGCTGCTTTCCTCAGGCATTTATCTACCTGGCTGTGATGGCCTTGTGATGCATGGCATCTCATGGCTTCCAGGACTCCAGAACTACCAGCATCTACACTGCCACTTCTATGCTAGCTGGCATCTGCTTTTCTATACAAAGTTACTATTAATCAACATTGACCTATTTACAGAAATATGATTTTAGATATCATGCAAATTTCATGACCAGTAAAGGCTGCTGCTACAATGTCCTAACACAAAGATGATCATTTGTTAGTTGCCTTAAAATAATGAATACATTTCCAAAATGGTCTCTAACATTTCCTTATAGTACCAACTACTTCTTACCTCTTTGCCCTGCCCTCCCCCAAAAAACTACTTTTTTCAAAAGTCAGCCGTATCTCCATTGTGCCCAAGTCCAGTGTTTCTTGATACATGTAATTCTACCAAAGTCTTCTTAATATGTTCTTTTAAATAACTGAATTATATCTTCAGATTATTAGAGACTAATCCTAATGTGGACCTTAGGATATAGTTTTGAGTAGAGTTGATCAAAATCAATTGAAATAGTCTCTTTGAAAGGAAAGAAAGCAGCCGGGTGCGGTGACTCATGCTTGTAATCCCAGCACTTTGGGAGGCCGAGGTGGGCGGATCACGAGGTCAGGAGATTGCGACCATCCTGGCTAACATGGTGAAACCCCGTCTCTACTAGAAATACAAAAATTAGCTGGGTGTGGTGGCGGGCGCCTGTAGTCCCAGCTACTCGGGAGGCTGAGGTAGGAGAATGGTGGGAACCCAGGAGGCAGAGCTTGCAGTGAGCCGAGATCGTGCCACTGCACTCCAGCCTGGGCGACAGAGCCTTTAACAGTCATAGATTTAAAAGACTGTTTCTTTACCATCCCCTTAGCTGAGTAAGACTGTGAACGGTTTACATTTACAATTCCTGCAGTAAACAACCTGCAGCCTGCTAAGCATTCTTCATACGTGGTTCATTCCACACAGTTAATTGAAAATGCTCAGTTACGATTTCATACAGATGAACAACTGATGACTTTATTTACTCAACTGCAACAGCAGTTAAGAGTAGAATGCATCCTTTTTACATCACCCACATTAGGGCTCATACACCTTTTCCAGGACCTTTGAAAGGAATCAAATGGCTGATCGCCTAGTTGCTAATGCAATTATTTAACGCTAGACACTTTCATGATTTAACGCTTGTTAATGCCTCTGGTCTCAAACGCAGATACAGCATTACCTGGAAAGAAGCTAAAGCTATTATCCAGTGGTGCCCAACTTACCAAATGGTACATTCCTCATCTTTTACGGGAGGAGTTAATCATCGAGGATTGGAACCTAACTTGGCAAATGGATGTCACACATGTTCCCTCATTTGGGAGACTAGCTTATGTACACGTATGTGTGGACACCTTTTCTCACTTCGTCTGGGCTACATGCCAATCAGGAGAGTCTTCTGCCTGTGTTAAACATCATCTTTTGCAGTGCTTTGCGGTGATGGGCATTCCAACTTCTATTAAAACAATTAGATAATGCCCCAGGCTATACTAGCCAAGCTCTAGCTACATTTTTCTCTATGTGGAATATTAAACATTCATTACTGGTATCCCATACAATTCTCAAGGACAAGCCATAGTGGAAAGAATGAATCTCTCCCTAAAACAGCAGTTGCAAAAGCAGAAAGGAGACAGAGAACATGGAACCCCACAGATGCAACTGAACCTAGCATTATTAACTTTAAATTTTTTGAGCCTGCCCAAAGGCCAGACGTTATCAGCAGCTGAACAGCATCTACAGAAACCAGCTGCAAAGACAGAAGCAGAACTGATTTGGTGGAGAGATCCGATCACAAAAAGTTGGGAAATAGGTAAAATAATAACTTGGGGTAGAGGTTATGCTTGTGTTTCTCCAGGCAAAAATCAACAGCTGATTTGGATACCATCAAGACACCTGAAACCTTATCAGATGAGCCAGATGCCGAGTAAGAGACTCCGGGAGGATCCCGAGGGCTCCCCAGTTGCAGCCATGTCGAGACTGACGCTGAGGAGGATCGCAACTGTCATGAGCAACACCCGAACACAGCCACCCACCTGGGGACAGATCAAGAAGCTGTCACAGATGGCGGAAGAAAACCTGAGGAAAGCGGGACAACCAGTCACAATGAATATTTTAAAGGTAGCTATGATAGTGGTTATTACCACTGCCGTGTGTCTTCCTTCAATAAGGGCTGACACAGAGAACAATTATTAGGCATATTCATCAATCTTGCCTGGCAATAATGCCTAGATGTAATCACTCTGACACAGTTACATATGCTTTCTGATCTCAGTATTTACCATAATAAATCTGCTCCTATTATTGAGGCATACCCACCCTCAAAAACCTATTTGTAAGAAGGACTGGACCTGGCCAGAAATAATGAACATACTTGTTTAGGAAGATTGCACTGTAGAACAGGCAGAGATGCTGCACAACGATTCCTATGGAATCATTATTGATTGGTCCCCTAAGGGGATCTTTAGCTTGAACTGCACCTCTCAGTCTGCGTGCCACGGTCACACTATGTTCAGATGATCTGAACAAAATGGTCAGATGGTAGAAATGATAAGAAGTATGGCAAGAGTTCCTATTATCTGGAACCACAGCCATATAGTGGCACCTCAACCTCAAATGATATGGCCTGCTCTAGGAGCTTAACATAAGGATTTGTGGAAACTATTAAATGCTCTTAATAAGATCAAAATTTGGGAAAGAATAAAAAAGCATCTAGAAGGACACTCTACAAACTTGTCTTTGGATATTGCAAAATTAAAAGAACAAATATTTAAAGCATCCCAGGCACACCTGACCTTAATGCCAGGAACTGGAGTGCTTAAAGGAGCTGCAGACAAATTAGCAGCTAGTAACCCATTAAAATGGATAAAAAACACTTGGAAGCTCTGTGATTTCAATGATGATTGTGCTTTTAATCTATGTTATTTGTCTTTGTATAGTCTGCAGATGTGGATCCTGACTCCTGCGAGAAGTAGCTCACCATGACAAAGCTGCCTTTGCTTTTATCTCTTTGCAAATCAAAGAAGGGAGACATGTTGGGAGCAAGCCCCCCGAAATCTGGCCATAAACTGGCTCCAAAACTGGCCATAAACAAAATCTCTGCAGCACTATAACATGTTCATAATGGCCTTAATGCTCACTCTGGAAGGTTGTGGGTTTACTGGAATGAGGGCAAGGAACACTTGGCCCGCCCAGGGCGGAAAACCGCTTAAAGGCATTCTTAAGCCACAAACAACAGCATGAGCGATCTGTGCCTTAAGGACATGCTCCTGCTGCAGTTAACTAGCCCAACCAATTCCTTTAATTTGGCCCAACCCTTCGTTTCCCATAAAGGATACTTTTAATTAATTTAATACCTATAGAAACAATGCTAATGACTGGCTTGCTGTTAATAAATACGTGGGCAAATCTCTGTTCGGGGCTCTCAGCTCTGAAGGCTGTGAGACCCCTGATTTCCCACTTCACACCTCTATATTTCTGTGTGTGTGTCTTTAATTCCTCTAGCGCCGCTGGGTTAGGGTCTCCCCGACCGAGCTGGTCTCGGCAGTTCTCCCATAAAGACACATGCTTACATATGTTCGTTGCATTGCTATTCACAACAGCAAAGACATTAAATCAACCTAGATACCCATCAGCGGCAAACGGGATAAAGAAAATATGGTACATATACACCATGAAATGTCATGCAGCTTTTAAAAGAAGAATGAGACCATGTACTTTGCAGCAACATGGATGGAACTGGAGGCCATTATCCTAAGCAAACCATCACAGGAACAGAAAACCAAATACCACATGTTCTCACTTGTAAGTAGGAGCTAAATAACAAGAACACATGGATACTAGGAGAGGAACAACAGACACTGGGGCCTACTTGATGGCGGAGGGTGGAAGGAGGGAGAGGACCAGAAAAAATACCTATCAGGTACTACACTTATTACCTGGGTGACAAAATTATCTGTACATCAAACCCTCAAAACATGCAGTTTACCTTGCAGATGTACTCCTGAATCTAAATACAAGTTACAAAGTAAAAAATAAAAAAGCTGTCCGGGCACGGTGACTCACACCTGTAATACCAGCACTTTGGGAGGCCGAGGCGGACGGATCACTTGAGGTCAGGAGATACAGACCAGCCTGGCCAACACGGCGAAACCCCGTCTCTACTAAAAAATAAATAAATAAATAAAAATAAAAAAGTTTATTCTTCTGAAAATAAAAGTAATAGATTTATGAGATAATAATAAAGTGTATGTTCCAACTTTTAAAAACAGCTGGACACAGAAGATATACATATAATACCATTTATCTGAAGGTCAAGAACAGGCAAAACTATGATATAGTAATAGAAGTCGGAATAATGGTTGCATCTGGGATGGGAGGGTACTAACTCCAGGGGAATGAAAAATACTCCTGGGGAGCTGGAAATGTTCTCTATCTTCATCAGGTTGATGGTTTCATGGGTGTAAGTAAAAATTTATCCAGCTAAACATTTATTTTTTATTTTTTTGAGACAGAGACTTACTCTGTCACCCAGGCTGGAGTGCAGTGACATGATCTCAGCTCACTGCAACCTTTACCTCCTAGGTTCAAGCAATTCTCGTGCCTTAGCCTCCTAAGTAGCTGGGATTACAGGCGTGCACCACCACGCCCTGCTAATTTTTTGTATTTTTAGTAGAGACGGGGTTTTGCTATGTTGGCCAGGCTGGTCTCGAACTCCTGACCTCAAGTGATCCGCCCTCCTCAGCCTCCCAAAGTGCCAGGATTACAAGTGTGAGCCACCGCACCCAGCCTGGCTGAACATTTAAGATTTGAATACTTGATTATATCATAATCCAATACAATTTTCAAAATAATTTTCAAAAATAGCAAATCCAACTCAAAAAAGTTCTTACACCAAACCAATCTGAGTTTAGAACTGCATAATAGTTGCAAAGCAAAGCGACTGATAAATTCTCTACCCACCAGACTCAACTACTAAAGTATACATGGTCCCCAATTTACAACGGTTAGACTTAAGATTTTTCAACTTTACAATGGCACAAAAGCAAAACACATCAGTATGCTGCTCAACTTTTCAGTTCTGCCAGATGTAACCCCATTGTAAGTCAAGGCACATCTATATTCAGCTAAAGGTCACCAGATTTGGCTGAGTGTGGCCTTTTCTGGGCTACCTGCTGCTCACTGCTAATCTAGACTTGTGACTTTGGGATAAGCAGGAAGAGAGAGATAAAGTTGAGGGAAATGAGCTGTTTGCCCTGAGGTAAGTCTGAAAACATTTGGGAAATCATTTTGAGACAAGATTATAGATTCTGTAGATAGAAACACCTTCTACCATCTGCTAAGAGAAATATAAGTTATGAGCTGTATCAATTGATTCAAGTACATATTACAGGTCTATGCAAGTCTATGTTCAACAACCCCCCCCCCTTTTTTTTTTTTTTGCTTTTTAACACTTTATTACAAGCTATTCACTTGAATTTGATATACTATTTCAATGTGAGTATTTTCAGTGTTAACAGCCACTAAGTTTTCTTCTTTTTTTTTTTTTAACAGTTTTGCTGTCGCCCAGGCTGGAGTGCAGGGATGGCTCACTGCAACCTCCAGCTCCCAAGTCCAAGCGATTCTCGTGCCTTAGCCTCCTGAGTAGTTGGGATACAGGTGCCCACCACCAAGGCTGGCTAATTTTTCTTGTATTTTCAACAGAGATGGGGTTTCACCATGGTGGCGAGGCTGGTCTTGAACTTCTGACCTCAAGTGATCCACTTACATCAGCCTCCCAAAGTGCTGGGATTACAGGCGTAAGCCATCGCGCCCGGCCAGTTTTCTGTCTGATAATTTCAGTAGAATTAGGAATAAACTTAACACGCATAGTTAGCTTTGCAAATAGATTTTAATGTGTATAATAAGCAGTATTTTGCAGCAATAATAAATACCTGGCATACGGGCTACCATTCCTAAATCGTGAGCCCAGAGTAGACATTACCAAGCAATTAAGGCACTCTGTCACAGAGCCTTGACCAACAAAGGTATCCAAGCAGCATATAAGATAAAAAACTAGACTGGGTGCAGTGGCTCAAGCCTTTGACCCCAGCACTTTGGGAGGCTGAGTTGGGCGGATCATTTGAGTCCAGGAGATGGAGACTGGCCTAGGCAATGTGGCGAATCCCCCATATCTACTGAGAATACAAAATTAGCTGGGAGCGCTCCTGCAGTCTCAGCTACTCGGGAGACTGAGGTGGGAGGATCAATTGAGCCTGGGAGGCGGAGGGTGCGGTAAGCGGAGATCACACCACACTGCACTCCAGCCTGGGCAACAGGGTGAGACCTCTTCTCCCCCTGAAATAAATAAATAAATAAATAAAATTTAAACCTGTCTGTTATCTCTGCAAAAGATAACAGTATAACCACATTATAAAATGTTTTCCATGGTTATTGCCAATGCTGATTTTCTGTAAGCTTTTTCTATTTCTATTTCAATTTCTAAGTATATTGTTACTATATTTTCTATTTCAGGATTTGTGCTAATGACCTCAGGGATAACTAAATAAGCTTTAAACATTACAGTATTATTTCAGCTAATTATAGCTTTGGAAATACACAGCCACTTAAAAAAAAAAATCACACTTATAAAATAATCTTCAAGCTGGGCATGGTAGCTCACACCTGTAATCCCACCACTTTGGGAGGCTGAGGTGGGTGGATCACTTGACCTTAGGAGTTCAAGACCAGCCTGGGCAACAATGGCAAAACCCTGTCTCTACAAAAAGTAGCCAAGTGTGGTGGCACGTGCCTGTAGTCCAAGCTACTCGGGAGACTGAGGTGGGAGTTGTACTGAGCCACGAGTGTACTATGCCACTGCACTCCAGCCTGGGCAACAAAGCAAGATTCTGTCTCAAAACACAGTAATAACAATCTTCCACCTATTTACTAGAGTCCTAAATAAAATAAAGCTTCAATTATGTTCCTCAAAACATTACTACATATAATAAAAGCTTGACCTATATCATGGCTGGCTAAGGCAGATGACAGCCATATTCCTTTGTTTTACACTTACAAAGTATATTGAGAAGTAAATATGTAAACTGATGGTGACTATAGAAACAGAATAAAAAATGTAAATATATTTATTTTATTATGTTTCTTGAGATGGAGCCTCTCTCTGTTGCCCAGGCTGGAGTGCAGTGGGGTGATCCCGGTTCACTGCAACCTCCGCCTCCTGAGTAAAAGTGATTCTCCTGCCTCAGCCTCTCGAGTAGCTGGGACTACAGGCCTGTGCCACCATAACCGACTAATTCTTGTATTTTTAGTAGAGACAAGGTTTCACCATGTTGGCCAGACTGGTCTCAAACTCCTGACCTCAAGTGATCTGCCTGCCTTGGCCTCCCAAAGTGTTGGGATTACAGGCGTAAGCCACTGCACCCGGCCAAAAATTTAAATTTAACATGAATTTTAGAATTGTTATTAATACAATAAAACATTGGCTATTTTCTCCATACCAAAGAACTCTATGCCAAAAAATAAAAATGCTGGAGTTCACACAGAAAAGTACAAAAGCTTTAAGGTATGGACTTTGTAGTTCAAAGGCCTTTTGCTGTACTCACTAGTTTCTAGCCCTGTCTGGAGTAACAGGCTGTTGAAGAGTTGCCTCTCAATTATTCACCCCAAATATACAGACAATGCAACAATATTTCACAGTAAATTTTGACTATTTGTGATTCTGCCCCTATTTGTGCTCAGAATTGTAATTCTATAATTATTAATATTATTCATTTATATTTTGTGCTACTTAACTGTGTTTATGTCTTAACCACATAGACCCTTGTTTTCCCTACTATATACACAGTTTTTGGCCAGCAGCTCTCATCCAATGAAAGAGCTCAAGAAAATGCCTTTTTTAAGTAACAGAAGACATGTTGAAGAAAAAAAAAAACAACAACTGGAAGACTGTTTTATTTTGAAACACAGTCTTGCTCTGTTACCCAGGATGGAGTGCAGCCTGTAATCTCTTCACTGCAACCTTTGCATCCCAGGTTTAAGTGATTCTCCTGCCTCAGCCTCCCGAGTAGCTGGGATTACAAGCGCGCCACCATGACAGGGTTTCACCATGCTGGTCAGGCTGGTCTCAAACTCCTGACCTCGTGATCTGCCCACCTTGGCCTCCCAAAGTGCTGCGATTACAGGCGTGCACCACTGCGCCCAGCCTTTCTTTCTTTTTTTTTTTTTTTGAGACAGAGTTCTGCTCTTCTGCTCTTGTTGCCCAAGCTGGAGTGCAATGGCGCGATCTTGGCTCACCGCAATCTCTGCCTCCCAGGTTCAAGTGATTCTCCTGCCTCAGCCTCCCAAGTAGCTGGGATTACCGGCATGTGCCACCATACCTGGCTAATTTTTGTATTTTTAGTACAGACGGGGTTTTGCCATGTTGGCCAGGCTGGTCCTGAACTCCTGACCTCAGGTGATCCGCCCGCCTCCACCTCCCAAAGTGCTGAGATTACAGGCATGAGCCACCGCATCTGAAGAGAGAAATTTAAAAAACAAACATTCTACATGCATGAAAGATAAAGATTGAGATACAGACTGTATCCTCAACGAACCTGCAGTCACGTAGGAGAAACAAGATATAAACATACCACCATACAGATCAAAAGTTAAGCACTACAAACAAGTTACAAAGAATGTCAAAATGTGGAAGAGAAGGAAAAGATTAGTTTCAGCTACGAAAATCAAAAAGAATTTATACAGCAGGAGCAGTAAGACAGAGGCCAGGTTTTCCCCACAACGCACACGCACATACATACACACCGTAGTACGTTTTATTCCTTATTACAATTAGGGGAGAAAAGACAAAAGTAGAAAATGAAAAGCATTTGGACTGGCGTGATCAAGAACTAATCCTTTTTTTAAAAAAAGAAACAATCATTAACAGCTTAGCTCCTATTTGTTATGAGACTACATTGTATCTACAGTTTTAGAATGTACTTTTTTTTTGGTAGAGACAGGATCTCACTATGTTGCCCAGGCTGGTATCAAACTCCTGGCCTCAAGTGATCCTCCTGCCTTGGCTTTCCAAAGTGTTTGAATTACAGGCGTGAGCCATTGCACCTGCCCAGGATACACTTTTTCCACTTAAATTGCTGGAATTCTAACTTATCAAATATTCTTCTTTCTAAACATTTGGGCATTTCAATTTTTTTTCACACAGATTTCTCATTGTACAGTCTTTCTTTTTTTTTTGAGACGGAGTCTCGCTCTCTTGCCCAGGCTATAGTGCAGTGGCGCGATCTCGGCTCAGTGCAAGCTCCGCCTCTCGGGTTCACACCATTCTTCCGCCTCAGCCTCCCGAGTAGCTGGGACTACAGGCACCTGCCACTACGCCTGGCTAATTTTTTGTATTTTTAGTAAAGACGGGGTTTCCCCATGTTAGCCAGGATGGTCTCCATCTCCTGACCTCGTGATCCGCCCGCCTCGGCCTCCCAAAGTGCTGGGATCACAGGCATGAGCCACTGCGCCTGGCCTCATTGTACAGTCTTATAAAATGAATGTTCGCAGACATCATTTTTTCCTTAGAAAAAATTCTTTAAAACATTAATGTCACAAAAATCTTTTAAAAAATTAGGCCTTTGCATATATACTGTTAAATTAGTCTAGAAGAATACTTTAAAATCAGAGAGAGAAATTAAAGACACCTCAGATAAAGCAGGTTAAGACCACATGGTGAAGAAATGATTGCTGTGCTCCGTATTTGAATGTTAACAGGTAGCCCATAGGAACCCACAGAAAAATCAAATGATTAATCTTAGGAATATTACTCTAAGCAAATACAGCTCTAACTCTCATGCAAGCTAAAAATTATAATGAAAAGCTCAATTTTTCATAGTATGAATATACAAACAGTTCCCAACTTATAATAGCTAAATTTATGATTTTTTGATTTTATGATGAATTTATCATGATGTAAAACATCTGTATATCAAGAAATATTTAACAACAGGGGTCAATAATTGTTTTCTGCAAAGGACCAAAAGAGTCAACATTAGGCTTTACCAGCCAGAAGGCCTCTGTTGCAACTACTCAACTCAGCCACTCTAGGATGAAAACTAACTATAGACAACA
This sequence comes from Pongo abelii, assembly GCF_028885655.2. Lineage (NCBI taxonomy): Eukaryota > Metazoa > Chordata > Mammalia > Primates > Hominidae > Pongo > Pongo abelii. The sequence continues at coordinate 68,755,629 of NC_071992.2, forward strand.
TGTAAACAAAAGGATGTGGCTCTGTTCCAACAAAATCTTATTTATGTACAATAAAATCTGAGTTTCACATACTTTTCATGTGTCACTAAGTCTTAAGTTTTTTCCTAACCATTTAGAAAAAGTAAAAACAAGCAGCAGCAAAAATGCATAGGATGCAGCAAAGGCAATGCTCAAATGGAAATGTATAGCTGTAGACATCTGTGTTTAAAAATAAAGATCTCAGGCCAGGCACAGGGGCTCACGCCTGTAATCCCGGCACTTTGGGAGGCTGAGGTGGGCAGATCACCAGAGGTCAGGAGTTCAAGACTAGCCTGGCCAATGTGGTGAAACCCTGTTTCTACTAAAAATACAAAAACTAGCCCGGTGTGGCAGTGAATGCCTGTAATCCCAGCTACTTGGGAGGCTGAGGCAGAGGAATCACTTGAACCTTGGAAGCAGAGGTTGCAGTGAGTTGAGATCGCGCCACTGCACTCCAGCCTGGGAGACAAAATAAATAAATAAATAAATAAATAAATAAATAAATAAATAAATAAATAAATAAAGATCTCAAATTAACAACCTAATCTTCTACCTGAAAAAAAACCAAAACCAAAAAACTTAATCCACAGTAAACAGAAAGAAGAAAATAATAAAAACTAGAGTGGAAATAAATGCAACAGAGGCTGGCGTGGTGGCTCAAGCCTGTATTCCCAGCACTTTGGGAAGCTGAGGCGGGTGGATCACTTGAGGTCAGGAGTTAAGAGACCAGCCTGGCTAACACGGTGAAACCCCATCTCTACCCAAAATACAAAAACTAGCTGGGTGTGTGGTGGCACGTGCCTGTAGTCCCAGCTACTCAAGAGGCTGAGACAGGAGAACTGCTTGAAGCTGGGAGGCGGAGGTAGCAGTGAGCTGAGATTGAGCCACTGCACTCCAGCCTAGGCGAAAGAACGAGAGTCCATCTCAAAAAAAAGAGAGAGACTATCAACTAAAGCAAAAGTTGGTTCTTTGAAAAGATCAATAAAAAATGGCAAATCTTTAGCTAGATCAACCAAGAAAAAAAACAGAGAAGACTCAAATTATTACAATCAGGAATCAAAGAACAGACTACTACTAACTTGACACATAGAAAAGATTACAAGAGAACAGTATGAACAATTACATGGTAATAAATTAGATAACCTAGACTAAATAGACAAATTCCTAGAATGACACAAACTACCAAAAACGGATTCAAGAAGAAAGAAAATCTATACAGGCCTATAACAAGAAATTGAATCAGTAATCAAAAGTCTCACAGAGAAAAGCCCAGTACCACATGGCTTCAAGATGAAGTCTACCAATCCAATGTTTAAAGAATCCTTCTCCTCATCTCCCCCGCCCAAAAAAAGAAGGAACACTTACTCATTTAGAAGGCCATTATTACTCTGACATCAAAACCAAAGGGTACAAAAAAAAAAAAAAAAAAAAGACAGCCAGGTGTGATGGCTCACGCTCGTAATCCCAACACGAGGGGGGATTGCTTGAGCCCAGGAGTTCAAGACCAGCCTGGGCAGCATAGTAAGACCCCATCTCCACAAAAAATAAGAAAATTAGCCAGGCATGGTGGTGTGCACCTGTGGTCCCAGATACTTGGGAGTATGGTTTGAGCCTGGAAGGTTGAGGCTGCAGTGAGCTGTGTTCACTCCACTGCACTCTAGCCTGGGTGACAGAGCGAGACCCTGTCTCAAAATGAAAATGACAGACTATCCCATAGGAATATAAATACAAAATCCTAAAAACTACCAAACCAAATCTATCGACATATAATTAGGATTATACACCATGACCAGGAGAGATTTTCCCTAGAATGCAAGGGTGGTTCAACATAAAAATTTAATAAATACAATACACCATTTTACCAGAGATTGTAGCCAGGGAAACTGGCAAGATAAATGGCATCCAGACTGGAAAGGAATCAGTAAAATTCCTTCTCATGATCTTGTGAGCTGAGTATCTTATGATCTTATATACAGAAAATCCTATGAAATCTACAAAAACATCCTAAGAGCTAATGAGGTCAGCAAGATCCCAGGATATAAAAAACTTATCAAAAAGGTAATTTCTATACACTAGCAATGAACAATATAAAAATGTAATAAAGACAACAATTCCATTCGTCATAGTATACAAAAGAATAAAATACTTAGAGGAATAATTTAACAAAATAAGTGAAAGACTTGAAAACTGGGCAGGGCATGGCAGGGCATGCCTGTAATTCCAGCTACCCAGGAAGCCGAGGCAGAAGAATCGCTGGAACCCAGGGGAGGCAGAGACTACACTGAGCCAAGATCGCGCCACTATATTCCAGCCTGGGCTACAGGGCAAAACTCTGTCTGAAACAAACAAACAAACACAAAAATCATCAGGATGAAAAACTGTTGTGCTGCAAAACATACTACCAAGAGGGTGCAAAGACACTCCACGCAATGGGAGACAATATTTACAAATAATGTATCCGATAGGAGTCTAGTGTCCAGACTATATAAACAATTCTTATAAATCAACAACAAAAAGGCAACCCAATTTTTAAAATGGCAAAGGATCTGAACAGATATTTCTCCAAAGAAAATATGCAAATGGCCAATAAGGATGTTTGAAATGCTTGTTCTCCAGTGCCGTAAACAAATAGCACTTGAACATAAATTTAATTTATTTAGTAAGGCCATTTTTACTTTCTGCAGAAAGGGTACACTTGCCAGTAGCTGTGCCACAAGAGTACACAGAACAAAGGAGACAGAGTCATTTATAATCTGACGAGTCCAACCTACTGCTGTGTCTGGTTTCCATTGGCTGGAACCGGACCTCACATTCTGTTATTTGTCCTGATTGGCTAGCAACTTAGAACTTTTTAAAAGAGGCAAAGGTAGAGGAGAACAAAGGAAGGAGGAAGTAACTTGTGGAATGCTGAGAAAGATAAAAACACTTTTAAATAAGGAAGAGGAATAGGCTATGACCTAATGCTTGCTTGGACCAGTATAAGCATGCCAGGGCAAATATTTAGGCTAAACTGCGGGAGCTAAGAACACAAAGTACATTGATTTCTTTATTACGGCTAACAGATATTTAAGAATGTTAGCACAGGTCTTCGAATAAATTTTGCTTTTAAGAGAGTTACTATTTATTCCTAATTAGATGGGGAGGAAAATCTTTGAAGAGGGACCTCTATTTTACTTTTTTCAAGGACATGAGATGATGCTCAACATTAACCATTAGGAAATGCAAATCAAAATCACAATGAGACACCACTTCACATACAAATGGATGGCTATAATCAAAAAGACAATAACAAGTGTTCATGAGGATGGGGAGAAATCAGAGCACTCACACACTGCTGGCCATTTATCTTGGCAGAAGTGTAAAAAAGTGCAGCTACTATGAAAACTGTCCTGGAGTTCTTCAAGGGTTAAACATAGAGCTACCACTGACTCAGCAATTTGACTCCCAGGTATACACCCCAGAGAACTAAAAACATATGTCCATACAAGGTCTTGTACACGAATGTGCAGAGTAGTATTATTCATTAGAGTCAAAACGTAGAAACAATCCAAACGTTCATTAATTGATGAATGAATTATTTTTATGTGAATTTTCTTAAGAGACAGAGTCTCACTATATTGCCCAGGCTAGACTTGAACTCCTGGCCTGAAAGGATCCTCCCGACTCAGCCTCCCAAGTAGCTGAGACTAAAGGCACATGACACCATGCTCAGCTAATTATTTACTTGGCAATGAAAGAAAGCAGTACTGGTACATGTTACAACATAGACGAGCCTGAAAAACATTATGTTATAAAGTGAAAGAAGCCAGATGCAAAAGACCAAATATTATCTGATTCCATTTCTACACAATATCCAGAATAAGTAAATCCACAGAAACAGAAAAAGATAGTGGTTGCCAGGGAGGGGAATAAGTAGTCTGCAGATGGATGTTGGGTTTGTTTTGGGGATGTTGAACATATTCTGGAATTAAGACAGTGGTAACAGTTGAACAACTCTGTAAATATACTAACTACTGAACTGTATACTTTAAAAGAGTGAAGTTTTTGGTATGTGAATTATATCTCAGTAAGTACAGTAGTTCTCCATCAACCACAGTTTTGCTTTCTGTGGATTCAGTTACTTGCATTCAACCACCATCAAAAAATAGGTGAGTACAGAACAAGAATGTATTTTGAGAGAGAGATCACATTCACATAACTTTTATTACAGTATATTGTTATAATTATTCTGTTGTTGTTCACCTCTTACTTTGCCTAATTTATAAATTAAACTTTATCACAGGTACGCATGCATAGGAAAAAACACAGTATCATAGGGTTTGGTACTCTCTGTGGTTTCAGACATCCACGGGGGGTGGGGGGGGGGTGGTCTTTGAACATATGTAACAATACTAACACTAATATGTATGTATTAGAATGTATATAACTAATACTGTAATAATAAGTAAGTGGCAGGCCAGAATTGAACCATGGGCCCTTGTTTGCCAACCTCTTTTTTTTTTTTTTTTTTTGAGATAGGGTCTTACTGTTGTGCAAGCTGGAAGTGCAGTGGCATCATCTCAGCTCACTGCACCCTCAACCTCCCAGGCTCAGGCGATCCTCCCACCTCAGCCTCCTAAGTAGCTGGGATTACAGGCACACTCTACCATGGCTGGCCAATTTTTTGTATTCTTTGTAGAAAGTGGATGATACGGTTTGGCTGTGTCCCTGCCAAAATCTTACCTTGAATTGTAATAATCCCCATGTGTAGGGAGACCCCCTGAAACTATTGCTATGGAATAAAAGATGAAATGCTCCTGATTATTGTAAATACAAAATTGCATGCAGGATTGCGTAAAGACAATGACAGGTTGGACTGCCAGAACGAGCCAACAGCGTGTGATGTGCTTCCCCCTGCAGAGAGCCTATGAATGGACGTGCAGTCAGGGAGGTTTCACATCACCAAGATTCCTATCCCAGAAAAGCAGATGTTCATAGCTCTGGGAATGGAATGCGACCCTTGTGGAGAGCCTATAAACGGACGCATGCGGGGGCGCCTGTCCATATGGACAAGATAGGGCTATAAACGCCCTCATCTTGCCACGGCTTTTCTAGGCCTCTTTAGGGTTAAGACATACTCCCTTCTGAGAATTTTTGGTCTAACCGGTTGTCCAGCTTCACATCCTGTTTCTATGGATTGTTTGTAACCAGCTTTTGCTGCAACTGTTACTGCTGATTAATATCCTGCTAATCATAGGTTATGGAAAGATTGTGTTTCTGTTTTAAGGCTCTATTAGAAATTACTGATGCACACACTATATTGTAAATTCTTATCTCTGTATACTGTACTTCTACATACAAATGTTATGTTTAAGAATTACTTAATCCCTAAGTGACCATCTCACCTCATAATCAAATGACCCTAAATCCCTCACTAACCTACCCCCACCGTCACTAAACTTAGTAACAAATGCTGGTATATCCAGTGCATTGTTGGCACTGTGGGACCAGAAGGTGGTGACCCCCCTGGACCCAGCTTTCACTATCTTGTGTGTGTCTATTATTTCTCAACCTGTCGATCCGCCTGGGAACAAAGAGAGCGCCCCACTGCATTGCGGGCTGCTGGCCAGATCCTGCAATACCCATGTGTCAAGGGTGGGACCAGGTAGAGATAACTGAATCACAGGGGTGGTTTCTCCCATGCTGTTCTTGTGACAGTGAGTTCTCATTTGATCTGACAGTTTTATAAGGGGCTTCCCCCTTCGCTCAGCTCTCATTTCTCTCTCCTGCCACCCTGTGAAGAGGCGCCTTCCACCTTTCCTGAGGCCTCCCCAGCCATGCAGAACTGTGAGTGAATTAAACCTCTTTCCTTTATAAATTACCCAGTTTCGGTAATTATTTATAGCAGCAAGAGAACTAATACACGGGGTTTTGCCATGTTGCCCAGACTGATCTCAAACTCCTAGGCTCAAGCCATCCTCCCACCTCAGCATCCCAAAGTGCTAGGATTACAGGTGTGAGCCACCACGCCTCGCTCCAACCTCCATTCTACATAAGAAATACTAAGAACCAGGCAGGGCGTGGTGGCTCATGCCTGTAATCCCAGCACTTTGGGAGGCCGAGGTGGGTGGATCACCTGAGGTCAGGAGTTCGAGACCAACCTGGCCAACACGGTGAAACCCCGTTTCTACTAAAAATACAAAAATTAGCCAGGCACAGTGGCGGGCACCTGTAATCCCAGCTACTCAGAAGACTGAGGCAGAGAATCGCTTGAACCCAGTAGGTGGAGTTTGCAGTGAGCCGAGATCACGCCACTGCACTCTAGCCTGGGCAACAAGAGCAAAACTGTCTCAAAAAAAGAAAAAGAAAGAAAAGAAAGAAAAGAAAAGAGAAGGAAGGAAGGAAAGAAAGAAAGAAAATACTAAGAACCCTTATATAAGAAAAAGAAATAGGAATCTTGGGTTCTAGTCCCCACTCAGCCACTATCTAAAAGTGTGGCCTCAGACAGTTCTGTCAGTCTGGTGGCTCTCAGAAGTGTGATCCCCAGACCTGTACTTTAAGTATCCAATGAGAACTTGTTAGAAATGCAAATTCTGGCCAGGCACAGTGGCTCATGCCTATAATCCCAGCACTTTGCGAGGCCCAGATGGGAAGACAGCTTGAGCCCAGGAGTTAGACTAACCTGGGCAACATACTAAGACCCTCATCTCTACAAAAACTTTAAAAAATAGCCAGGCTTGGTGGCATGCAGCTGTACTCCCAGCCACTTGGGAGGCTGAACCCAGGAGGTCAAGGCTGCAGTGAGCTGTGTTCACACCACTGCACTCCAGCCTGGGCAACAGAGTGAGAGACCCTGTCGAAGCAAGAAGGAGGAGGGGTGGGGGGGAGGCAGCAGCGGCAGAGGAGATGGAAGAAGCAGAGGCGGCGGTGGAGGAGGACCCTGTCGAAGTGGGGAGGAGGAGGAGGAGAAAGGAAGAGGAGGAGGAGGAGAAGGAGAAAGAAGGAAGAGAAGAAGGAGGAGAAGGAGAAAGAAGGAAGAGAAGGAGGGGGAAGAGAAGATGGAGGAGGAGGAGGAGGAGAAGGAGGAGACAGAGAAAGAGAGGGAGGAGGAGGAGGCGAAGAAGAAGAGGAGAAGGAAGAGGAGGAAGAAAGAATAAAGAAGAGGCATGCAGACAAATTCCTGGGTCTCATTCCAGACCCACTCAATCAGAAACTGGCAATGGGGCCCAAGAATCAAGTCTTTTAGGTGATTTTGATGCATGCTATAGTATGAGAATCATGCCTTTCTAGTTCTCAGTTTTCCCATCCATAAGCAGGAGCTAGATGTACTGGATGATTCAAAGGTCTATACAGGTTATAAAAAACTGACTCCAATCATATTAATATAAAAAGGATGGCCAAGCTATATCCAACTCTTTTGATAATTTTCAATGACAATGAAAAACTCAAGATTTAAGAATTCTGGCTGGGTGTAGTGGCTCACACCTGTAATGCCAGCACTTTGGGAAGCCAAGGTGGACAGACTGCTTGAGCTCAGGAGTTTGAGACCAGCCTAGGCAACATGAGACCCTGTCTCTACTTAAAAACAAAACAAAACAAAATCAGGCCCTGTGTGGTGACATGCACCCGTCATCCCAGCTACCTGGGAGGCTGAGGTGGAAGGATTGCTTGGGCCGGGGAGATCAAGGCTGCAGTAAGCCATGACCACACCACTGCACTGTAGCCTGGGTGACAGAGCGAGACCCTGTCTCAAAAAATATAATAATAATAATTCTACACAAAGCTTCAATTAAGCAGAATCTAATATTCGGAATCCTAGATTAATCAGAATATATTTCATTTTATTGTTAGAAAAAAGGAAAACAAAACACAGACATGTACACACAAGGTTTCTAAGAGTCCAAAAAGTGAATTTCAGCACATACCCCCCAAAATATTACAAATTGACTCCAATCTGTTTCTCAATTGTGATCTTTTAAAAAGGACTACAGAGGCCAGGCGCAGTGGTTCATACCTGTAATCCCAGCATTTTGGGAGGCCAAGCTGGGCGGATCACCTGCAGCCAGGAGTTTGGGACCAGCCTGGACAACATGGTGAAACCCCATCTCTACTAAAAATACAACAATTATCCGGGCATGGAGGTGGGCGCCTGTAATCCCAACTACTTCAGAGGCTGAGGCAGGAGAATTGCTTGAACCTGGGAGGCAGAGTGAGCCGAGACTGTGCCACCGAACTCCAGCCTGAGCGACAGAGTGAGACTGTCTCAAAAAAAAAAAAAAAAAAAAAAAAAGACTGCAGAGTAACTAAAGCATTATTTCCATTTGTTCATTATCCTGTAGTAATATGGGTGTAGAACTTTTTAAAAAGTCAGAGATTCTGTCTGGATTTGTACAAGAAACACCACTCATCCCCATCCCCATTCATGTAGCACATTATTCTTATGAACTCTCGTATCAGTCCCAATCAGTGTTACCAACTAACTAGACAAGAAAAAAAATGACCTAAGACAGATCAGATTCTTGACTGAACACCAGAAGTAGGGTTGATATAAGTCAGAGCTAGGATCGTTCACTTTTGGATAACACGAGTGTGTCCGCACTGAGAATTATGCAAATCTACAGAAAGAAGCAAGTGAGAGACCATAAGACCAGGCAAAGGTAGTGAGAATAATGGTGTAGTTGAACAGTGTTCCCCCCAAATTCACATCCACCTGAAACCTCGGAATGTGACTTTATTTAAAAATAGGCTCTTTGCAGATTTCCTTAGTTAAGGGTTGAGATCACACTTGATTAGGGTGAGCCCTAAATCCAATAACTGGTGTCCTCCTAAGAGGAGGGGAGGACAGAAACACAGCAAAGGTCACATGAAGACAGAGGCAGAGGTTGGGGGTATGGTGCCTGAGGCCAAGGAAAGCCGGGAGTTATCAGAAACTGAACAGGCAAGGACGGATCTTCCGTTAGAGAGAATGTATGTGGCCCTGCTGACAGCTTGGTTTTGGACTTTTGGCCTGTTTAACTGTGAGAATGAATTTCTGTTGTTTTTAATCCATCTAGTTTGTGGTTATTTATAATGGCAGCCTTAGGGAACTAATACATGTGATGATTGATGCTCCTCGTATGTCTCGCCCTTTAATTCCTTATTTATTCATTTATTTGTCCAACAAATACTTAGTGCTATTACATGTCCTATACTATTCTAGCACTGGGAATACAGTATTAATTTAAACAAAACACAAAAAATCCCTGTGCTCAGGTAAATTTTATGGTACGTGAATTTTATCTTAATGAAAGTTTATTAAGGAAACCTTTGCCTTCATGGACTTTATATGCCAGTGGGCTGTCCTTCTATCCTTCCACAAATTCTAATTTTTGTTTAAGCTAGTTGAAGAGTTTTCTATTCCTTGTAATTAAATGATCTCCAAATCACATTCTATAATTCTATTATGAACAGTTCTTGATTATAGGAAGACTTGCAAACTTATTATGGTCACAAAACATATCCATGTTGCCAATTTATTTTAAATCCTCACCTTGTTTGACCTCTCAGTAAAATCTAGTAAAATCTGATCCAGTCAACCACTTCTTTTATCTTTCAAACATTCTTCTCTATACTTTTATAATCTCCTTGGCCTAGGAAATGTCACAGGGACTGGTAATACAAATAAGTAATTCCTGGAATACATCGGGGCTGGGGAGTAGCAGGGAGGGGGGGCACATGAAGAGAACCAAGCTTTCCACCAGGCCTTTCCTCCTCCCCGTTTCCCCTTAATTGGAACTGAGCTTTCAGGTGTGATATTCAGCAGATGGGGAGAGGTCCCATGAATGAAGTATAGCTGTGACCTGGTGCAACTGGAGGGGGGCACTCCAGAGTTGCACTGTTGGCCAGAACCCCCCAAGAACAGAAGTCAGGTTCCTCACAGAATTACAAATACGGAAAGGGAGAAGGCTATAATAAACCCTGTGGTGCTGGGCTGCAATTGGAGGAATCATCATAAACTCAAGATTTTGAATACTTATAAATACTAAAACTGATGTGTGTATATATGTATGTATGTGCATATATTCTTAGCTCTGTCCACTGCAAGGGTCTAGATCTGGGAGCACACATAGCACCCAGATCTCACTGTCTACTAAAAGGAACCAGGGTTCTTGGAAAAATGGCTGAGTCCAGGACTAGAGCAGGAAACATATAAGACAATCCTAGAAAAAATCTTGTACGATAAAGTGAGGAAGTGATCAAATAAGAATGAGGATATGTCCAAAAGACACTGAGTACCAGCTTGAAAGGGTTACTGTGGCCAACTAAAGGACAATTTGAGCATCAAAATAAATAACTTGATTGTTATCCTCTGAATACAACAGGAATCCAAGAGTCTGTACTGATTTAAAATTTTGAAACAAATGAGTATGTACATACGTAATAAATAAAGGAGAAAGGAAAGCTCTACCCCACAGTAGACTGCTAAAGAATAAATCCAGAATAAAGGAATTTTTTTTTTTTTGAGACTGAGTCTCACTGTCGCCTAGGCTGGAGGGCAGTGGCGCCATCTCGGCTCACTGCAACCTCCAGCTCCCAAGTAGATGGGACAACAGGCGTGCACCATCCTGTCCAGCTAGTTTTTGTATTTTTAGCAGAGACGAGGTTTCATCATGTTGGCCAGGCTGGTACTGAACTACTGACCTAAGATGATCCTCCTGCCTCAGCCTCCCAAAGTGCTGGAATTACAGGTATGAGCCACTGCACCTGGCCAGAACAAAGGAAATTTAACTAAAAGACCATATTTTAACTTTAAATATTTAAATATCATAAGATATTTGGCAACTACCACAACAATAGATTCTGGCAATAATCATTAATGGGTGCTAAATCCATGGGTGAACATATGGTGGGGATCAGGAATATGTTATAATATCAAGGTATCTCCCCACAAAATATTTTTTAATATTTTAACTACATATTCAATATTTTAAATATTTCATGTTATACTTATTATTTTAATGTGGAGAAACCTGGCAGACACCATCTTAACCAAGTGATAAAACACAACATCAGTAAAAACAAAATCATCATGAGGTCTGCCTAATATGATGCACTGTTATGGACACAGCAACACCCCTGTAGTGTTCCTGTCAAAAAGGCATAAATCACAAAACATCAGATAAACCCAAACTGAGGGACATTCTACAAAGTAACTGGCTTACACTTTTTTTTTTTTTTTTTTTTTGGTAGAGACAGGGTCTGGCTGTTGCCCAGGCCGGTCTCAAACAGCTGGGCTCAAGCGATTCTCATGCTCAGCTTCTCAAAGCACTGGTATTACCATACCCAGCCTGTATTCTTGAAAAAGTGTCAAGGTCATGAAAGACAAGGACTGTTTCAGAATAAAGAAAACTGAAGACAAATGATAAGTAAAGGCAATATGTGATCCTGGACTGATAAAGGACATTATTGGCTCAAATCAATGAACTGTGAATGGAGCTGGTGGATTAGATCGTAGTATCCCATCAGTGTTAACTTCTTAATGATGGTTATACTGTAGTGTCCTGGTACTTAAAAATGTACACTGAAGAATTAAGCTGTAATGAGGCAACACGCCTGCAACTTACTCTTTAATAGTTCAGAAATATTAACAATTGGGTAATTTGGGTGAAAGGTATAAGGAACTATAAATGCTACTTCTGCAACTTTTATGTAAATTTCACGTTATTTAAAATGAAAAGTTAGAAAGTTTAAAACATAACAGAATAGAACATAACCTATTAAATAAATCTGAGCCCAGGCAGGACACGGTGGTTCATGCCTGTAATCCCAGGGAGGGACTGGGAAGCCGAAGTGGGCAAATCACCTGAGGTCAGGAGTTCGAGACCAGCTTGGCCAACATGGCAAAACCCCGTCTCTACTAAAAATACAAAAATCTGACTGGACACAGTGGCTCACGCCTGTAATCCCAGCACTTTGGCAGGCCGAGGAGGGCTGATCACGAGGTCAGGAGTTCGAGACCAGCCTGACCAACACGGGGAAACCCCCCCCGTCTCTACTAAAAATACAAAAAAAATTAGCCAGGCGTGGTGGCGCGTGCCTGTAATCCCAGCTACTCATGAGGCTGAGGCAGGAGAATCACTTGAACTCAGGAGGCAGAGGTTGCAGTGAGCCAAGATCACGCCACTACACTCCAGCCTGGGCAACAGAGTGAGACAGGGTCTCAAAAAAAAAAAAAAAAAATTAGCTGGGCGTGGCAGCACGCACCTATAGTCCTAGCTACTTGGGAGGCTGAGGCAGGAGAACTGCTTGAACCTGGGAGGTAGAGGTTCAGTGAGCCGAGATTGTACCACTGCACTCCAGCCTGGCTGGGTGACAGAGCGAAGATTCCGTCTCAAAAAATAAACAAACAAATAAATAAATAGAAAATAAATCTGAGTCCATACTAACTAAATGGGGAGTAGCAGATTAATAAACAAAATGGAATGACAAAAAAAAGGAATGACAGAATTGGAAAATCACACTGTAGAAATGATTAACTCAAGCAATTATCAATGGATGGTAAAAATATTGGGTGAAAGCTTGATGAACAACTTGCATAGTCACAAAGTATCCCCCCGCAACTTGCTTTTTAATTACAAAAGGAAAGTAACTTCAGTAGAGACCTGGAAGATATCACCTTAATCAAATGATCGAAGTTACAACAATAAAGGGACTCAGCATCATTAGTCTACTGATGCGTGCAATGAATAGGACATATTGTTTACATGGTATTTATACCAGAAATGCATAAACTGAATCTAATCATGAGTAAATACACAAACCCAAATTAAAGGACTAGCCTGTTCTCTGCAGAAGTGTCAATGTCATGAAAGACAAAAGAAAATCTAGGGAATTGTTCCAGATTAAAAGAGACAAAAGAGACTAAAGAGATGTGATAACTAAATACAATGTGTGACTAGGGAGGAGATGGCTATAAAGGATATTAATGGAACAATCTGGCAAAGGTTGAATGCATAATGTATTAGATAATACTAAATGTTAAATTTAATGGGATAACTTTTCTGTGATTATATAATGTTTAAAATACCCTAGTCCTTCTCACCCACAGTTTTGTTTTCCATGGTTTCAGCTGCCCACAGTCAACTGTGGTTCGAAAATATTACATGGAAAATTCCAGAAATAAACAGTGGGGGATGCTCTAAAACCCCTAGTGGACGCCTGAATCCATGGATAACACCAAACCCTATATATACTATGTTTTTTCCTATACATAATATTTGTGATAAAGTTTAATGTGTAAATTAGGCATAGGAAGAGATTAACAATAATAAAACAATTATAACAACATGCCAACATCACTTCTCTTGCACTTTGGGGCCATCATTAAGCAATGTAAGGCTTATCTGGATAAAAGCACTACAGGCTGGGCGAGGTGGCTCATGCCTGTATTCCCAGCCCTTTGGGAGGCCGAGGCAGGCAGATCGCTTGAGGTCAGGAGTTCCAGACTGGCCTGGCCAACATGATGAAACCCCGTCTCTACTAAAAATACAAAAATTAGGCGACTGTGGTGGTGCACGCCTGTAGTCCCAGCTACTCAGGAGGCTGAGGCAGGAGAGTTGCTTGAACCTGGAGAGCGGAGGTTGCAGTGAGCCATGATCGTGTCACTGCATTCCAGCCTGGGTGACAGAGCGAGACTCTGTCTCAAAAAAAAAAAAGCAAAACAATACCACAACAGTTGACCCGATAACCCAGATGGTGAATGCATATAGCATGGATACGCTAGGTAAAGGAATGATTCGTGTCTTGGGTGAGACGGAATGAGATTTCATCACAATACTCAGAATGGTGTACAATTCAGGCCAGGCGTGGTGGCTCATGCCTGTAATCCCAGCACTACGGGAGGCCGAGGTGGGTGGATCACCAGAGGTCAGGAGTTCAAGACCAGCCTGGCCAACATGGCGAAACTCCATCTCTACTAAAAATACAAAAAAATTTGCTGGACGTGGTAGCACGCGCCTGTAATCCTAGCTACGCCGGAGGTTGAGGCACGAGAATCACTTGAATCTGAGCGGCAGAGGTTGAAGGGAGCCGAGATTGTGCCACTGCACTCCAGCCTGGGTGACAGAGCAAGACTCCATCACAAAAAATAATAATAAAATAAATAAAAAAGAATGGTGTACAATTTTAAACTTATAAACTATTTCTGGAATTTTTCATTTAGTATTTTCAAACCAGTTAACCACGGGTAACTGAAACCATGGGAAGCAAAACTGCAGGTAAGGGGAGACTATAGTATCTTAAATATTAAATTGCCACTTGTCAGGCTGACAGGTTCAAAGTTTCATCATGCACTCATGGAACCAATCTAGAGTCAGCCTTTCCTTAGCATTATCCCACCAAATAATTTCAGAACTGGAGACCTTTGTTTTTTCTTTTATCACAACAGGTTAAAAAGGAGGATACTTTTTTAATATAAACTTAACTTTTGGTCAAGATGTCATGGATGTTCTTGGTATTTTTTATCCTAATAGTCTTCACCATTTTCACTTTTAACTTCAGTCTGTGGAATCTGCCTAGACTGAAGTTTTTTTTTGCTTGAACTAATCATTCAGGCATAGAAGCGCTCGTTATTGGCAAAGTTAGAGGGTAGCAAGCTTCTCCCTGACTTGCAACATCAAGAAAGGTTTGGCCACAAAATAGAGATTCTGCTATTCCAGTTTCATTTGGTAAAATAAGTTCATCATTTTCACAGGACCACTGGATTGCCAGAAAGAGTGCTGCAACCTTTTCTGTAACTCCTTACAAAGTTTGTATTACATAACTCGACTTATTAGGCAAAAAATAGGAATCACTTTTAAGTGGTGGCTCACACCTGTAATCCCAGCACTTTGGGAGGCTCAGGCAGGCGGATCACTTGAGGTCAGGAGTTTGAGACCAGCCTGACCAACATGGCAAAACTCTGTCTCTACTAAAAATACAAAAATTAGCTAGCATGGTGGCAAGCAACTGTAGTCCCAGCTACTCGGGAGGACCAGGAATCCAGAAGGTGGAGCTTGCGGTGAGTCAAGATCATGCCACTGCACTCCAGCCAGGGCAACACAGCAGACCCTGTCTCCAAACAAACAAAAATCTAGCCTAATGGCATTTTTTTTTTTTGAGTCTCACTCTGTGGCCCAGGCTGGAGTGCAGTGGTGCAATCTTGGCTCACTGAAGCCTCTGCCTCCCAGGTTCAGGTGATTCTCTTGTCTCAGCCTCCCTAGTAGCTGGGATTACAGGCATGCACCACCACACCCGGCTAATTTTTATATTTTTAGTAGAGACGGGGTTTCACCATATTGGCCAAGCTGGTGTCGAACTCTTGACATCAAGTGAACTACCCACCTGGGCCTCCCCAAGTGCTGGGATTACAGGTGTGAGCCACCACGCCTGGCCCCAATGGTTCATTTTAAAGAAAATTTAGTCGTTCTAGGGCTACTTTATCAAAATTTATTTATCTTCAGTTTTCCTCTATTTCTGCAACTTTTAAACATTCATATTTTGCTTAAGTTTCACAGATTATCACTGATTTAAATATAAAAACAAAAACATCTCAATATAGAAAAAGCTTGAGTAAAAGATAAATCATGTATCTAAAGTTAGTACAACAGGCCAGGCTCAGGCGGCTCCCGCCTGTAATCTCTGTGCTTTGAGAGGCTGAGGCTGAAGGATCACTCGAGCCCAGGAGTTCAAAGCTGCAGTAAGCTAAGATCCTGCAACTGCACTCCAGCCTGGGCGACAGAGCGAGCCCGTCTCTAAAAATAATAACAAAAGAAAAAAGCAAACAAACAAAAAATAAAATAAAAATAAGTACAGTTAGTACAACAAATTGTTTGATAAGCCTCCAAATAAATCTTTGAGTTGCCTCCCCTGCCTTTCAACTCATTAGAGTGAACATCTAATCCCTCTATTCAGAATGCTGCATGCCTTATGTTGCCACTAGTTCTCTTATCAAAATCAACTAGTTCTTCTCTTCAATTTGCTCTGAAATTTTAACTGTCTGGAAAGCTCTCAATTGCACACCGTCCCTACTAACATTCCACTGATCTCTGGTATCCAATACCCAAAGCAACTAATGAGGAATTTGCAATTTTAATATGTTCCAGAAACCAGAGTTAAAAAATCAATAAACTCACGATGATAAGGGTAAAATTCTGAAGGTTTTCAAAACATAAAATACCGCACTGTAAGATACACTAACTGGCAATCTTTTAAAAATACCATTTTAGCGTCCTTAAACGTTAAACCTTTGACCGCGTAAACAAAAGTTGTATGACCCCAGTTTCATTACTGTTACTATTAATAATAATGGTACCTACCCAGTATCTCCCAATCCATGCAGGAAAATCACCTATAAGAGAAGAGGAAAATTAATAAGCAATGCCTAAATAAGCCCACACAGGACTGTTACACACTAGCTTTGCTTAAGGTGGAAAACGCAACGAAACCTACGAGAGAATTACACAACACTATCTTCGGCTACTTAATCTCTATCGACCTCTTTTAAATGGCAAAAATTGTAATCAACTTCTCCCTTTATTTCCTGAGATAATGAATGGGGGGGGGGTAGCACTCAGAGGTCCCAGTTAGACATTGAATGCAAATTATCACATTCTAAGAAAAACAGTTTATCTCTTTCAAGTCAAATCAGGAACGTCTCACATATCCTGTAGAATTTTTCCATTGCAAAAGCAAGCTTCCGGAGGCAAAAATAAGTTTGACTTTTCATACACGAGTTTTCTAAAGAACAGTACGTCTGACCTTGTAGGACACCCAATCTTCAAACTTCTTTCATTGAGGACAAGAGTGCGAGGTGACAATAAAGCGATTTCCTGGCGGACTTAGGTTTCCCTCACCCACACACCAGGCAGAAACACGCGGCAGAGGCTGACGCCGTGCCCTAGGCCGGCCCGCGGGGGTCCCGGGGCCGCACTTCCTCCGCAATGCAGGGAGGAGCTGGGGACTGGCCTTCGCGCCGGCTGTGACCCACCCCCCGGCTGCCCACGTTCCCCGCGGACCCGGCCGCGCCGACCATTCGCACCCCACCCGGGCCGGGAGGAGCGTCCTCGGCCGCAGGCCGCCACGCGCCCGCAACGCCCACCACGCGAGAAGGGCAGCCACCGGTGGCCGGCCCAGTGGACCCCTCCGAGCCCACGCCTACGCCACTCACCGCAGCGGTGGCCTTCCGGGCGGCGGGCACGATGGCGGGCAGCGGGGTTGACATGTTATTGCCGCACATACACCGGCTCAGCTCACAGCGCAAGCGGAAGGAAGAGCGGGCGCCCGGCCGCGGCCCAAGGGCGTGCGAGCGGCGAGTCCCGGCCGGCCCCACCGGGCGCACGCTCAGGCGCGTGCGCGCCAACGCGGCCCCGCGCTACCTTCCGCGCGCGCCCGCGCGTCCAGGGTCCGCCCTGCCCTGCCCCTCTCCCGACGCCCCTCCCTTGGCGCCTCACAATGTCCGGGCGGCTCCCTCCCTCCGATTGGCTCTGGCGGCAGCGCGGACCAGGCTGCACTTTCGCCACACCACGCAGCCTGCGCATGCTCGATGCTGGCTGGGGAAATGCGCTCTCAGGTGCAGGCTGAGGGCTGGTCTCTTAGATTTTGGCTTAGGTTTTTGCTTTTCTGGCGCTGTAGTGAAAAGAATGAGCCCCAGAGCCAATTCACCTAACCCCAGGTGCTCCTTCGTTTCCTGCGGCCAGAGTCTATTCATTTGTAAAAGTCTGGATGGACTGGGAGAGGTTGGTGGAGCTTTTGCAGTATTAACGTTTGGGGCTACAGCAGTATTAGATTTGGGTTCAACTTACCTTCTTTAAAGTTTAGTTGGAAAGGGTAACATTTGTCACCAGAAATCCACTACTTCCCTAACTTGATCGACAACACTTACTGATGTACGGTATTGACACAGTACAGATTTAAGTGAGAGGTAAAGCCAGCTGGTCTTCTGGGTCGGGTGGGGACTTGGAGAACTTTTCTGTCTTACAAGAGGATTGTAAAATGCACCAATCAGCGCTTTGTGGCTAGCTAGAGGTTTGCAAAATGCACCAATCAGTACCCTGTAAAGTGGGCTAATCAGTGTTCTGTAAAGTGGACCAATCCGCAGGACATGGGCCGGGACAAATAAGGAAATAAAAGCTGGCCATGCCCCCCCTTCCCCAGCTGGCAGCGGCAGCCCTGGGTCCCCTTCCACGCTGTGGAAAGTTTGTTTTTTCACTCTTCACAATAAATCTTGCTGCCGCTGCTCACTCTTTGGGTCTGTGGCACCTTTAAGAGCTGTAACACTCCCAGCACTTTGGGGAAGGCCGAGGCGGGTGGATCACGAGGTCAGGTGATCGAGACCATCCTGCCTAACACGGTGAAACCCCGTCTCTACTAAAAATACAAAAAAAAAATTGGCCGGTCGTGTAGTCCCAGCTACTTGGGAGGCTGGGGCAAGAGAATGGCATGAACCCGGGAGGCAGAGCTTGCAGTGGCCCGAGATCATGCCACTGCACTCCAGCTTGGGAGAGAGAGCAAGACCTCGTCTCAAAAAAAAAAAAAAAAAAAAAAGCTGTTAACACTCACCACGAAGGTCCACAAGCTTTATTCTTGAAGTCAGCGAGACCATGAACCCACCGGAAGGAACCAACTCCAGACACATAAGCACGAGACTAGACTGCCCTTTTCTGCACAGGTGCCTTTATGGCCTAAAGTGTAGTTACTCAACAAATACGTTGCATATCAAATACATGGTAAGATCTGGAAGAGAGCACAAGATAGAAACACTTAAAGCCAAAATGCCCTGACCTTCAGAAGTTTACAATTCAGTGAAGGACATACTGGAGGCCAGGTGCGGTGGCTCAAGCCTGTAATCCCAGCACTTTGGGAGGCCGAGTTGTGTGGATCACGAGGTCAGGAGATTGAGACCATCCTGGCTACCATGGTGAAAACCCGTCTCTACTAAAAATACAAAAAAAAAAAAAAAAAAAATTAGCCGGGCGTGGTGGCAAGTGCCTGTAGTCCCAGCTACTTGGGAGGCTGAGGCAGGAGAATGGGATGAACCCGGGAGGCGGAGCTTGCAGTGAGCTGAGATAGCGCCACTGCACTCCAGCCTGGGTGACAGAGCGAGACTCCGTCTCAGAAAAAAAGGACATACTGGATACAATCCTTAGAGAGTAAGGTGGGGAAGGAAGCTGTAAAAAAAACAACATTCCATTTCTTTCACACAGTAACCAGTGTCAGAGGCGTGTGAACCAGAGCAACTCCATCTTAAATAGGAGCTGAGTAAAGTAAGGCTGAAACCTATTGGAATGCATTCCCAGAAGGTTAAGGCATTCTAAGTCACAGGATGAGATAGAAGGTCAGCGCAAAATAAAGGTTATAAAGATCTTGCCAATAAAACAGGTTGCAGTAAAGAAGCCAGCCAAAACCCACCAAAACTAAGATGGCAATGAGAGTGAACTCTGGTCGTCCTCACTACTGCACTCTCATTGAGAGGTGACAACATGCTAGCAGTCCTCACTCTCAGCACCTCCTTGGTCTTGGCATCCGCTCTGGCAATGCTTGAGGAGCCCTTCAGCCCGCCGCTGCACTGTGGGAGCCCCTCTCTGGGCTGGCCCAGGCCGGAACCGGCTCCCTCTGCTTGCAGGAAAGTGTGGAGGGAGAGGTGTGCACGGGAACTGGGGCTGTGTGCCTTGCTCGCGGGCCACAGCGAGTCCTGGGTGGGTGTGGGCTCCGCGGGCTTAGCACCTGGGCCAGCAGTTGCGGAGGGGGCACTGGGTCCCCCAGCACTGCCGGCCCACCTGCACCATGCTCGAATTCTCCCCAGGCCTCAGCCACCTCCCCGTGGGGCAGGGCTTGGGACCTGCAGCCTGCCATGCCTGCGCCTCCTCCCTGACGAGCGCCGCCCCTTGCTCCGCGGCGCCCAGTCCCATCAACTGCCCAAGGGCTGAGGAGTGCAGGCAGCTCCACCTGTGGCCCCAATGCAGGATCCACCAGGTGAAGCCAGCTGGGCTCCTGAGTCTAGCGGGGCCTTGGAGAACTTTTATGTCTAGCTAGAGGATTGTATACACACCAATCAGCACCCTGTGTCTAGCTCAAGGTTTGTAAATACACCAATCAGCACTCTGTATCTAGCTAACCTGGTGGAGATTTGGAGAGCCTTTATGTCTAGCTAAATGGAAATACACCAATCAGCACTCTGTGTCTAGCTCAAGGTTTGTAAACACACCAATCAGCACCCTGTGTCTAGCTTGAGGTTTGTAAATGCACCAATCAGTGCTCTGTGTCTAGCTAATCCAGTGGGGACTTGGAGAACTTTTGTGTCTAGCTCAGGGATTGTAAATGCACCAGTCAGCACCCTGTCAAAACGGACCAATCAGCTCTCTGTAAAATGGACCAATCAGCAGGATGTGGATGGGGCCAGATAAGGGAATAAAAGCAGGCTGCCTGAGCCAGCAGTGGCAACCCACTCAGGTCCCCTTCCACACTGTGGAAGCTTTGTTCTTTTGCTCTTTGCAATAAATCTTGCTGGTGCTCACTCTTTGGGTCCGCACTGCTCTTAAGAGCTGTAACACTCACTGCAAAGGTCTGCAGATTCACTCCTGAAGCCAGTGAGACCGGGAACCCACCAGAAGGAATAAACTCCAGACACACCATCTTTAAGAACTGTAACACTCACTGCGAGGGTCCGCAGCTTCATTCTTGAAGTCAGTGAGACCAAGAACCCACCGATTCCGGACACACCATCAATGCCATGACAGTTTACGAGTGCCATGGCAATGTCAGGAAGTTACCCTATATGGTTAAAGAGGGGAGGCATGAATAATCCATCCCTTGTTTAGCATAACATCAAGAAATAACCATAAAAATGGGCAACCAGCTATGGAGTAGCCATTCTTTTATTTACTTTCTTAATAAACTTGCTTTCACTTTACTGTATGGACTTGCCCTGGATTCTTTCTTGTGTGAGATCCAAGAACCCTCTCTTGGGGTCTGGATTGGGACCCCTTTCCTGTAATACCAGTGTTCTGAAGGATTTGGGGTCTTATTCACACTGTTTTTAATCGTTCTTGTGGTTTTGATTTGGACAATGAGAATTTTGTGGATTCTCCAAAAGTTTTAAATTGATGACAATTTACTGAAAATGATAATAGTGTGATTCACATTTCACGTACTTGTGTACATTTATCAGGCTTTTAAGTCCTTTAGCTTTTAAGTCCTTTAGTTGTGATGTCAGTGTTACCAGAAAGGGATCCGAGTCCCAAGAGAAGATTCTTGGGTCTCTGGCGAGAAAGAATTTGGGGCCATAAAGTGAAAGCAATGTTATTAGAGAAGTAAAAAACAAAACAAAACAAAACAAAAACAAAAGAATGGCTACTCCATAGGCAGAGCAGGGCTAGGGGCTGCTCCACTGAGTATACTAATAGTTATTTCTTGTTTATATGTTAAACAAGGGGTGGATTATTCATGAGTTTTCTGGTAAAGGGGCAGGGATTTCCTGGAACTGAGGGTTCCTCTTTTGACCATATAGGGTATATTCCCTACCTGGCCATAGCAGTTTACAACTGTCATGGAGCTGGTGGAAGTGTCTTTCAACATGCTAATGCGTTATAGTAAGTGTATAATGAGCAGAGAGGACGACCAGAGATCGTTTTCCTTGCCATTTTGGTTTTGGTGGGTTTGGGCCAGATTCTTTACTGCATCCTATTTCATCAGCAGGGTCTTTATAACCTATGTCTTGTAATACCAGTCCCGTGACCTCCAATCTCATTCTGGGACTAAGAATGCCTAACCTCCTGGGAATGCAGCCCAGCGGGTCTCGGCCTTATTTTACCTGTCTCCATTCAGAAGAAGTCGCTCTGGTTCTAATGCTTCTGACGTTAATTCAGAAAATAAAACTCTCTAGTTCTTACTGTGAACATGTTCCAAATCACTATTACATTGAGTTTTTCTATGATGTAATAATTAGAGAATTCTAAGGGCCACCAATCATTCTATTAATTTACTCCATTAGTGGGGTGTAGGACGGTTCAAGTTGAGGTATCTACGCTACTATACCTGCAAGATTTACCCAAGTTATGTATCCTCCAAGGAGCTTTCTATGAAAATGATCTCTCTCTTCCCCAGCTAAGGGAATGAAATAAATATAATAATTTAAAAAGACAAAATTATTCTTATTTTAGAGGTTATGATTGTACAAAGCAAAAATACAGTAACAGCATTTAAAAATTACTAATAAGGCCAGGTGTGGTGACTCACACCTGTAATCCCAACACTTTGGGAGGCTGAGGTGGGAGGATTGCTTGAGCCCAGGAGTTCAAGACCAGCCTAGGCAACAGAGCGAGACCCTGTCTACAAAAAATTTAAAAAGAAAAAAATTAGCTGGGCTCAGGAGGCTGTGGCAGGGGCGTTGCTTGAGTCCAGGAGGTCAAGGTTGCAGTGGGCCATGTTCATGCCACTGCACTCCAGCCTGGATGATAGAGCAAGACCCTGTCCCCACCTGTGCCCCCCAAAAATAAACATTATTAACAAGAAAATTCAGTAATATAACCAATTATTAAATCAGCATACAAAAAAGAATGGTTATTCTAGCTACAAACAATAGCTGGTTAGAATATGTAAATGGAAGAAAAATGTTCAAAATAGAAATTTAAAAATATAAACATAGGTCATCCTGAGCGACAGAGTGAGACTCTGTCTCAAAAAAAAATAGGGGCCAGGCACGGTAGCTCACGTCTGTAATCCCAGCACTTTGGGAGGCCAAGGTGGGCAGATCACCTGAGGTCAGGAGTTCAAGACCAGCCTGGCCAACATGGTGAAATCACGTCTCTACTAAAAATACAAAAATTAGCTGGGCATGGTGGCAGGTGCCTGTAATCCCAGCTACTTGGGAAGCTGAGGCAGGGAGAATCGCTTGAATCCGGGAGATGGAGGTTGCAGTGAGCAGAGATCGTGCCATTATACTCCAGCCTGGGCAACAAGGTAAGACTCCATCTCAAAAAAAAAAAATATATATATATATATATATGTGTGTGTGTGTGTGTATATGTAAATAAATACATGTTATATATATAAATACACACAGGCAAATATATTACATATATATTTGTATATATATATACACACACAGGCAAAACTTTTTAAAAACCACTTTATTGAGGTATGATTGACATCATCTTGATAAGTCTAGGGACAAGCATACACCCATGAAACTATCACCACCATAAAAGTCATAAACATATCCATCACCTCCAAAGTTTCCTCCTATCCTCTTTGTTAATATTATTGTAGGGTTTTTTAACCAGATGCAGTGGCTCATGCCCATAATTCCAGCACTTTGGGAGGCTGAAGCAGGAGGATTGCTTGAGCCCGGGAGTTAGAAAGCAGCCTGGGCAGGGAGACCTTGTTTCTACAAAAAAAAAAAAATTGTTTAATTAGCTGGGTGTGGTGGTGTGCACCTATAGTCCCAGCTACTTGAGAGGCTGAGACAGGGGAATTGCTTGAGCCCAGGAGGTCAAGGCTGCAGTGAGACATGATAGTGCTACTGCACTCCAGGGTGGGTGACAGAGAGAGACCCTGTCTCAAAAATAAAAATAAACATATTGTGGAGGCTTTTTTGTTGGTTGGTTTTGGTAAGAACACGTAACAGAAGATCTATCATCTTAGCAATTTTAAGTATACAATATTGTTATAGGCACTGTGTTGTATAGATCTCCAGAATTTATCTTACATAACTGAAACTTTGTACTCCTCATCCTTCACCTCTCCATTTACCCCCTCCTCAGCCTCTGGCAACCATCATTCTAGTCCCTGCTTCTATGAGCTTGACTATTTGAGACTCCACATACAAGTGAAATCATACGATGTTTGTCTTTGTCTGGTTTATTTCACTTAACATACCGTCCTCCAGGTCCTACCATGTTGTCCCGAATGGCAGGATTTTTTTTTTGGTTTAAGGCTAAATAATATTCCATTGTATTTCTGTATTCATTCATTTCTTAGTATACATTTAGGTTGTCTCCATATCTTGGCTACTGTGAATAATACTGCAAAAAACATGGGAATGCAAATATATCTTTGAACTCCTGATTTCAATTCCTTTGGCTATATACCCATAAATAGGATTGTGAGATCACTTGATAGTTCTATTTATAATTTTTTGAGGAAGCTCCATACTGTTTTCCATAACAGCTACAGCAATTTGCATTTCTACCAGCAGTGTACAAGGGTTCCCTTTTCTCCACATCCTTGCCAGCAGTTGTCTTCTGCTTTTTTGATAATGGGCACCTTAACAGGTGTAAGATGATGTCTCATTGAGGTATTGATTTGCATTTCTCTGGTGATTAATGATGCTGAGCATCTTTTCATATTTCTGCTGGCCATTTGCATGTCCTCTTGTGTGAAATGTCTATTCAGGTCCTTTGCCCATATTTTAGTCAAGTTGTTTTTTTGTTTTGCTATTCAGTTTTATGAATTCCGTGTATATTTAGAATATGAACCTTTTATCAGATACATGGTGTGCAGATATTTTCTCCCATCTGTAGATTGCCCTTTCACTTTGTTGATTGTTTGCTTTGCTGTGCAGAAGCTTTTTAATTTGATATAATCCTACTTGTTTATTTTTGCTTTTATTGCCTGTGCTTTTGGTATCATATCCAAAATATCATTGCCAAGACCAACGTTAAGGAGATTTTTTTCCTATGTTTCTTTCTAGGAGTTTTATGGTTTCAGGTCTTATGTTTAAGACTTTAATCCATTTTGAGTTTATTTTTGTGTATTGTGTATAGATAAGGATCCAATTTCATTCTTTTGCACGTGGATAAACAGTTTTCCCAACACTATTTATTGAAGAGACTATCCTTTCCCCATTGTGTATTCTTGGTGCCCTTGTTAAAAATTAGTTGATTTATATGCATGGAATTATTTCTGGGCTTTCTATTCTGTTCAACTTGTGTATGTGTTTATTTTTATACCAACCCCATACTGCTTTGATTGCTATAGCTTTGTAAGATACAATAATTTGAATTCAGGAAGTGTGATGCCTCCAGCTTTGTTCTTTCTCAAGATTCTTTTGGCAATTAGGGGTCTTTGTGGTTCCATGTGAATTTTAGGATTTTTTTTTTTCTATTTCTGTAAAAAAAAAAATAAGCCATTGGGATTTTGACAGGGATTACGTTGAATCTGTAGATCTGTAGATTGATGGGTAGTATGGACATTTTTAACAATACTAATTTTTCCAATCCATAAACATGAGATACCTTTCCATTTATTGTTGTCCAATCTTTTTCATCAATGCTTTACAGTTTTTACAGTTTTATAGAGCTTTCACCTTCTTGGTTAAAGCTATACCTAAGTGTTTTTTTTTATACTATTATAAATGGGATTAACAATTTTTTTTTAATAGGCCAGGCGCAGTGGCTCACGCCTGTAATCCCAACACTTTGGGAGGCTGAGGTGGGCGGATCACCTGAGGTCTGGAGTTGGAGACCTGCCTCAACATGGAGAAACCCCATCTCTACTAAAAATACAAAATTAGCTGGGCGTGGTTGTGCATGCCTGTAATCCCAGCTACTCGGGAGGCTGAAGCAGGAGAATTGCTTGAACCTGGGAGGCAGTAGAATTGCTTGAACCTGGGAGGCAGAGGTCGTGGTGAGCCAAGATAGCACCATTGCACTCCAGCCTGGGCAACAAGAGCGAAACTCCGTCTCAAAAAAAAAATGTTTTTGAATAGTTTGTTCTTAAGGTAACTAACACAACTGATTTTTGTATGTAGATTTTGTATCCTGTAACTTTACTGTATTTGTTCATTAGTTATAACAGGTTTTTTGGTGGAGTTTTTAGGGTTTTCTATAAATAAGATTATGACATCAGTCAACAGAGACAGTTTTACTTTACACAAGCAAAACTTGAATTTACAAGACCTATATCAGGAAAAGTAAAAAGCTACCAAAGTACAAAAAAGACATAATTGGATAGGAAAATCTAATACTGTAAGGTTGTCAATTTTCTTAGAATTAATCTACTAATGCAATGTAATACCCATTAAAATCTCAAAATATTATGCTTTAATAAAAATGATATTTAAATACCCCAATAAGACTTTTTAATTTAGTTAAATACTTATAAAATTTATTAACATGGGAGAATAAACATACAGGAATATTCATTAATATTAAAATAGAAATAGGGCCCGATGCAGTGGCTCATGCCTGTAATCCCAGCACTTTGGGAGGCCGAAGTGGGCAGATCACCTGAGGTCAGGAGTTCGAGGCCAGCCTGGACAACACAATGAAACCCCATCTCTACTGAAAATACACAAATTAACCAGGCATTATGGCGTGTGCCTGTAATCCCAGCTACTCAGGAGGCTGAGGCAGGAGAATCAATTGAACCTTGGAGGCGGAGGTTGCAGTGAGCCGAGATCGTGCCACTGCAATCCAGCCTGGGCAACTCGTCTCAAAAACGAACAAACAAACAAAAAAAGAGTACTGATGTGGCACTGATCTTCCCAAATGTATGACATCATTTAGAATTACAGAAATTGCAATAGCAAATTACCAGCACAGAGAAAAAAGCAAATCAGATCATTTACTGAATATTCTTTGTGACTTGGATTTATTTCTAGAACAGAATTAAACTCTGAGGAAAACACACATATGAGGGAGAAATAGGTACATGATGAGGGTATTTCATTAACATTTCAAACCAGTGGAACAAAAAAAGGAAAATTTTCCATAAATGGTATTGGAATAACTGGCTACATTTGGGAGACAATTTAGCTGGTTCCGCCCACCAAATTTTGGGCAATTCCAGAAGGGAAAAAGACCCCATGTTGCATGATACCATTTATGTAAAATGTCCAGACAAGCAAGTCCATAGTGACAGAAAGTAGATTGGTGATTGCCTAGGGACAGGGGGTTGGGGGGATTTGGGAGGAAATGGGGAGTGACTATTAATCAATATAGGGTTTTCTTTGTGGGTAACCTAAATGTTTTAAGATTAGATTGTGGTGATGGTTGCACAACTCTGAGTACTAAAAGTCCCTCAAATGCACATTTTAAATGTGTGAATTGTATTTTAATAAAGCTGTTAAACAATCAGTTGTCCATAAATTTGTGAACCTGCTTCTGAGTTCTTTACGATGTTCCATTGATCTGTATGTCTATGCCAATACCACCTCATCTCAACTGGTCTGGTTCTATAAGCCTAAAATCAATGACTGTAACTCCTCCTACTTTGTTTTTCTATCTTGAAGTTACTTTGGCTATTCTAGCATTTCTGCATTCATTTTGGAATTGGCTTGCCTATTCCTCCATACAAGCCTATTAGGATTTTCACTGAGATGGCCTTAAATCTATAGACCAATTTGAAGAAAACTGAGTCTTCTGATCCATGAACTAGTATATCTCCCAATTTATTTAGGTCACCTTGGATTTCTGTCAGCTTTATTTTATACTTTTCAATGTATAGGTCTCCATATCTTTTGTTAAATTTGTCCTCAGGAATTCCATATTTTCCATGCTACTTTAAATGGTATTTAAAATTTTAATTTGATTGTTTATTGCTAGATATAGAAATTGAACTGATCTTTGCACATCGATTTTGTATTTGCAATTTTCTATATCCACATAAAAGTTCTGGTAGCTCTTTTTGTAGATTTCTTAGGATTCTTTAGACAATTATGTAATTGCAAATAAACACAGTTTTGCCTTTTTTCTAGTGATTATGCCTGTTGTTTTCTTTTGCCTTATCACACTATCTAGGACCTCCAATAGAAGTTGTGAAGGAATGTTGCTTCATTCCAGATATTAGGGCAAAAGTATTCAGCCTTTCACCCTTAAGTATAATGTTAAGTGTAAGTTTTTTTATTTTTTGAGACGGGGTCTCACTTTGTCACCCAGGCTGTAGTAGAGTGTCACAATCACATCTCACTGCAGCCCCCACCTCCTGGGCTCAAGTGATCCTTCCACCTCAGTCTCCTGAGTAGCTGGGAATACAGGCCTGAGCCACCACCCCCAGCAATTTTTTTTTATGTTTTGTAGAGATGGGGGTTCCACTATGTTGCCCAGGCTGGTCTCAAAATTCTGGGCTCAAGCAATTCTCCTACCTTAGCCTCCCAAAGTGCTGGAATTACAGGTGTGAGCTACCTCACATGGCCTACAAGGTTTTTTGTTGTTGTTTGTTTGTATTTTGAGAGTGCAGTGGCACGATCTCAGCTCATTGCAACCTCTGCCTCCCAGATTTAAGCAATTCGCCTGCCTCAGCCTCCTGAGTAGCTGGGATTAGAGGCGCCCACCACCACACCTGGCTAATTTTTTGTCGTTTGTTTGTTTTGAGATGGAGTCTTGCTCTGTCGTCCAGGCTGGAGTGCAATGGCACGATCTCAGCTCGCTACAACCTCTGCCTCCCAGGTTCAACTGATTCTCCCGCCTCAGCCTCCTGAGTAGCTGGGATTACAGGTGCCTGCCATCACACTTGGCTAATTTTTGTATTTTTAGTAGAGACGGGGTTTCACCAGGTTGGGCAGGCTGGTCTTGAATTCCTGACCTCAAGTGATCTGCCCGCCTCGGCCCCCCAAAGTGCTGGGATTACAGGTGTGAGCCACTACGCCTGGCCACGCCCAACTAATTTTTGTATTTTTGGTAGAGACAGGGGTTGGCCATGTTGCCCAGGCTGGTCTCGAACTCTTCACCTCAAGTGATCCACCTGCCTCAGCCTCCCAAAGTGCTGGGATTACAGGTGAGAGCCACTGTGCCCAGCCTGTAAGGTTTTGTTTGTGTGTGTGTTTTGAGATGGAGTTTTGCTCTTGTTGCGCAGGCTGCAGTGCAATGGCATGATCTGGTCTCACGGCAACCTCCACCTCCCAGGTTCAAGCAATTCTCCTGCCTTAGCCTCCCGAGTAGCTGGGATTACAGATGCCCACTCCCACGCCCGGCTACTTTTTTGTATTTTTAGTAGAGATGGGGTTTCACCATGTTGGCCATGCTGGTCTGGAACTCTTGACCTCAGGTGATCCGCCTGCCTCGGCCTCCCAAAGTGCTGGGATTACAGGCGTCAGCCACCGCATCCGGCCCCAGCCTGTAAGTTTTTTGTATACACACTTTATCAGGTTGAGGAAGTTCCCTTTCATTCCTCATTTGCTGAGAATTATTGCAATAAATGAACCTTTTGTGACAAATGCTTTTTCTACATTTATTAAAATAATTTTTAAGTCTGTCAATATGGTGAATTATATTGACTAATTTGTAAAATATTAAGCCAATTTTGCCTTTCTGGGATAAACCCCACTTGGTCATTACCTATTGTCTTTTATATATTTAGTTTGATTTAATTTGTTAAAAGTTGTTAAGAATTTTTTTCATGAAGGATATTGGTTTGTAGTTCTCTTTTATTATAATGTCTTTATCTGGTTTTGATATCAGGATAGTGCTGGCCTCAGAATGAGTTGGAGTATTCCACCCTTTTCAAAAGTCTGAAAGGGTGTATGGAACTCATATTATTTCTTCTTTAATGTTTGCTAGAATTTACCAGTAAAGCCATTTAGGCCTGAAGTTTTCCTTGTGGGAAGGGTTGGGTTGTTTTATCTTGTTTGTTCTTCTTTTCTTTTTCTTTTTTGAGATGGGGTCTTACTCTGTCACCTAGGCTGGAGTGCAGTGGCACAATCGCAGCTCACTGCAGCCTTGACCCCCACCAAAGCTGAAGCCATTCTCCTACTTCAGCCTCCTGAGTAGCTGGGAACACAGGCATGCACCACCATGCCCTGTTCATTTTTTTCTTTAATTTTTTTGGAGAAATGGGGTCTCACTACGTTGCCAGGCTGGTCTCACACTCCTGGTCTCAAGTGATCCTCCTGCTTGGTTTCCCAAAGTGCTAGGATTACAGGCATGGGCCACTACACCTGGTCTGGGAAAAGGTTTTTAACTATAAAATTAATTTCCTTTTCCTAGGCATAAAGCTAGTTATTTTATCTATGTCTTCTTTTTTAAAAGATCTTTTTAAAAATAGCTTTATAAAGCTATAATTCGCATACCATATACCTATGTAAAGTGTGAGATCTAAAATTTGCACAGCCATCACCATCATCTAATTCAAAATACAGTCATGCACAGCATGATGACATTTCAGTCAATGACAGACCACATATGTGACAGTGGGCCTGTAAGATTATAATGGAGGTAAAAAATTCCTACTGCTTAGTAATGTCATAGCTGTCATAATGTTGTACCACAATACCTTACTCACATGTTTGTGGTGATGCTGGTGTAAACAAATCTACTGCCAGCTGTATAATAGTATAGCACATACTATGTTTAGATATGCAAGATATACAAGTGGAGTAAAAGTACATTGCTTAATGTACAAGTGGAGTACAAGTACATTGCTTAATGATGGGGATACATTAAAAAATGCATCATTAGATGATTTTGTCATTGTGCAATTGTCATAAAGTATACTTACACAAACCTAGATGCTCTAGTCTACTATACGCATAGGCTATATGGGATAGCCTATTATTCCTAGGTTATAAACCTGTACAGCGTGTCACTCTACTGAATATTGTATGCAATTGTAACACTGTGGTATTTCGTGTATCTAAACATAGAAAAGATACAGTCAAAATATGGTATTAGATTGGTCCAAAAGTAATTGTGGTTTCAGACCATGAATTTTAAATCATTATAACTAGGCTCAAACACATCTTTATTAATCAAAATAGGAACCATTACAATCAACACATTTTTGCCAACGATAAATAAGTATGTTAATTTCTGTAGTGTAAAAATCCGTGCTTCAGGATTCGATTAACTCTTGGAAAGCATTTTCTGCATGCTGCTGGTTGTGGAAGCATTTTCCCTGCTAAAAACTGTTGAGATGCTTGAAGAAGTGGTAGTTGGTTGGCGGGACATCAGGTGAATATGGTGGATGAGGCGAAACTTTGTAGCCCAATTCATTCAACTTTTGAAGCATTGATTGTGCGAGGTGCGGTTGGGTGTTGTCGTGAAGAATTGGTCCCTTTCTGTTGACCAATGCCGGCTGCAGGCATTGCAGTTTTCAATGCATCTCATCAATTTGCTGAGCATACTTCTCAGATGTAGTGGTTTCAGCAGGATTCAGAAAGCTGCAGTGGATCAGACTGGCAGCAGACCACCAAACAGTGACCATGACTTTTTTTGGTGCAAGTTTGGCTTTGGGAAGTGCTTGCTTCTTCTGGGTCCAGCCACTGACTTAGTCGTTGCTGATTGTTGTACAAGATCCACTTTTCGTCGCCCGTCACAAACCAATTGAGAAATGGTTCATTGTTGTTGCCTGCAATACGAGAAGATGACACTTCAAAAAGATGACTTTTTTGATTTTCACTCAGCTCTTGTGGCACCCACTTATCGAGCTTTTTCACCTTTCCAATTT
This sequence comes from Pongo abelii, assembly GCF_028885655.2. Lineage (NCBI taxonomy): Eukaryota > Metazoa > Chordata > Mammalia > Primates > Hominidae > Pongo > Pongo abelii. Next base: position 68,787,024 of record NC_071992.2, read on the forward strand.
GCTTCAAGTGCTGCATGACTGCAGAATGGGTGACGTTGAGTTCTTCAGCAAGTTCTTGTGTACTTGTAAGAGGATCAGCTTCAATGATTACTCTCAATTGGTTGTTGTCAACTTCTGATGGCCTTCCACTACGCTCCTCATCTTCAAGGCTCTCATCTCCTTTGCAAAACTTCTTGAACCACCACTGCACTGTATATTCATTCGTTAGCAGTTCCTGGGCCAAATGTGTTGTTGATGTTGCAAGTTGTCTCCATTGCTTTACGACCTATTTTTAACTTGAATAAGAAAATTGTTTGAATTTGCTTTTTGTAGAACATCATTTTCATATTCTAAAATAAATATAAAATAAACATCAAGTAATAAGTCATTAGCAAAAATACATAAAGTGAGAAATGTTTGTGAAAATGATGTATAACAGAACCACATTTAAGAATGTATTCCAATATCAAACAGCAAATTTCCACAATGCAAAAACTGCAATTACATTTGCACCAACCTAATATAAAAGATAAAAAATGGTATACTTTTTTTCTGTTTTGAGACACTTTCACCCTGTTGCCCAGGCTGGAGTCCAGTGGCACAATCTCACCTCACTGCAGCCTCCACCTCCCATGCTCAAGCGATCCTTCTGCCTCAGCCTCCCAAGTATCTGGGACTACAGGCACACACCACCACACCTGGCTAATTTTTCTATTTCTTTGTAGAGACAGGTTTTTTCCACATTGCACAGGCTAGTCTTGAATTCCTGGGCTCAAGTGATCTGCCCATCGTGGCCTCCCAAAGTGAAAAAATGGTATACCTGTGTAGGGCAGCTCCATTATAATCTTATGGGACCACTGTTGTATATGCAGTCCATTGTTAACCAAAATGTCAGTATGCTGTGCATGACTGTAATACCATTATGTTACAATTGCCTAGAGTATTTAGTACAGTAACATGCTGTATAGGTTTGTAACCTAGAAGCAATAGTCTATACCATATAGTTTAGGTGTATAGCAGGCTATACCATCTAGGTCTGTGTAAGTACATTCTGTGATGTTCACACAATGACAAAATTGCCTAATGATGTATTTCTCAAAACGTATCCTGGTTGTTAAGCGATGCGTAACTGTATTTAGATCACCTACAAAAGAAACTCTATCTATTAGCAATCACTCCCAATCCCCCCACCCTACCCCTAGGCAACAATTAATCTACTTTCTATCTCTATAGATTTGCCTGTTTTACACATATATATGTGGTTTTCTTTCACTTAGTACAATGTTCTCAAGGTTCATCCATGTGATAGCATGTATTGATACTGTATTCCTTATTTTCAAGTAATGTTCCATTGTATGGATATACCCTTTTATTTACATTAATAAGTTGATAGATATTTGAGTTGTTTCCATTTTTTCTTGGTCAATGCAGCTAAATGCTTATCAATATTGTTAATCTTTTCAAATACCAACTTTTGGGTTCTTGGTTATTGTTTTTCTAACCCCTATTTTATTTCTTTTCATTATATCTTTACTATTTTCTTCTTTAGGTTGAGTTTGCTCTTCTTTAGTTTTTAAAGTGGAATGTTAGTTATTAATTTGAGAGCTTTCTTCTCTTTTAATATAGGCAATTATAGCCATGAATTTCCCTGTAAGTGCTGCTTTTACCTGAATCTGATAAGTTTTAGTTGTGTTTTTGTTTTCATTCATCTCAAAGTATTTTTTGACTTCCTTTGTGATTTATTATTTAACCCAATGGTATTTAAGATTGTGTTTTTAAAGTTCTATATTTTTGTGAATTTCCTAAATTTCTTTTGCAAATTCCAGTGTTTTTAGCAAATGTACTTTATATTATTTCAATCACTTAAAATCTATCAAGGCTTGTTTAATGGCCTAGCATGTGATCTATTATGGAGAATACTCCATCTGCATTTGAGAATAATATATATTCTGCTGTTTTTGGGTAGAGTATTCAATAGATGTCTATTAGGTCTAACTAGTTTATAGTGTTGTCCAAATCTTCTATAACCTAGACATTTTCTGCCTATTTTTTAAATCCATTATTGAATGTGAGGAATTGAAGTCTCCAACTACTGTTTTTGAATTGTCTATATCTTCTTTCACTTCTGTCAGTTTTCGCTTTATATACTCTGGTGCTTTGGTGTTAGGTGCATATATGTTTATAATTGCTATATTTTCCTCATAGGTTGACCCCTTTATCATTATACAATGTCCTTCTCTATTTTTAGTAACAATTTTTTTTTTTTTTTGAGATGGAGTTTCACTCTGTCGCCCAGGCTGGAGTGCAGTGGCATGATCTTGGCTCACCACAACTTCTGCCTCCCAGGTTCAAGTGATTCTCCTGCCTCAGCCTCCTGAGTAGCTGGGATTACAGGTGCATACAACCAAACCTGACTAATTTTTTTGTATTTTTTTTTTTGAGACAGAGTCTCACTCTGTTACCCAGGCTGGAGTGCAGTGGTGTGATCTCGGCTCACTGCAACCTCTGTCTCCTGGGTTCAAGTGATTCTCCTGCCTCAGCCTCCCAAGCAGCTGGGATTACAGGCATGTGCCACCACGCCCATCTAATTTTTATATTTTTAGTACAGATGGGGTTTCACTATGTTGGTCAGGCTGGTCTCTAACTCCTGACCTCATTATCTGCCCGCCTCAGCCTCCCAAAGTGCTGGGATTACAGGCATGAGCCACTGTGCCTGGCCCAAATGTCATTCCTTTTTAAGACTTAATAATATCCCATCATATGTATATACTATACTTCATTTATCCATCCATTTGTTGATTGACAGTTGGAGTATAAGTATGTGCTTAGATCCCTGCCATTAATTTATCTGGATTTATACCTTCAGCTCTCGACATTTGACTTTGATGTGTCTACATGTGGCTCTTCTTTGATTTATCCTTCTTAGAATTCATTGAGCTTCTTGTATGTGTGAATAAATGTTTTTCATCAAATGTGGGAAGTTTTCAGCCACTACATATTCACTATATATAGAATTCTAGGTGGTCATTCTGGTGGTTTTCTTTTTTTTGAGATGGAGTTTTGCTTTGTTACCCAGGCTGGAGTGCAATGGCACGATCTTGGCTCACTGCAACCTCTGCCTCCCAGGTTCAAGTGATTCTCCTGCCTTAGCCTCCTGAGTAGCTGGGATTACAGGCTCCTGCCACCATGCCTGGCTAATTTTGTATTTTTATTAGAGACGGGATTTCTCCATGTTGGTCAGGCTGGTCTTGAACTCCCGACCTCAGGTGATCCGCCTGCCTCGGCCTCCCAAAGTGCTGGGATTACAGGTGTAAGCCACCGCGCCCAGCCTTTTTTTTTTTTTTTTTCCAGTACTTTAAAGATGTTGCTACAGTGTCTTCAGGTTTTCATTCATTTCAAGACGTCTATAACATGTTAGCTTGAGAATAGAAAAAAAGAAACAAAAGTCTGCTGCCATTCTTATCTGTGTTCCTCTGTACATGTGTGGTTTTTTTTATTTTTTGGCTGCTTTAAAATTGTTTCTTTACCACTGATTTTAGGCACTATAATTATGATGTGCTACTGTAGACTAAAGTATCGTGTTCCCCCCCAAATTCATATGTTGAAATCCTAATCCTCAATACGATGTTGTTAGGAGGTGGGGCCTTTGGGAGGTCATAATGTCATGAGGGTGAAGATCTCATGGATGCGATTAGTGCCCTTATAAAAAAGACTGCAGGGAGCTTAGTGCCCTTTTGAAAGAGATCACAGGGAGCTCTCTAGCCTTCTTTCTGCCAACAAGAAGTCAGCTGTCTGCAACCTGGAAGAGACCCCTCACCAGAACCTGACTATGCTGGCATCCTGGTCCTGGACTTCCAGCATCCAGAACTGTGGAAAACAGATATTTGTTGCTTATACTACCTAGTCTATGGTAATTTGTGTATCGGCCCAAACTGACGAAGACATGTGCCTTGAAATAGTTTTTAAAATTTCTCCTGCTTGGGGTTCATTGATCACCTTGGAAATGTAGGCTTATAATTGTCATTACATTTGGAAAAAGTTAGCCTTTATTTCTTGTATTTTTTTTGGTTCCATTCTTGCTCTACAATTTTTGGAAACTCAATGACACCTGTACTAGGCCACTTGATGTTATTCCACTGCTCACTGATGTTACGTTTATTTCTTCCAGTCTTTCCTCTGTTTCATTTTAGATGATTTATGTTGTTGTCCCCAAGTTTATTAATTATTTTTTCTACAGTGTTTAACCTGCTGATGATCTTTTTCAGACTATTTTTCTTCTCAGACATCGTATTTTTCATTTCTACGTGTCTACTTGTAGGTTTGTTTTTGTCTTTTAATTAGCAGATGTGTTGTTTTTATTAAGGTAAAAACATGTCACATAAAAGTTGTCATCTTAAATTTTTTGTTTTTGAGATGGAGTATCGCTCTGTCGCCAGGTTGGAGTGCAGTGGCATGATCTCAGCTCACTGCAGTCTCTGCCTCCTGGGTTCAAGCAATTCTTCTGCCTCAGCCTCCCGAGTAGCTGGGATTACAGGTGCGTGTCACCACACCCAGCTAATTTTTGTATTTTTAGTAGAGACAGGGTTTCACCATGTTGGCCAGGATGGTCTCGATCTCCTGACCTCGTGATCTGCCTGCCTCGGCCTCCCAAAGTGCTGGGATCACAGGTGTAAGCCACCACACTTGACCAAACATTTTTAAGTATACAGTTCTGTAGTGTTAAGTGTATTCACATTGTCATGAATCTTAAAACATTTTTTTTATATCTCTCCTTAAAGTGCTCATCCTTCTACCTTCTTGAACACATGACCCATATATTAACTGTTTTAACTTTCTTGACAACAATTTCTATCGCTTCTGCCATTTCTGGGTCTGTTTATATTGAGTGATTTTTTTTCACCATAGATCTTATTTTCCTGCCTGATCATAAGTGGCAATTTTTTACTAAATGACAGATACTGTAAATTTTACTTTGTTGATTAATGAAGTTTTTGTATTTTTTTCTGATTTGGGGGCTTTGTTTTGCGATATAATTAAGTCACTTAAAATCAACTTTGTTCTTTTGAGGCTTGCTTTTTTGCTTTGTTAGGTGGGCCCACTACAGCCTTTAGTGTAGGACTAATTTGGTCTCAGTATTGGTACAACACCCTTGTGATAATGCCCCTTCTGTTAGATCTTTTGATTTGGCTGATGGGAACATGAAGTTTTCCCAACCTTGTGTGAGTTCTGAGACTGGCTCTGCCAGAATCTTTCTGGTGGGCTTTTACTGGCCTTGGTAGTTTCCTCACACACATGTGCTGATCAATTCTCCTTTGAAACTCTCTCCGTACAGCTGGAGTGCAGTGGCGCTATCTCAGCTCACTGCAAGCTCTGCCTCCTGGGTTCCTGCCATTCTCCTACCTCAGCCTCCTGAGTAGCCTGCCACCACGCCTGGCTAATTTTTTTGTATTTTTAGTAGAGACGGGTTTTCACCGTGTTAGCCAGGATGGTCTCAATCTCCTGACCTCATGATCCACCCGCCTCAGCCTCCCAAAATGTTGGGATTACAGGTGTGAGCCACTGTGCCCGGCCAAATCTCATTTTTTCAAAAAAGAAAATCTAGCTGTACTAAAAGCAAAAATCTGGGTGGGCGCAGTGGCTCATGCCTGTAATCCCAGCACTTTGGGAGGCTGAGGCAGGTGGATCACTTGAGGTCAGGAGTTTGAGACAAGCCTGGCCAACATGGTGAAACCCCATCTCTACTAAAAATATTTAAAAATTAGCCAGGTTTGGTGACACATGCCCATAATCCCAGTTATGGAGAGGCTGAGGCAGGAGAATAGCAATAGCTTGACACCAGGAGGCAGAGGTTGCAGTGAGCCAAGATCGCGCCATTGCACTCCAGCCTAGGTGAAAAATGAGATTCTGTCTCAAAATAAATAAATAAATAAAAGAAAAAATCTGAAAAATATATTATTAATGGATATATATATAAATATACACATATAATAAGAGTATGAAGAAATGCATGGGAAAGATAAATTCCAAATTCAGAATGTTGGTTCTTCTGGGGAAGCTGTGAGAAAGAGGAATGTGATAAGATGTGAAAAAGGGCCTATAATTGTATATATAATATTTTATTTCATAAGCTGGGTGGTGGGCACACAGATATTCAATTTACTATTAGTTATATTTAATATCAGACATCAGACTGAAAATATCTTACAATAAATAGATTCCCAAAAGAACAAAGGATTAAGTTATTAAAAAGACAAAGACACTCTAACAACACTGGAAGAAAAAAAGTGTATGTCTTAGGAGTATCTATGACCTTGACTGAACCTTTTACTTTCTTCTTCAAATGTGTGTGTAGGCTGGGTGTGGTGGCTCACACCCGTAATCCCAGCACTTTGGGAGGCTGAGGTGGGTGGGTCACATGAGGTGAGGAGTTTGAGACCAGCCTGACCAACGTGGTGAAACCCTGCCTCTAGGAAAAATACAAAAATTAGCAGGGTGTGATGGCACGTGCTTATAATCCCAGCTACTTGGGAGGCTGAGGCAGGAGAATTGCTTGAACCCAGGAGGTGGAGGCTGCAGTGAGCCAAGATCCCGCCATTGCACTCCAGCCTGGGTGACAGAGTGAGACTCTATCTCAAACAACAATAACAACAAAAAACAAATGTGTGTGTAATATATAAGAAATAGTCTTAAAATTACAATGATCAGGCTGGGTGTGGTGGTTCACGCCTGTAATCCCAGCACTTTGGGAGGCCCAGGCGGGCAGATCACTTGAGGTCAGGAGTTCGAGACCAGCCTGGCCAAAATAGCGAAACACCGTCTCTACCAAAAAATACAAAAATTACCTGGGTGTGGTGGTGCACAACTGTAATCCCAGCTACTCTGGAGGCTGAGGCAAGAGAATAGCTTGAACCCGGGAGGTGGAGGTTGCAGTGAGCCAAGATTGTGCCACTGCACTCCAGCCTGGGCGACAGTGCGAGACTCCATCTTAAAAAAAAAAATTACAATGATCAACCATTTATGAAATAATTGAGCCAGTCTTGTGCCCATTTCTTTGATTTTTGCTCTGTGAAGTTGGTATGGAGAATATACATGTCTCCAGACTATTCTTTACTTTTAGAGAATTTTAAGGCCGTGTGGCTGAAGCTTGGGAAACTGAAATCATTAGTAGGGAGAAGGAGGTAACAGTTTAAGGGCTCTTTCTTGCAGCTCTGTAAAATAGTAGGAAACCATTTCCTCAATTTTAGAGGAGTGAAATACCAGAAAGACTTGGGGAAGCTCACCAGATCACCTTCTGTCTGCTGCCTACCAGAAGGACCAGACCTAGCAATACTGATGCCCTTGTACAGTTAACAGAATTCTTGCCACTGCCAAGCATGTATCTATGTCTTTCCTTCCCTCCCTATTTTTTTTGCAAGGGAGTTTCACTCTTGTTACCCAGGCTGGAGTGCAATGGTCCAATCTCAGCTCACTGCAAACTCCGCCTCCCATGTTCAAGTGATTCTCCTGTCTCAGCCTCCCAAGTAGCTGGGATTACAGGCATGTGCCATCACTCCTGGCTAATTTTGTATTTTTAGTAGGATGGGGTTTCACCATGTTGGTCAGGCTGGTCTGGAACTCCTGATCTCAGGTGATCCACTCGCCTTGGCCTCCCAAAGTGTTGGGATTACAGGCATGAGCCATGGTGCCCAGCCTTTCCCTCTTACTTTTCCTCTCAGTTTGAAGGATTGTGATAGTCATTAATCATGTTTTCTAAATATTCCTGATTCTCTGTTTTCCAGGACGTGGTAGGATTGCATTTCCCAGGCTTAATTTGGATGAAGCCATGTGAGTAGTTCTGGTCAGTGAGTTGTAAATGAAAGAGACAAGCATCACTTCCAGACCAGAGCTTTTCTTTCTTTTTTTATTTTTATTTTATTTTATTTTATTTTTATTTTTTGAGACGAAGTTTCACTCTTGTTGCCCAGGCTAGAGTGCAATGGTGCTGTCTCGGCTAACTGCAACCTCCACCTCCTGGGTTATAGCGATTCTCCTGCCTCAGCCTCCCAAGTAGCTGGAATTACAGGCACCTGCCACCATGCCCAGCTAATTTTTCTATTTTTAGTAAAGATGGGGTTTCACCATGTTGGCCAGGCTGGTTTCGAACTCCGTATCTCAGGTGATCCACCCGCCTTGGCCTCCCGAAGTGCTGGGATTACAGGCATGAGCCACTGCACCTGGCTGAGAGCTTTTCATTGTTGGTGTGAGATCCTCCAGATTCTCTTTTCATCTGTCACAACAACACACAAGTTTCAAGCGGGTACCTGCTCACTCAGCTTGAGTCTTAATTAGATAGATAAGGAGCAGAGCCCCAGCTGATCCTTCATGGGATTACTGTGTAATTCCAAAATAAACCTTTGCTTAGAAAGCGCTAAAAGTTCCTTTGTATTATTCAGCTTAAATGACCCTTTGGAAAGGCAATCCTTGACCACTCAGGATAAAAGTCCTCAAGGATATCGGTTAGTTTTTTAACACATTCCCCTGTTTAATTGTCTTCATGGTACTCCTTACTCCCTGAAATAATTTTTTATTTATTAGCACTTGTTGTGTGTGTGTGTGTGTGTGTGTATGTGTGTGCCTCCCCTCTTTAAAACAGAAAATTTGCTGCTTATTTCATTCACAGAAGTCTCCCTAATGCTTTCAGGATAGAGACAAGTAGGGACCAGATCAGCCAGATACTTACAGGCCATGGCAAGAAGTTTGCATTTAATTCCTTTTTTTTTCTTTTATTTGTGAGACAGGGTCTCTCTCTGTCGCCCAGATTGGAGTGCAATGGTGCCATCTGGGCTCACTGCAAACTCCGCCTCCCAGGTTCAAGTGATTCTCCTGCCTCAGCCTCCCAAGTAGCTGAGATTACAGGCACGCACCACTACACCTGGCTAACATTTGTATTTTTAGTAGAGATGGGGTTTCACCGTGTTGGCTAGGCTGGTCTAGAACTCCTGGCCTCAAGTGATCCATCTGCCTCGGCCTCCCAAAGTGCTGGGATTACAGGTGTGAGCCACTGCGCCTGGCCCCTAAGTTTGCATTTAATTCTAAGTGCAACATGAAGCCACTGAAGGACAATGAGGCTCTGACTACTTTCAGAGAATGGCCATGGGAATGGGGCAACAGTGACAGTGAAAATAGATCAGTCAGTAGACTGTTGCATTATCCTAGGCAAGATGATGGTGGCTTGAACTAGGGTGGTGTCTGTGGACCAAAGATATAGGTCTTGTTGATGTGGGAAATGGGGAAAGTGAGGAAACAAGAATGACTCCCAAATTTCTCTCTTTAATAACTAGGTAAACAGGGGTTCTATTTGTTAAGATGGGAATAGTAAGGGAAGAACAGTTTGGGGGAAGGTTATGGCAAAGGGCTGGAAGTCTAGAATTCCCTTTTGAGTATATTAAGAAGACATTCTGATTTATATATGTCAATTTGGGGTAGCAGATATTAATCTGAGAATTTTTAAGTCATTTATGATCACTTTTGGAGAATATCTGTATACCGAAATAAATTTTAACATTAGGGCTGGGCACGGTGGCTCACACCTGTAATCCCAGCAATCTGGGAGGCCAAGGCAGGCAGATTACCTGAGGTCAGGAGTTCGAGACCAGCCTGGCCCACATGGTAAAACCCTGTTTCTACTAAAAAAAAAAAAAAAAAAAAAAAAATTAGCTGGGTGTGGTGGCAGGTGCCCATAATCCCAGTTACTCGGAGGCTGAGGCAGGAGAATTGCTTGAACCTGTGAGGCGGAGGTTGCAGTGAGCCAAGATCATGCCATTGCACTCCAGCCTAGGTGACAAGAGCAAAACTCGATCTCAAAAAAATAAAACAAAAGCATTTAAAGGTCAGACAGGTGTGGAGGAGCCCCCAAAAGTAACGGAGAAAGATCAACTAGGGATGGAAGAAGAAAACCAGGAATGTGGGCAAACCCAGAAACTAAACAAGGGAAATATTTCAAGAATAGAATGGTCAAGTTCTTTGAATGCTGCTAAGAACTAAGGTAAGAGAACAGAAATTTTTTTTTTCTTTTTTTTTGGAGACAGAATCTTGCTCTGTTGCCCAGGCTGGAGTGCAACGGCGCAATCTCGGCTCACTGCAACCTCCACCTCTTGGGTTCAAGCAATTCTCCTGCTTTAGCCTCCCAAGTAGCTGGGGCTACAGGCATGAACCATCACACCCAGCTAATTTTTGTATTTTTAGTAGAAACTGGGTTTCGCCATGTTGGTCAGGCTGATATTGAACTCCTGGCCTCAAATGATCCACCACTTCGGCCTTTCAAACTGCTGGGATTACAGGCGTGAGCCACCACGCCCAGCCAGGTATGTAACTTTTTAATCTTAGTAGCCATCTTTTTTAGGAATAGAATGGAAGGCAGGTTTGCCCTAAGCAGTTCCCAGCTTGACTTTTTTCTTTGGCTTAGTGATTTTGGGGTCCCAAGATTTATATTCCTTTCCCACTGTGGAAGCAAGCAGAGAAATGGGCACAGCTAGAGAGATACAGAGTTGGTGGGGGTAAGAAAAGTGTTATTTTGTTTTTACTTTTTTTTTTTTTTTTTTGAGACTGAGTCTCGCTCTGTTGCCCAGGCTGGAGTGCAGTGGCATGCTCCTGGCTCACTGCAACCTCTGCCTCCCGGGTTCAAGCAATTCTCTTGCCTCAGCCTCCCAAATAGCTGGGATTACGGGCACATGCTTCCATGCCCAGCTATTTTGTTTGTATTTTTAGTAGAGATGGGGTTTCATCATGTTGGCCAGGCTTGTCTCGAACTCCTTACCTCGTGATCCACCTGCCTCCGCCTCCCAAAGTGCTGGGATTACAGATGTTTTTACTTTTTAAAGATGAATCATATTAGAACAAGCTTGTATTACAGCATTTTTGTACACGGATGAGACCATCCAGCATGAGGAGTGATTGGATGATTCAGGAGAGAGAAGGAATCACCAAAACAACAAAATCTTGGCAGGTGCAGTGGTTCACACCTGTAATGTCAGCACTTTGGGAGGCCGAGGTGGGCAGATGAGATCAGGAGTTTAAGACCAGCCTGGCCAACATAGTGAAACCCCATCTCTACGAAAAATACAAAAATTAGCTGGGTGTGGTGGCGGGCACCTGTAATCCCAGCTACTTGGGAGGCTGAGGCAGGATAATGGATTAACTTGGGAGATGGATGTTATAGGGAACTGAAATCTTCCCACTGCACTCTGGCCTGGTGACAGAGAAAGACCCCATCTCAAAAAACAAAACAAAATAAAACAAAAGAATAAGGAAAAGTCAGGCTGGTTGCAGTCGCTCACTCCTGTAATCCCAGCACTTTAGGAGGCCAAAGCTGGAGGATAGTTTGAGCCCAGGAGTTCAAGACCATCCTGGGCAACTTAGTGAGATCCCATTTCTCTTAAATAAATAAATAAATAAAAGAATAAGAAAAAAATCATTAACTGAAGGAGAGAGGATACAAAATAGTCATCTTGGGGAGTGAAAATACAAAGTGTTTTAAACACTGGAATAGGGTGACCAATTTGAGACTCCTAATCATGAACTTAAAGCCTATCAGGCCTGGTGCAGTGGCTCACACCTGTAATCCCAGTACTATGGGAGGCTGAGGCAGGAGGATCGCTTGAGCCCAGGAGTTCAAGACCAGACCGGACAACATGGTGAAACCCCATCTCTAAAAAAAATACAAAAATTAGCTGGGCGTGGTGGCGCACGCCTATAATCCCAGCTACTCAGGAGGCTGAGATGGGAGGATTGCTTGACCCTGGGAGTCAGATGAAGCTGAGATCACACCATTGCACTTCAGCCTGGGCAACAGAGCAAGACTCTTTTTCAAAAAATAAAATATATATATATATAAAATAAAGTAAGCCTAACAGCCTGAAAGCCAGTTGTTCTAGCTGGTAAAGAGGGAACCACTGAAAATTGCCCTAGAGAGAGCAAATATGGTAATTGTTGTAGCTCATTTACACTAAATGATCATTTAAAGTATATAGTTATAATATAATACATGGCAATGTTAAAGAAAGATACAGCTAACAAAAATTGGAAAGTAGAAGGAGTGAAGAAGTATGAGAGGTTGGGGTGTGAATATCTTTATCTTACCCAGAGTGAGGAGTTAATGTATATTTTTGAAGGTTGAAAATCCAAGAATTAGATGTTGAAAGTACTTAGATTACATAATTTAAATTACAAAGTTTACCACGAGAGAAGAAAAATTTTAGGAAGAAATAGCTTAAATTACCTAAATCTTCATTTATCATAAGACAAGTGAATATACAATGCTAAAAATTGATAAAAGGCTGGGTGTGGTGGCGCATTCATGTAATCCCAGCACTTTGGGAGGCCGAGGCAGGAGGATTGCTTGAGCCCAGGAATTCAAGACCAGCTTGGGCAACATGGCAAAAACCTGTCTCTACAAAAATTACAGAAGTTACTTGGGCACGGTGGTGGATACCTGTAGCCCCAGCTACTCAGGTGGCTGAGGTGGGAGGATCACTTGAGCCCAGGAGTTCAAGGTTGCAGTGAGCTGTGATCAGGTCAGTGCACTCCAGCCTGTGTGATAGGGCGAAACTTGTCGTCTCAAGGAAAAAAAATGAGCCAGGCTCAGTGGCTCACGCCTGTAATCCCAACACTTTGGGAGGCCAAGGCAGGTGGATCACCTGAGCTCAGGAGTTTGAGACCAGCCTGGCTAACAAAGTGAAACCCCATCTCTACTAAAAGTACAAAAATTAGCTAGGCATGGTGGCAGGTGCCTGTAATCCCAGCTACGTGGGAGGCTGAGGCAGGAGAATCACTTGAACCCAGGAGGCGCAGGTTGCAGTGAGTCGAGACTGTGCCATTGGACTCCAGCCTGGGTGACAAGAGCAAAACTCCATCTCAAAAAAAAAAAAAAAAAAAAAAAGAAATGATAAAAAAATTAGTGAAGTAGACATTTTATTAATTTGTAAACAAGGAGGCAATCATTAGAAGAAACAAAAACAACATTAAAAGGGATTGCTTATGGGAGTGAAACTAGAAATGGAATAGGAAACAACTGCTTCTCATTATAAGCCCTTCTGTACTATCTGATTTTTTCAACATATGTAGGCATTACAATACTTTAATAAAATTAAAACCTATTTAGGTGTGAATGAAGACCTTTAGGTTGGAACCAAGTTTTATCAAGGCAAAATTAGTTAAGTTTTATCAAGGGGACATTTATTTCCAGCCCCTTTCCATGCCCTCTTCATAGCCTTCTCTCAATATTAGTTTTCTCCCAATATCAAAGGGATTCATTGTCCTCCTGCCTCTGGCTTTCTCCCACCTTCACTCAGGAATATTGCTTCTCCAGTTGTTTTCTGCTCAACATTTTTTTTTTTTTGAGAGGAGTCTTGCCCTGTTGCCCAGGCTGGACTACAGTGGCACAATCTCAGCTCACTGCGACCTCCTCCTCCTGGGTTCTAGTGATTCTCCTGCCTCAGCCTCCTGAGTAGCTGGGACTACAGACACCTGCCACCATGCCCAGCTAATGTTTGTATTTTTTGTAGAGACGGGTTTCACCATGTTGGCCAGGCTTATCTCAAACTCCTGACCTCAAGTGATCCACCTGCCTGGGCCTCCCAAATTTCTGGGATTACTGGGATTATAGGCGTGAGCCACTGTGTCCAGCCTATTCCTTTTTATTTTCATTTCCCAGTCCCGTTCTCTGCTAATACTGAAAATTTTTTTTTTTTTGAGACGGGGTTTCGCTCCGTTGCCCAGGCTAATCTTGGCTCACTGCAACCTCTGCCTCCCGGGATTTCAAGCGATTCTCCTGTCTCAGCCTCCTGAGTAGCTGGGATTACAGGCTCATGCCACCATGCCCGGTTAATTTTTGTATTTTTAGTAGAGATGGAGTTTCACTATGTTGGTCACACTGCCCTCGAACTCTGGATCTTGTGATCCGCTCACCTTGGCCTCCCAAAGAGCTTGGATTACAGGCATGAGCCACCACGCCCGGCCAAAAATTTTTTTTTTAGAAAAATAATTAACTCAAAGGAATTAATCTATGTTAACACACTGTCAGGTGCTGATATATATAGATTGGGGAAGATTTCATGGCAGTGTGTGAAGTCTTCCAAAGCAGTTCAAATTGTATCATCTTTATAGGGTTCATTTCATTCTTCTTTTTTTTTTTTCAGATGGAGTTTTGCTCTTGTGGCCCAGGCTGGAGTGCAATGACGTGATCTTGGCTCACCACAACCTCCACCTCTGGGGTTCAAGGGATTCTCCTGCCTCAGCCTCCTGAGTAGCTGGGATTACAGGCATGCACTACCACTCCCAGGTAATTTTGTATTTTTATTAGAGATGGGGTTTCTCCATGTTGGTCAGGCTGGTCTTGAACTCCCAACCTCAGGTGATCCGCCTGCCTTAGCTTCCCAAAGTGCTGGGACTACAGGCGTGAGCCACTGCGCCCGGCTTCATTGTTATTATGTAATGATTCAGCAGTTATTATCAACTGGGGTTGGAATCAGGATGGACCTTAAATAGTTGTTGAGATATTAATGTTTTTATTACAAGTTCTTGTTAACTTGTTTTAAACAGGATTTAGCACATCCCAAGCATGTAGGTGGGTAATAAATATGAATTGTGCAATTATGAGGATGACATAAAACTACTAAATACTTAAGGTAAAGATTGTTGACTTATTGACCACACACCCTTAATTTACATTCTTACAACACAAATGAAACTCATCAAATTATTTTGACAGTTTTATATGCTTAATCAACATGTTGGATATGGGATAAACAAACACGTAGCCTACAATTAACTGTCAACAATTGTTATTCCCATTATTATTAACTGATGTCCACCAATAACATTATATAACCCATACAACTTCTACTTCCAAGAAGTGCAGCATATTTCTTGTATTTTATTTATTCAATAAAAAAATTTTCCATGATAAAAAACATTACTGACATTAACACTCAATCAAGTTTATTACTTAATGCAAACAATGCTTTTTTGGGGATTGAAAATAATTGTGCATTTTTCTGTAGATTAGGGTACGTTTGTAATTGTATTTTGCAATTTTCTTCCCAAAGGTAGGAAAGTTTAATAAAAACATAATGAAAACTACTGAATTAAAAATCACTAAAGGCAGGCTGGGCTCAGTGGCTCACATCTGTAATCCCAGCACTTTGGGAGGCCAAGGCAGGTGGATCATTTGAGGTTAGGAGTTTCAGACAAGCCTGGCCAACGTGGTGAAATCCAGTCTCTACTAAAAAACCAACCAAACAAACAAACTAAAAAAGCTGTACGTGTTGGTGCATGCCTGCAATCTCAGCTACTGGGGAGGCTGAGGCAGGAGAATCGCTTGAACCTGGGAGGGGAGGCTGCAGTGAGCCGAGATGGCGCCACCCGCACTCCCGCCTGGGCGACAGAGTGAGATTCCATCTCAAACAAACAAACAAACAAACAAACAAACCAAAAATCACTAAAGGCAGAAAATAGGTTCTATTTTCCCCCACACCCCATTCTATTTCTTTTGTGCTTCTAAATAGAGTCTAGACTTTACCTTCATATCATTTTATCGAACTCATTTATTTTCTTGTTTTTGCTAATTCGTCTGCAAGAGGCCTACTTTTATCTTTAACTTTTAAAAAACATTCACGGGCCGGGCGCGGTGGCTCACGCCTGTAATCCCAGCACTTTGGGAGGCCGAGGCAGTGGGATCACCTGAGGCCAGGAGTTGGAGACCAGCCTGGCCGACATGGCGAAAACCCGTCTCTACTAAAAATACAAAAAAAATTAGCCGGGCGTGCTGGTGAACGCCTGGAATCTCAGCTACTCGGGAGGCGGAAGAATTGCTTGAACCAGAGAGGCGGAGGTTGCAGTGAGCCGAGATTACACCATTGCACTCCAGCCTAAGCAAGAGAGCGAGACTTTGTCTCAAAATAATAATAATAATAATTCACTTTTGGAAACTGTTCCCTACTAGATTTCGAACAACTTGGGAATGAAATCCTATTTGAGTTCATCCATGTGTATTTCCAACAAGTTCAGTGTCTTACTTATAAATAGTACTTGAAGGAATGAATGCAACTTTTTCTTTATGTAATTATTTTACGCTTGATTTAAAGGAACTTAAAAAAGACGCAGTTAAACCTAGAGACAGATGCCCTCCAAAAATTGTCTCACCTTTATTATTTGTGATTACTAGTTAGAGCTAGCAGAAAAAACTCCCCAGCAAGTGAAATGTCAAACCATTACTAAAAGAAAGAAAAAGAAAGGAACAGTCTTTTCTATATTTAACTCACTTGAGAGAAAAAAGAAGAGCTGGTATTTTTCGAGTACTAATGTTTGTATTTTGTGATGCAGATACTCAATTTTACATTCTAAAAATACTACTTTTATAGTAGGAAGCAGTGTACGTTTGAATCCTGGCTCTGCCGCTTGTTGCAAGAAGTTGGTCAAGCTATCGGACCTTGCTAAGCCTTCCCTGTTCTAACTGTAAAATGTAGTAACACCATTTACCTCTAGAATGGCTGTAAATCGAGTAAGGCTTATTTAATACAGCGTCTGGCATACACCAGGCGTTCAGTATGGCGCCAGTCATTAACAGTAGGTGGTTAGTAACTGCGATTCACTCAAAACAATACAGATGCACACAGATGAGAGTTCACACTTTGAGTCTTATTCAAAGATTGGTATTAGCCAGGCTTTTTGATAGGTGCACTCTGAGTTTTATTTTCGTACCTCACGGTATATAATTACGCAAGCTCAAAAGCTAATAATTGACAGCTCACTTTGCTTTACTCTGGGTTCTGCATTGACCTCAGAGAAGACACGGCCTAGACAAACAGGCAAGGCCAAACACTGACTCAAAAAAGATCTTTTATTTAACGCAGTGTTTTTAGTGCATGCTCTTGTTTGGCGAAAGAGAAGGTTTTACGTTCAGAATATTAAAAGGGACCCCGAGGACAAAGCAGTATCTCGGAAAATAAGATCACATCCCCAAATAACTAAAACGACAACCGAGACAAGCTTGCAGACTCCCACGCCTCTGCCGGAGTCCCGGGCTTGCGCGCGCGGCTGCAGCGCGACAGGGGCGGGGCCACGGCCACAAAGCAGCCCTCGAGACCACGTGGCCTCCGAGCAGCTCAGGGCGCCCTTGAAAGTTCTTGGATCTGCGGGTTATGGCCGGTCCGTTGAAGGGCGGTGGGGCCCGGGCCCTGGACCTACTCCGGGGCCTGCCGCGTGTGAGCCTGGCCAACTTAAAGCCGAATCCCGGCTCCAAGAAACCGGTAAATGGGTGGTGGCGGTGCGGGGAAGCGCTGGGGACCCGAGCGATGAAAGCGGCCCTTCTCTCCCTGTCATTAGGAGAACTGCCCTTTCTGGGAGGGTGTTGAGATGAAAGTAGGATTGCCTCGTGCCTGTTCTCCCTTACTGCCCAGAGGGAAATCTTTCCACGTGAACCCAGTTCTTTTTTTTTTTTTTTTTCGAGACGGAGCCTTGCTCTGTCGCCCAGAAGCAATTCTCCGGCCTCAGCCTCCCGAGTAGCTGGCATTACAGGCGCCCGCCACCACGCCCGGCTAATTTTTGTATTTTTAGTAGAGACGTGGTTTCACCGTGTTGGCCAGGCTGGTTTTGAACTCCTGACCTCGCGATCCGCCTGCCTCGGCCTCCCAAAGTGCTGGGATTACAGGCGTGAGCCACCGCCCCCCGCCGCACCCAGTTCTTAATAAGGTTATGTTTAAAAGCGTAAAGATACCAGGTGGAGAAGCCGACTCGCTGAAACTACAAACTCATTGTGTCATTCAAAATTGGATTTAAAATGAAATGTTTTCCCCGTGTATCTTTATGTTCATTGGAAAGATCTGAATTGCAGCTGTCCCTTCTGCAGTTCACTAAATACAGCTAGAAAAGCTGTTAGTTGACAATGTACTGTCATTTTAACAGTCAGTTCATTGCTTTCGTGAATTGACAGGAAATTAAGGAAAAGATTTTCTTCAACAAATCACTTTTCAAACAAAATTACAGGCTTATGAATAACATTTGCATATTTACAATTAATTTCAAAATAAATTCTTGACTATCATTTAAAATGTTGTGAATATTTAATTCTAGGATTTTTTTCAGTTTCAACCTATTATAAAAACCTTATCCCCATCCCAACCTTTACTTTTTGCTTTTGAAACATGCTTGGACTTTGGTTACAAGAATTAGCTATGTCTTTAGAGGCAAAGATGCTGACAGAGTGTGTGGACCTTTGAGCAACTAGGACATGATTGACACAATAGTGTTAGCTAGCACTGGTGGGTTGGATGAATGAACAGCATAACAAAAAGTGAAGAGCTGAAATGCAGTTTTTAGAAATGCATCTGAAATTCATAAAATTCTCTTCTTTCCTTGTAGGAGAGAAGACCAAGAGGTCGGAGAAGAGGTAGAAAATGTGGCAGAGGCCATAAAGGAGAAAGGCAAAGAGGAACCCGGCCCCGCTTGGGCTTTGAGGGAGGCCAGACTCCATTTTACATCCGAATCCCAAAATACGGGTTTAACGAAGGACACAGGTAAGGTTGCTTTGCTTTTTAAAGTACAGGTCCCCAATTTCCATTAAAAAGCACCTAAAAATAGTTTGGTAGAAATTTTGGTGGAAATTTTCAATTCACTTTGAAGCAAACTTTTGCTACTGTTCCCCTGAACCATTTTTTGGTAATGAAATTTTGCCTGGATTATTAAAAGGAAAAAAAGCCCAGACATTGCACTCATACCTGCAAAATGGAGATTCTAATGTCTGCTCTAATGGTTATTAAAAGAATGGGCAATAATAGTATACATAAAAATCTGGCCCACTGTAGTCACCTAATAAATGATAACTACCATTATTACTTTGAGCTCCATAGTAAGTTAAATTTTCCACAGATTTATTTGTGTAAATAAGTGAAGTAAATGCTTAGAGAGGGAAATAATTTTTAGTGGAACAAAGGTGGTACAGGTTTCTTTTCATTACCCAAAACCAAGCAATATTACATGTTTGTGTTACACTCAAGAGGGTTTTGTTTAGTTAAATAATTAAAATTGGTGGAGGAAAACACAAGACAAAGCTTTGAGTTGATTTCGAGAAGTTACAGGAAGATGAGAGTTTTCCAACTCTTACATTCTTGTTTTACAGTTTCAGACGCCAGTATAAGCCTTTGAGTCTCAATAGACTGCAGTATCTTATTGATTTGGGTCGTATTGATCCTAGTCAACCTATTGACTTAACCCAGCTTGTCAATGGGAGAGGTGTGACCATCCAGCCACTTAAAAGGGATTATGGTGTCCAGCTGGTCGAGGAGGTAAGTCTTCATTAGATCTTTTGGTGTTATATAGGAGGATTTTTTTTTTTTAGATGGAGTCTTGCTCTGTTGCCTGAGCTGGAGTACAGTAGTGCAGTCTCAGCTCCTGCAACCTCCACCTCACAAGTTCAAGTGATTCTCCTGCCTCAGCCTCCTGAATAGCTGGGATTACAGGCACCCACCACCATGCCCAGCTAATTTTATTTATTTTTAGTAGAGACAGGGTTTCACTATGTTGGCCAGGCTGATCTTGAACTCCTGACCTCAAGTGATCTGCTCACCTTGGCCTCCCAAAGTGCTGGAATTACAGGTGTGAGCCACCATGCCTGGCCCGTAGGAGGATATTTTTGATTTCTGGATAATCAGTACTCTACGCCCTTTATTTTTATCCCATTTGTGTTTATAACTGTTATGTAGTGGTGATCGCTGTGGTTTTGGAAAGCTGTCATGCTATCATGGCAGGGCTCTTGGTCCTGGAATGCTCTTCTGCATATCTGTAAAGCTTGCCCCCTTCTTTTTTTTGAGATGGAGTCTCGCTCTGTTGCCCAGGCTGGAGTGCAGTGGCACGATCTCGGCTCACTGCAACCTCTGCCTCCTGGGTTAAAGAGATTCTCCTGCCTCAGCCTCCTGAGTAGCTGGGACTACAGGCATGCGCCACCACACCCGGCTAATTTTTTATATTTTTAGTAGAGATGGGGTTTTGCCATATTGGCCAGGCCGGTCTTGAACTCCTGACCTCGTGATCCACCCACCTCGGCCTCCCAAAGTGCTGGGATTACAGGCATGAGCCACTGCGCACGGCGCCCCCTTACTTCTTTTGGTTCTCTGCTTGAATGTCAACATATCAGGAAGATTTTTTTTTTTTTTTTTTTTTTTTTGATAGAGATGGAGTCTCACTCTGTCTCCCAGGCTGGAGTATAATGGCGCGATCTCAGCTCACTGCCAACCTCTGCTACCCAGGTTCAAGCTATTCTTGTGCCTCAGCCTCCCAAGTAGGTGGGACTACAGGTGCGTGCCACCACGTCTGGCTAATTTTTTTTATTTTTAGTAGAGATGGGGTTTTGCTATGTTGGCCAGGCTGTTCTCGAACTCCTGACCTCAGGTGATCTGCCCGCCTCGGCTTCCCAAAGTGCTGGGATTACAGATGTGAGCCACCCCACCTGGCCAGGAAGGTCTTTTTTGAGAGTCTTTTTAAAAGAGCACTTGCCCTGCTTCAGGAGTCACACTGTTTCCTTTACTCTGCCCAAAGTATTTTTCTTCGAATATATATGAGCACTTGACATTTGTTACCAAGTTATGCATTTGTTTTCATTGTCTTCCTCACTAGAATATAAGCTCCCTTGAGGGCAGGTGCTTTGATTCGTTGCTTTACTTTCTTCTTTATTTTTTTTGAGACAGTATCTCACTCTGTGGCCCAGGCTGGAGTACAGTGGTGTCATCTCAGCTCACTGCAACCTCTGTCTCCCAAGTTCAAGCGATTCTCCTGCCTTAGCTTCCCAAGTAGCTGGGATTACAGGCACCTGCCACCAGGCCCAGCTGATTTTCTGCCTCTTTTTTTTTTTTTTTTTGGAGATGGAGTCTCACTCTGTCACCCAGGCTGGAGTGCAGTGGCACGATCTCGGCTCACTGTGATCTCCACTTCCTGGGTTCAAGCGATTCTCTTGCTTCAGCCTTCCAAGTAGCTGGGATTACAGGCATGTGCCACCATGCCAGGCTAATTTTGTATTTTTAGTAGAGACAGGTTTTCACCATGTTGGTCAGGCTGGTCTTGAACTCCTGACCTCAGGTGATCCGCCTGCCTTGGCCTTCCAAAGTGCTGGGATTACAGATGTGAGCCACCCATTGGCCAAATTTTTTGTACATTGTTAATCAACTACTGTTTGCCAATAATACAGTTGTATAGGTAAGTTAGTGTCCACTAGAGGGAAGCATATATTTATGAAAAAACTTTTCAGATTCCTTTGAAAAAGTGAACTGTATGGATAAAAACTTCCCAAATAAAGTAATTTGAAAAGAGAATACCAAATACAAGATGAAGCCTCAGTATTCTACCCTGAGTGTGTATAAAGAAATACGCATGTAACTTAACATATGGAAATCCATGATCTCATCAGCCCTTAAACTGCACATCCCAGCATCCTTAGGTGTTGTCTATTAGATTAGCAAAAATAATCCTGAAAACTTTACCCCAGGGCACTGGTCAAGTAATTGCAATGACACATTATTTATACTGTTAACTGATTTACTTCTGTGATTTCAGATTTGCAGTAAATAGTGAATAATAAGACAGTTTTGATCCTTTAGCACAAAATTACCAATTTGGAAACATATGTTCTCAAGGAAAAGCAAAATGAAAGAAACCTGATATAAAGATAGTCCTAAAAATGCTATTTATACTACTGAAAATACTGGAACTGACACCAATGCCCCCAAATAGGGAGATGGTTAAGCAAACTATGGATTGCTTAAAAATCACAAATGATACAGCAAGACCCTGTTTTATTGAATCAAAGGTACTGTTGATTTTAAACGTATACCAGTATTAGATATAAAAAAAAGTGTGAAAATGCATCTTAGAATTGATGGAATATTTTTGAAATACATGAAAAATTAATAACAGAAGGAGCTAAACTGGGAGCCACTTTGTTTCAGCTTCATGAAAACTTTCTATTGCCATAGAGTGGTAGTGCTGCCATCTTTTTGCTTTTATCAGAATCTGCTTTGAAATTAGGGAAAAATATAGCACATCCTGACTGTGACCAAAAATTTAACTTTTCAGAGTTCAGAGTTACATTTTTCTTTTTTTTTCCTGTCTTTTTTATTTTTTTTGAGATGGAGTCTCGCTCTGTTGCCCAGGCTGCAGTGCAATGGCACAATCTCGACTCACTGCAACCTTCACCTCCACCTCGGGTTTAAGCCATTCTCCTGCCTCAGCCTACCAAGTAGCTGGGATTACAGGCACCTGCCACCATGCCCGGCTACTTTTTGTATTTTTTAGTAGAGATGGGGTTTTACCATGTTAGCCAGGCTGGTTTCAAACTCCAGACATCAAGTACTCCGCCCTCCTTGGCCTTCCGAAGTGCTAGGATTACAGGCGTGAGTCAAAGCACCCGGCCTAGAACTACATTTTCTGGTTGTTTTTTTTTTTTTTTTTTTTGAGACGGAGTCTCGCTCTGTCACCCAGGCTGGAGTGCAGTGGCGCGATCTCGGCTCACTGCAAGCTCCGCCCCCGGGGTTCACACCATTCTCCTGCCTCAGCATCCTGAGTAGCTGGGACTACAGGCACCCGCTACCACGCCCGGCTAATTTATTTTTTTTTGTATTTTTAGTAGAGACAGGGTTTCACCGTGTTAGCCAGGATGGTCTCGATCTCCTGACCTTGTGATCCGCCCGCCTCGGCCTCCCAAAATGCTGGGATTATAGGCGTGAGCCACTGTGCCCGGCCTAGAACTACATTTTCTAGTGTTGACTATTCTAGGAAAAATTGGAGGTTTTTTTTTTCCAGCTTAGAGGCTGTATTAAAGTCAATAGTGAATGCAAAGTGAAATTTCTATTGTCTTTTTTTCCCTGGTGAGGCCAACTTCTCCAAAGCTCAGATTTTGTCAGATTTTATGTTCTTCCACCTGCTCCAGCCTGCATATTCCCCTGTTTAACCTCCTGCTGGCCTCTTGCTTACTTAGGGATAAAGAAGGTTAGTTTTTAATCTATGTTTTACAACATAATGTTGTGGTTAAGAATACAGATGCTGTGACTAAACTCCCTGGATTAGAATACTTGCTTTGTGACCGTGGACAACGCAACCTCTGTGCGTTGGTATTTCCATCTATGAAGTCGGGATAGCAATAATCCTATCATAAGGTTGTTATTAGGATTAAGCAGCCTACTATTAATGAAGTCAGGAATGAATGCTTAGTAGGTATACATAAAGTGGAAATGTAGTCAGTCTTACTTACACGGATTGAAAATTGGTAAAACAAGGTAACCTAAATAAAATGTTAAAAAAAAGTGATAGGACCTCAAAGCAGAGATATTTAAAATAGGAATTATAGTCGTCCCTTATGATTGGTTCCACGACCGCCTCCTCTCACTACAATCCAGATGATCAAGTCTCTAAGATGGCCTAGTATTTGCATATAACCTGCCACATCCTCCCATATCCTTTAAATCATCTCTAGATTACTTACAATACCTAATATTAGGTTGGTGCACAAGTAATTGTGGCTTTTGCCATTGAAAGTAATGTAAATACTATATAAATAGTTGTTATACTGTATTTAAAAAAGAATTGTTTTCTTACTGTTGTATTGATTTTTTTTTTTTTTTTTTTTTTTTTGAGATGGAGTCTTGCTCTGTTGCCCAGACTGGAGTGCAGTGGTGCGATCTCAGCTCACTGCAGCCTCTGCCTCCCAGTTTCAAGTGATTTCTCCTGCCTCAGCCTCGAAATAGCTGGGATTACTGGTGCCCACCATCATGCCCGGCTAATTTTTGTATTTTAAGAGACAGGGTTTCACCATGTTGGCCAGGCTGGTCTCAAACTCCTGACCTCAGGTGATCTTCCTGCCTTGGCCTCCCAAAGTGGTGGGATTACAGGCATGAGCCACCGTGCCTGGCCTTATTTTATTTTTATTTTTATTTGAGACGGAGTTTCACTCTTGTAGCCCAGGCTGGAGTGCAATGGCATGATCTCGGCTCACTGCAACCTCCCCATCCCGGGTTCAAGCGATTCTCCCGCCTCAGTCTCCTGAGTAGCTGGGACTACAGGTGCGCGGCACTGCACCCACCTAATTTTTTGTATTTTTAGTAGAGATGGGGTTTCTCCCTGTTGGGCAGGCTGGTCTCGAACTCCTGACCTCAGGTGATCCACCTACCTTAGCCTCCCAAAGGGCTGGGATTACAGGCGTGAACCACTGCACCCAGCCTTATTTTTTATTATTACTTTTTTTCCGAGAATTATCCATTCAAGTTGGTTGACTCACAGATGTGGAACCCACAGATATGGAAGACTAACTGTATTGTTATGTTATAGGCACTTTGGAGGGAAAAACACTGTTTAAAAAGGAAGCTTGACGTAATTAATTTACTTTTAGCCAAGCTGTTTACCAACAGACTGTTTTGACATATTTCAGGGTGCTGACACCTTTACGGCGAAAGTTAATATTGAAGTACAGTTGGCTTCAGAACTAGCTATTGCTGCCATTGAAAAAAATGGTGGTGTTGTTACTACAGCCTTCTATGATCCAAGAAGTCTGGGTAAGTTTGTTCCACGGTCATTTTCTTCTTTCTCTCTTTGTCTCATGTTGGCTACTACTTTTAAATTACTTAGTGAATGGCAAATGTTGGTAGTAGTTTGGATGTAGTATTTGATCTACATCTACCATGTGGATTATTATGATTTAAAGAATACAGCATGTTGCTGACACACGTACACCAAGGGCAAAAAAGGCTCTCAGCCCCTCCCCTGAACTGTAGACCTGCATCTGCCTGCCTGGCCAATTCTCTTGACTGTCTAGCAGGGACCTCAAATATAGCATGTCTGAAATGCCTCTTTTCTCTCTTTTTTTTTTTTTAAGACAGAGTCTTGCTCTGTTGCCCAGGCTGGAGTGCAGTGGCGCAATCTCTGCTCACTGCAACTTCTGCCTCCCAGGTTCAAGCGATTCTCCTGTCTCAGTCACCGGAGTAGCTGGGGTTACAGGTGCCCACCACCACACCCAGCCAATTTTTGTATTTTGGCTAGAGGTGGGTTTCAGCATGTTGTCAAGGCTGGTCTTGAACTCTTGACCTCAAATGATCCACCCTTCTCAGCTTCCCAAAGTGCTGGGATTACAGGTGTGAGCCACCACGCCCAGCCCCTCTTTTCTCTTTTACCTCAGCCTGGCTCTTCTTGTAGTCTTCCCTATGTAAGTAAATGACAAGTCCATCCAAAATTTGGAGTCCTGAACTTTTTCTTTTATGCCCTAATAAATCTTTTGAGTTGTTTCTTCAAACTGTGTCCACATTTGACCACTTCTCCAGCTACTGCCAGTCTGTCCTAGCCACTGTCCTCTTGCCTGGATGACTGTGGGCCTTCAGGTTGCCTCTCTGTTTTGCTTCCATCTGCAGTGGAGTGATGTGGCACAAGGTTCCTTTTAAAGCATGGACTGTCACTCCTTTGCACAAAACCTGCAGTGGTGTCCATGCTGCTCCTGCAAGGCTGGCTGTGATCTGCACCAGCTCTTGTCCCTCCTGGTGTTCCCCTGCTCCCTCCATTCCCTTACTGGCCACCTGGTTTGGCTTTCCTCCATACACTGAGCCCTGTGTACTGTGTACTTCAGCCTCGGCCTCTGCTGTCCTCCTGCCTGGAGCTTCCCCCACTTGGAATATTCATGGCTTTGGGCCCCACTGTTCCAGGTCTCTGCTTATTAGGAGATCTTTCTCACCTGTAGTAAATAAAAGAGCATATGTACACACATGCACATGCATGGTGTGCACACGCACATGCACACGCACAGTCACATCCTGTCCCCTTGCCCTGCATTGTGTTTGCCCTTGGCAGCTATCACCAGCTGACAAAGTATAAGTTCCTTTCTCTTTCTCTGTTCATTCTTTCTTCCCCATCTCTCAGGATGATGGAGACCTTTTGCTACCTGCTGTATCTCCTGCACATAGAGCGATGCCTGGTATCTAGAAGAGGCTCACTTAAATTTTGTTGAATAAATTAATTGGATTTTTCAAGTTGCAGAGATGACAAGCAAATGTAACTTGTTGACTAAATGCTTTACAAAGGATTCTTTGGTGCTTTTACATTCAAATGGGAGTTAAACATTTCCTGGCCAAATTGCATGATTAGAAGAAAATTCTTTGAAAATTAATATATAAAAGGGAAAAAGGGAAGGATTTGTGTCGTCTGTATGCAGAGTTTGAAACAAATAACTACCATTTCCTTTTTCCCATAATTGAAAGTTTTTAAAAAATATTCATCAAAGGCCGGGCGCAGTGGCTCATTCCTGTAATCCCAGCACTTTGGGAAGCCGAGGTGGACGGATCACATGAGGTCAGGAGTTCTAGACCAGCCTGGCCAACGTGGTGAAACCTCATCTGTACTAAACATACAAAAATTAGCAGGGTGTGGTGGTGGGCGCAAGTAATCCTAACTACTCGGGAGGCTAAGGCAGGAGAATCCCTTGAACCTGGGAGCAGAGGTTGTAGTGAGCTGAGATTGCGCCACTGCACTCCAGGCTGGGTGACAGAGTGAGACTGTCTGAAAAAAAAAAAAAAAAAAAAATTTGCCAACATGATGATTCCGTTTTCCCTCTAGTTTATTATAGATGAGTATCTTTTCTTATTTTGGTCCATCACTCAGTTTTTAGGGTGAGCTGCCTCAAATATGAAAACCAGTATTTTTAGAAGAGTCACAGACGTTTTGGAAGGACTTTTGCGTTAGTGTGTTTTTCAGTGATTGTTACCACAGAATGTGGCGGTGGAGTTTGTTCTCTAGCCAGATGCCCTCTGCCACCCTGAGCTGCCATCTTTGGAGGCACCCTCAGCCTTGATGCTCTTGTGCGTGGCTCTCTGCAGCAGCTCTGCAGGTTGTCCCAGGAGCTTTTTGTTTAAAGAAGTAATAAAACAAATCCAATCACTGGTTTATCACTTAGTAGTAATTTTGCCTCTGAATAATTTACTTTGTTGTACTTTAGTTTTCCAAGTTATAGAAAATTTTTTGCACCATGGTCTCACTCTGTCACCCAGGCTGGAATGTAGTGGTATGATCAAGGCTGACTGCAACCTCCAACTCCTGGGCTCAAGTGATCCTCCCACCTCAGCCTCATGAGTAGCTGGGACTACAGATGCGTGCCACCAAGCCTGGCTAATTTGATTTTTATAAAGATAGGGGTCTTACTGTGTTACCCATGCTGGTCTCAGCCTCCTGGTTTCAAGTGATCTTGGTGTGAGCCACCATGCTGGGCCAGAAATTTTTTTTTTTTTCTTTTCGTTTGAGATGGTCTTGCTCTCTCAGGCTAGAGTGCAGTTCCACTCACTGCAATCTGAAACTCCTGGGCTCAAGAAATCCTCCCACCTAGGCCCCCTGAGTAACTGGGACTACAGGTGCATGTCACCATGCTAACTTTTTTTTGTTTTATGTTTTGTAGAGATGAGGTCTCACTATGTTGCTCAGGCTGGTCTTGAACTCCTGGGCTCAAGCAATTCTCCTACCTCCCAAGGTGCTGGCATTAAAAGCATGAGCCATTGTGCTTAGTCTACAAACTTCTTTCTTAAATATATTTTGAAGATACTTTCTTGATGATTCAAGAACATCCACTATTTACTTACCCTCTGTTGTAGGTGAAGTAGGTAGGATGGTTTATCCAGAGCATGACCTGGTTTTAGGTGGCTCTGCTTTCTAATTCTTGGTCTTGACCCTTAGCAGATAGCTTCCAGTTCTCATTTCTGTGAGTGGCCTGCCTGGAGTACCTCCTAATCACCATTTCTCATTTGCCCTGTGTGGAGATACTGCTAGGTAATGCAGTATATTAGAGCTGTATAAAACAGCTGTCAGATTCTTGTATTCAGCAAACAGCCAGAGGCTAGTGTTTGCTAGATACTGTTCCAGCTGATGGAGAGACGATAGTGCAAGAGTCAAAAGTCCCTTCCTGGCCGGGCGCAGTGGCCTCACGCCTGTAATCCCAGCACTTTGGGAGGCCAAGTCAAGTGGATCACCTGAATTCAGGAGTTCGAGACCAGCCTGGCCAACATGGCAAAACCCCATCTCTACTAAAAATACAAAAATTAGCTGAGCATGGTGGTGCATGCCTGTAATCCCGCTACTTGGGAGGTTGAGGCAGGAGAATCACTTGAGTCTGGGAGGCAGAGGTTGCAGTGAGCTGAGATCATGCCACTGTACTCTATCCTGGGCGACAGAGTGAGACTTTGTCTCAGAAAAAAAAAAACAAAACAGTCCCTTCCTTCACAGAGCTTATGCCCTGGTGGGTGATAGTTAACATCTGTCTCATTGTATACCATATACTATACATGTGTGAATTGATTCTGTGGATTACATCAGGTAAACTTTGTAACTGCTCTGTGACATATGTACTATTATTTTGAGGTTCTCAGTAATTTCCTTAGTACTGTTTTGATTTCTGTAACCAGCTTTGGTTAAGGTTGCATTGCTAACACATGATGAGTAGAGTGTCAGTTGTATTCATACAATTATCTATTTGTGTAATTGCTTTCTAAGCTATCTGAAGGCCCTGTGGCATCTGTGATATCTTGTGCGTAGGCCTTTTTCTCACTTTCAGAACACGTGTTTCGGGTCCTTTAAAATGTTTGAAAACAGAACTGGGGTTATGCAGCATTCCTTGGTTCGTTTCACATAAGATTTCTTTGCCTGCTCTTTAGTTAAGATAACTCATTTTAGTAAAATTGGTTTTCCAGATACAGGTTGCTCATGCCTGTAATCCCAGCACTTTGGGAGGCCCAGGTGGGTGGATCAACTGAGGTCAAGAGTTCTAGACCAGCCTGACCAACATGGTCAAACCCCGTCTCTACTAAAAATACAAAATGATGCGGGCGTGGTGGCGTGTGCCTGTAATCCCAGCTACTTGGGAGGCTGAGGCAGGAGAATTGCTTGAACTCATGAGGCAGAGGTTGCAGTGAGCCGAGATGGTGCCATTGTACTCCAGTCTGGGCAACAAGAGTGAAACTGCGTCTCAAAAAAAATAATAATAAAAATTAATAATCAAGAGAAACTCTGTAACATCTCTATGGTACGGAGTTACATCTCTATGTTAGAGTTACATCTCTAGGTATGTCTACGAGCTAATATTTGCATCTCACTTTTTAAATTTAAATTTTCTTTTAGACATTGTATGCAAACCTGTTCCATTCTTTCTTCGTGGACAACCCATTCCAAAAAGAATGCTTCCACCAGAAGAACTGGTACCATATTACACTGATGCAAAGAACCGTGGGTACCTGGCGGATCCTGCCAAATTTCCTGAAGCACGACTTGAACTTGCCAGGAAGTACGGTTATATCTTACCTGATATCACTAAAGATGAACTCTTCAAAATGCTCTGTACTAGGAAGGATCCAAGGCAGATTTTCTTTGGTCTTGCTCCAGGATGGGTGGTGAATATGGCCGATAAGAAAATCCTAAAACCTACAGATGAAAATCTCCTTAAGTATTATACCTCATGAATTCCCGTCCAAGGAAGCAGAGTTGTTAAAGAGTACTGGAATAGGGGCTGAAGGATCTATATTCCCTCATTGCATTTTCCTTATGTATAATTTTCCAGATGGTGATGTTACTTTTCAATGTACTCATATGTCTCATTTTCATCTAAAATTAAATGGCAGGAAACAAGGACTGCATAGATAAACTGAGTCTGTGTGGGTTCTGTCTCAAAGATACAAACTCCCTGATAGTCTACAGAAGGAAAATGACAACTATTTTAGAATATTTCTAGTTTGTTTTTTCAATGATCTTTTCGTCCAGGCCTTGTTACTGTTACAGATCAAAATGAATGCACAAGTGGAATGGGATTGACCTGTAGGCCTGCTCTGCCGAGATGAGAGCAGATGGAATGAGTTGGTGACACCTCTTAATCTGTAGCCTCAGGGAAACATGGCTATCCAATGTCAAGATGGTAAACCCTCAACTCGAAGAGTAAGATCAGGACGTATGCTTAAGGTGTAAGGCTGAGGAGTAGCTGGTAGGCAGTATGTTTGCCAGTGACATTGAAGTTGAGAGAAACAAAAATTACAAGTGAATTTATTTTCTCAATTCTGTGGTAAGAGGGTTACGGGCAGGCCTTTGTTCTTAGAGCTCCCAAGATGGTGGTGGCCACTCCCAAGATGGCAGCAAGCCTTTTGTTCTCTGACCTGGGGTTCTTGGCCTCACGGATTCCAAAGAATGGAACCTTGGGCCATGAGGTCAGTGTTATAGCTCTATTAGAAGTTATGGATCACGGAAGAGAACTGTGGAACCCAGTGACTAGTGTTCAGCTCGATTAGGATGAACTCTGGGCCTTTAGCCATGCAGGAACAATGGTGAGCCTCTAGCCCGATTGGGAGCGGCAATGGACGCCTCGCTGGATCAGAAGCACAGTGGACACCCTGCTGGATCCAGAGGGGTGGAAGTCAAGGGTGGGTCTGGGACGGTGGTGAACAGCAGTGGTGGACAGTGAGCGAAAGCTCAGCCCGAGCTGTAACAAACACAGACCAGAAGAGTGTGTGTTGCAAGATTTAATAGAATGAAAACAGCTCCCATACAATGGGAGGGGGACCCAAAGGGGGTTGCCCACTTCCTACTCAAATGCCCGGATTTATATCCCGATCATTGTCCCTCCCCCTGTACTCTCAGGCGATATATGATTTGACTATTTCTTTACTTCCTGCTTTTAGCCTAGTTTGTATTTTAGTGAGCCCTCTTTGCTACCTGATTGGTCGGGTGTGAACTGAGTTACAAGCCTCGTGTTTAAGGGTAGGTGTGGTCACCTTCCCCAGCTAGGCTTAGGAATTCCTAGTCGGTTTAGGAATTCCTAGTCGGCCTAGGAAATCCAGCGAGTCCTGTCTCTCAAAAGTAGACGATCTTGAAGAAGGTAAGTGTTCTAGTATTAATTGATATACTTTTACTTATCTCAGACATTGGAGACCTTCATCTTTCAGTCATTACAAATGATTTTGAAAAAATGGTTCAAATATTATATGAGCAATACAAACAATTGATAAGGTGAGAATTAAGCTTAGTTAATGTAAAAGATTCAGCAGTTAGTAAGTTTTTTTTTTTTTTTTGAGGCAGTCTCCCTCTGTTTCCCAGGGTGGAGTGCAGTGGTGCAATCTCAGCTCACTGTACCCTCTGCATCCGGGGCTCAAGGGAGCAGTTAGTATGATTATTTAGCTTCTGAAAGATACTTTATATCCAAATCATATGAAGGCTTAATTTACATTGAGCAATTAAAGATTGATCTTGAATAATTCATAATTCTTCCACAGTAGAAATAAAATGATTCCTGGCTAGTTATTTTCTTAAAAATAAAAAAATTTGAAAACCTCAACAATGCAATATTTGTTTTGTTTGCTTATCGATCTCATATATTGCTCTTCTGAGATTCTATTTACAAAATAATTTATGTACCAAGATTATCTTTCAATTTTTTTTTTTTTTTTTTTTTTTTTTTTTTTTGAGACGGAGTTTCTCTGTTGTTGCCCAGGCTGGAGAGTAATGGCACGATCTCAGCTCACTGCAACCTCTGCCCCCTGGGTTCAAGTGATTCTCCTGCCTCAGCCTCCTGAGTAGCTGGGATTATGGGCATGTCCCACCATGCCTGGCTAAGTTTTGTATTTTTAGTAGAGACGGTGTTTTGCCATGTTGGCCAGGCTGGTCTCAAACTCCTGACCTCAGCCTTGGCCTCTCAAAGTGCTGGGATTACAGGCGTGAGCCACAGTGCCCGGCCTCTTTCAATTTTTATCCAGGATTATATAATTGACTTGTTATTAAACAATCCCTTAGAACCTAGGACTTGTAAAGAATCATGACTGGGACCATCTTTTTTTTGGGGGGGGAGCGGGGGAGCGGGACAGAGTTTTGTTCTTTTTGCCCAGGCTAGAGTGCACTGGTGTGATCTCAGCTACTGCAACCTCTGCCTCCTGGGTTCAAATGATTCTGCTGCCTCAGCCTCCTGAGTAGCTGGGATTACAGGTGCCTGCCCCCACACCTGGCTAATGTTTTGTATTTTTAGTAGAGATGGGGTTTCACTATGTTGGCCAGGCTGGTCTTGAACTCTTGACCTCAAGTGATCCACCTTGGCCTCCCAAAGTGCTAGGATTGCAGGCATGAGCCACTGCGCCCAGCCGACCATCTTCTATAATAACACGAAATCCTGTGAATTTCAAAGGACAGGCAAAAATTTTAAAACATGCTTTTATTTTTCAGAGACCCAAGTGATGGAGCTGGTGTGTTAGCATTCATTTTGGCTCCATTGATAGGATCCCCAAATCACAGTGCTTGAATGAGTTTATTTTTCTCTTGTGCACGAAGAGCTGCGATCAGTTGAGGGCTGGTTGCTGGATCTGCTCCACAAAGTCTCAGCCTGAGGCACCCTCATTCCTAGAGTGAGATGTCATTTTCATGATCCAAGTAGGCAAAGAGCAAGCCTGCTTTTCCTAAGGAAGTTTCCACACAAAACTCTTGTTTATATACCATTGGCCAGAACTTGGATGCAGTCCCATTATTTTGAAGGGAGTTGAAGCCTTTACTTTGGCCGCTTCTGAGCGGAACTGAAAAATTCTATTATAATGGGTGCATAAGACAGTAGATGTATTAGACAACCAGCAAGGTAATTGTCACCTGTGTTGGTATTGAAACCTCAACTCTGAAATTAATTGACTTAACATCAGACAAACACAGGAAAAGTGCAGAATTATTTAATTCTATACCATCCAGAATGCTAGGTTCAGTAAGTTATATAATAGCCAATAAGTTGATTATTAATCTTGATTGTTACAAAGTATTTTTGAAGAGTGATGATGTCAGAGGCATTTGAACCACAGGACTCCATCTTGAACAGGGTAAAAGACCTACTAGGCTGCATTCCCAGGTGGTTAGGCATTCTTAGTCACAGGATGAGATAGGAGGTTGGCACGAGGTTCAGGTCACAAAGACCTTGCTGATAAAACACGTGGTAAAGACGCTGGTGAAATCCCACCAAAACCAAGATGATGAAAGTGACCTCTGGTCGTCTCCACTGCTCATTATATACTAATTATAATGCATTAGCAACTTCCATCATGCCATGACAGTTTACAAATGCCATGGAAACGTCAGGAAGTTACCCTATATGGTCTAAAAGGGGGAGGTGCCCTCAGTTCTGGGAATTGGCCACCCCTTTCCCAGAAAACTCATGAATAATCCACCCCTTGTTTAGCATATAATCAACAACCATAAAAATAGCTAACTAGCAGCCCATGCTACTGCTCTGCTTATGGAGTAGCCATTCTCTTATTCCTTTATTATTACTATTATTTTTGTTTTTTGAGATGAAGTCTTGCTCTGTTGCCCAGGCTGGAATGCCGTGGTGCGATGCAGCTCATTGCAATCTCCGCCTCCCAGGTTCAAGCAATTCTCCTGCTTCAGCCTCCTGAGTAGCTGGGACTACAGGCACCCGCCACCACGCCCAGCTAATTTTTTGTATTTTTAGTAGAGACGGGGTTTCACGGTGTTAGCCAGGATGGTCTTGATCTCCTGACCTCGTGATCCGCCTGCCTCGGCCTCCCAAAGTGCTGGGATTACAGGCCTGAGCCACCGCGCCCGGCCTCCTTTACTTTCTTAATAAACTTGCTTTCACTTTATGGACTGACTCACCCCAAATTCTTTCTTGCCCAAGATTCAAGAACCTCTTGGGGTCTGGATCAGGACCCCTTTCCCGTAACAATGACAAAGCACAGGAAACCATCTGAGAAGAAGCATTCACTTTTTTCTATGCCTGCTTTTAATAAACATTTTTAATAATAAAGCCATCTTCCTATGTTAAATATTTTACAAGTGTCTTTTTTTTTTTTTTTTTTTTGAGACAGAGTCTCGCTCTGTCGCCCAGGCTGGAGTGCAGTGGCATGATCTCGGCTCACTGCAAGCTCCACCTACCCAGGTTCATGCCATTCTCCTGCCTCAGCCTCCTGAGTTACTGGGACTACAGGCGCCCGCCACCACGCCCGGCTAATTTTTTGTTTTTGTTTTTTTGTTTTTTGTATTTTTAGTAGAGACGGGGTATCACCATGTTAGCCAGGATGGTCTCGATTTCCTGACCTCATGATCCGCCCGCCTCAGCCTCCCAAAGTGCTGGGATTACAGGCGTGAGCCACCGTGCCCGGCCTTAAATATTTCAAAAGTCATATTTGCATATAACATATGGAGGAAAAGAGAGGATAAGATACAAAGAAGGTTGCTAAGAAAAGCTCCAAGGTACAAAGAATGTGTTTTTGGCCAGGCGTGGTGGCTCACGCCTGTAATCCCAGCACTTTGGAAGGCAGAGGTGGGCGGATCACCTGAGGTTAGGGGTTTGAGACCAGCCTGGCCAACATGGTGAAACCTCGTCTCTACTAAAAATACAAAAATTAGCCGGGTGTGGTGGTGCGTGCCTATAATCCCAGCTACTTTGGGAGGTTGAGGTGGGAGAATCACTTCAACTTGGGAGATGGAGGTTGCAGTGAGCTGAGATTAAAAAAAAAAAAAAAAAATTCTTAGAATACAGTGAGATGAAGATAAAAACATAGTGAGATTGCAGGAACTCTGTGTTATTAGGCCCGGGGGCTTCTTCTATGTTTGTTAAGGGGAGGGCTAACCTTCTCTCCTTTCGTACAACACTTTCTGAGTATTTATTATTGGGGTATTTAAACTGAGCTCTCTTATTCTTAAGCCATTTAAAATGGAATCTATTAGACAAATCACTTCATCTTTTAGACTGTGAAATACAGTGACAAGCTTTGTAAACTATGAGGACTGTGTAAAATGACCTCTAAAGTCTGTTGTAATACACTGATGATAAAGATGTTCCCTTGGGCTGAGGAAAACTTCTTTGACCTCAACCTGTTTGCATAGAAATGAACTTCCTTAAATTTAAACACATCCTGTGTTCTGTATTCATGTAAGAGGTTCCATTTTTTTCATATCAGAGTATACTGGCTTTGCTTTAGGTAAGTTACTGCCTTGCCTTATTTGTGCCGCAGGAGGTTTTCCTTTTGTGATTCAGTTCACAATTGTACATTTGGAGGGGCTGGTACTGCCTCAACAGGAAAAGTTCTTAATGGGGAACAAGGGAGGAAGTTAGTCACCTAAAGATAGACTGCACAGGCAACAGCCTTGCAGGCTCAGAGTGACCCTTGGGTTCCCTCCCCCATCCTCCAAGTAGAATGACTACACTACCCTAACAACAGTTATGGAAGGGAAAAGAGACAGTCAAACATTAGACTTACTTCACTGTGGTTGTCTTAGGTGGCCTACAGGTGAAAGGAAATTGGGATAGAATGGTAAAGGGAAGAACGAAAACAGGAAACAGATGTCTGGTGATGAATAATGCTCAGATAGTACTTATTCAGTGAGCATGGGCTTAGTCACAAACAGCTGTATCCTGGTCTCAATATTAGAATCGTGCAGATAAGTTCTCAGCCAAAACAGGCACGTTCCACAAAATCTGTCCATTCTGTGGATTAATAAAGTTAATCCTCAAATTGCTGTATAGCCGGGAGACTCAAGTTCATTGTAACTACGCAGCAATACTGGGCTCTATGATGCTGATATATCATGGCCCTTCTGCCATGTACAAGGATAATAGGGCAGAGAGTGTGCTAGCAGATGGTATTGTTATCTTGTTAAGGGTTCATATTACTTGGAAATCTAAGAATAAAAGTAAGAATGTTTCAGTCTAGATTTTAGTCCTCTCATGGTATGTGGCTTCCAGTATACGTGGCTAGTTTGCATCCAATCCACTGAGTTAATATAGATTTTAAAATTTTTTTTAACTCCTTAGAGAAATAATTGCTAGGGATTTCCTGTCTATTGAGTTCCTGGGTTTTCTTTTTTAAAAATGCTACTCTCTATTCTTTGACAATGAGAGTGGCTCTACCATAGCCGGGGAAGATGTCAGATAACAGCAGTGTAACCCAATTTAGTTGGTGTCAGAGAAAAAAGTGCGCTCTCTGATGTTCATACAGATTCCAGAATGGCTGCATTTTGAAGTAGCACAGCTTCCATGTCACCAAACCTGGATTTGAATCCAGGTTCTGACAGCAGCTGTGTGACCTTGGGCACATCACATAACTGCTGTGCTCTCATCTGTCTCACATGTGAAATGGAGATAATCATACCCACCTCTGTGCTTCTGTGTTTGGGAGACTCAGTGAGGTTATTTGCGGGGAGACATGAAGCTCAGCCAGTTTGCAGAGCCAGCTGGAGCAGTTTACTTGGGCTCAGATGCCAAGACTAGCTGTGTGACCTTGATATGTTACTTAACATCTCTGCCTCAGTCTCACCATCTGAAAAATGGGGGATGATTAATCCTAATGCATATGAAGATTGAAAGAAGTCAATATTTGTAAAGCACTTACCATAATGCCTGACACATAAGTGCCTCTGTAAGTGTTCATAAATCAAGTTTTTTTTTTTTTTTTTTGAGACAGAGTCTCGCTCTGTCGCCAGGCTGGAGTGCAGTGGTGTGATCTCGGCTCCATGCAAGCTCTGCCTCCTGGATTCAAGTGATTATCCTGCCTCAGCCTCCTGAGTAGCTGGGATTACAGGCACATGCCACCACACCCATCTAATTTTATACTTTTAGTAGAGACAGGGTTTCACCATGTTGGTCAGGTTGGTCTTGAACTCCTGACCGCAGATGATCCACCTGCCTCAGCCTCCCAAAGTGCTGGGATTACAGGCATGAGCCACCGTGCTCAACCTCGCTTGGCATAATGTTTTGAAAGTTATCCATGTGGGGGCATATTCCAGTACCTCATTCTTTTTTATGGCCAACTAGCTTTCCATCGTGTGGAGTGTGTATGCATTCATCAGTTGGTGGACATGTGGGTTGTTTCCATGGTGGGGCTATTATAAATAATGCTTCTGTAAACATATGTTTGCAAGTCTTTATGTGAACATGTTTTTATTTTTCTTGGGAAGATACTTAGCAGTGGAATTGCTGAGTAGATTAGCAAATTTATGTTTAACTTTTTTTTTTTTTTTCGAGACAGTGTCTCATTGTGTCACCCAGGCTGGAGTGCAGTGGCACCATCTTGGCTCACTGCAACCTCTGCCTCTCGGGTTCAAGCAATTCTCAGGTCTCAGTCTCCTGAGTACCTGGGATTACAGGTGCATGCCTCCATAGCCCAGGTAATTTTTTTGTATTTTTAGTAGAAACAGGGTTTTACTATGTTGCCCAGGCTGGTCTCAAACACCTGGCCTGAAGTGATCCACCTGCCTCAGCCTCCCAAAGTGCTGGGATTACAGGTGTGAGCCACCATGCCGGGCCCATGTTTGACTTTTAAAGAAACTGCCAAATTGTTTTCCTAAGTGGCTGCACCATGTTACTCCCCCACAAGCAATGAATGTTCCTGTTTCTTACATCCTTGCCAACATTTGTTATTATCTGCATTTTTGATGATAACCATTCTAGTGGGTGTGAAATGGTCTCTCATTGTGGGTTTGATTTGCATTTCACTAATAATGATGTGGAATATGTGGAATGAGAATTGCTTCTTGGCCACTTGTATGTAAGAGACTTCATATTCTTCTATGTACTTGAAATTTTATAAAGATAATTCTGATGATTATTGAGCATCCATATATATAGGAAGTTTTAAAAGCTTTATCTGTTCATCTTATTCGATCCTCACCAGACCCTTTTATTTATGCCATTTTATAGTTGAAAAAAATTGAGGCACAGAGAGGTCAAGTATTTAGTACGAGGACATCTAGCTTGAAAGAAGTATTAGGGCTAAGATTTAAACCCAAGTCAACTGGCTCCAGAGACAACGTTTTTTGTTTTTTGTTTTTTTTTTTTGAGATGAAGTTTCGCTCGTGTTGCCCAGGCTGGAGTGCAGTGGCACGATCTCCGCTCACTGCAACCTCTGCCTCTTGGGTTTAAGCGATTCTCCTGCCTCAGCCTCCCAAGTACCTGGGATTACAGGCATGCACCACACCTGGCTAATTTTGTATTTTTAGTGGAGACGGGGTTTCACCTTGTTGGTCAGGCTGACCTCGAACTCCTGACCTCAGGTTATCTGCCCGCCTCAGCCTCCCAAAGTGCTGGGATTACAGGTGTGAGTCACTGCACCTGGCCTATGTTCTTGGATACTAGACAAACAGTTTTTATATACACATAGTACATTAAAATGATTTAAATGTTTTTATTATGGTAACATTTACATGACACAAAATGTACAATTTCAACCATTCGTAAGTGTACATTAAGTCGCTTTAAGTGCATGATATACATTAAGTGCATTCACAAGGTTATGCAGCAATCACCGCTATCCATTTCCAGAACTTTTTCATCATTCCAAACCTAAACTCCATTCAATTAAACGGTAACTCTCCATTTTCTCCTGCCCCAGCCCTTCGTAACTATTATTCTACTTTCTGTCTGTGAATTTGTCTATTCTATGTATCTCATATAAGTGGCACCATATGATATTTGTCCTTTTGTGTCTGGCCTATTTTACCTAGTTCATGTGGTTCATCCATATGACAGCATGTATCAAAATTTCATTCTTAAATTTAAAAAAAATTTTAATTATGGTACAATACATATCACACAAGGCCGGATGTGGTGGCTCATGCCTGTAATCCCAGCACTTTGGGAGGCTGAGGTAGGCGGATTACCTGAGGTCAGGAGTTCAAAACCAGCCTGGCCAACATGGCAAAACCCTGTCTCTACTATAAATACAAAAATTAACTGGGCATGGTGTCGGGCGCCTGTAATCTCAGCTACTTGGGAAGCTGAGGCGGGAAAATCCCTTGAACCTGGGAGGTGGAGGTTGCAGTGAGCCAAGATTGCATCACTGCACTCCAGCCTGAGAGACAGAGGGACACTCTGTCTCAAAACAAACAAACAAAATCACACAAAAAATATCATCTTAACCATTTTTAAGTGTGCAGTTCAATAGTGTTAAGTATGTTCACACTGTTGTGCAGCAGATATCCAGAAATTTTTCATCTTGCAAGATGAAAACTCTGCAAGATGGAAACTCTATACCCCTTTAAACAAACAACTCCCTATTTCTTTTTTTTTTTTTCGTGACGGATTCTCGCCCTGTCGCCCAGGCTGGACTGCAATGGCACGATCTTGGCTCACTGCAACCTACGCCTCCCAGTTCAAGTGATTCTCCGGTCTCAGCCTCCTGGTAGCTGAGATTACAGGCGCCTGCCACCATGCCTGGCTAATTTTTTGTATTTTTAGTAGAGACGGGGTTTCAACATGTTGGCCAGGCTGGTCTCAAACTCTTGACCTCAGGCGATCCCCCTGCCTCAGCCTCCCAAAGTGCTGGGATTATAGGCGTGAGTCACCGCACCCGGCCAATAACTCCCTATTTCTTCCTCCCCCCACCAAGTCCCTGGCAACCACCATTCATCTTTCCTTTTCAATGAGTTTGACTACTCTAGATACCTTATTTAAGTGGAATCATAAGTATTTGTCCTTCTGTGACTGGCTTATTTCATTTAGCATAATGTCCTCATGCTTCATTCATCTTGAGCACATGTCAGAATTTCCTTCCATTTTAAGGCTGAATAATATTCCATCGTATGTATATACCAGATTCTGTTTATTCACTCCTCTGTCGAGGGACATTTGGGTTGTTTCCATCTTTTGGCTGCTGTGGTTGATGTTGCTCTGAACATTGGTTTTCAAGTTTGAGTTCTTGCTTTTTTTTTTTTTGACGGAGTCTCACTCTGTCACCCAGGCTGGAGTGGAGTAGTGCAATCTTGGCTTGCTGCAACCTCCGGCTCCTAGGTTCAAGCGATTCTCCTACCTCAGCCTCCCAAGTAGCTGGGATTACAGGTATGTGCCGCCATGCCCGGCTAATATTTTCTGTGTTTTTCCAGTAGAGATAGGGTTTTACCATGTTGGCCAGGCTGGTCTCGAACTCCTGACCTCAGGTGATCCCCCGACTCGGCCTCCCAAAATGTTGGGATTACAGGCATGAGCCACCGCACCTGGCCATGATTTCTTGCTTTCAATTCTTTTGGGTATATACCTAGGAGTGTAATTGCTGGGTCATATGGTTATTCTATGTTTGAACTTTTTTTTTTTTTGTTTGAGATGGAGTCTCACTCTGTTGCCCAGGCTGGAGTGCAAGTGGCTCGATCTCAGCTCACTGCAACCTCTGCCTTCCAAGTTCAAGCAGTTCTCTTGGCTCAGCCTTCAGAGCAGCTGGGATTACAGGTGTGTGCCACCACACCCCGCTAATTTTTGTATATTTATTAGAGACAGGGCCTCACCATGTTGGCCAGGCTGATCTCCAACTCCTGACCTCAGATTATCCACCCTGCTTGGCCTACAAGGCACTGTGCAGATAATTTTCAAATATTTATTTGATTAATCATTCCAAAGCTTGTTTATTGAGTACCTCCTAAGTCCCAAACTCTGGGTCTTCCATGGTGAATAAAATACGTGGTCTTTGCCCTCATTCAGTTGATAGTCTAAAAGCAGAGTTGTTCATGCAAATGAATATAAAATTGCAATGAAGATAAGTGCTGGAAATGCTGTTTATATGGGACATGACTGCATACAAGAAGGTAATCTGATTTAGTAAGTGAAATCAGGGAAGGCTTCCTTGAGAAGTGACAAAACGAGGGTTATGAGTGAGCCCAGTGAGGCGATGAGAGCAATCCTTCTGTGCAAAGGGAGCAGCGTGCGTCAGGATGCTGTTCCTGAAGGAAGCATTGCATTACAGAGATCTCAAAGACCTTTTTGGAACAAAAAAGCAAAGAAAGGCTGTAGGAAACAAGGTAAAAGATATTTCATCTTCACAGAAGTTTTTTAAACATTGAGGTGAAATTCATATACCATAAAGTTGACAACTGAAAACAATTCAGCAGAATGTCATACATTCTCAGTGTTGTGCAACCACCTCCTCCATCTAGTTCCAAAGCATTTCATCACTCCAAAAGGAAACTAATACCCATTAAGCAGTCTGTATTCATCTCTCCCTGTCTCCAGCCCCTGGGAACTACTGATCTGCTTTCTTTCTCTTTTTTTTTTTTTTTTTTTTGGAGACGGAGTTTCGCTCTTGTCACCCAGGCTGGAGTGTAATGGCGTGATCTCAGCTCGCTGCAACCACTGCCTCCTGGGTTCAAGCAATTCTCCTGCCTCCTGCCTCAGCCTCCCGAGTAGCTCAGATTACAGGTGCCTGCCACCACACCCAGCTAATTTTTGTATTGTTAGTAGAGATGGGGTTTCACCATGTTGGCCAATTTGGTCTCGAACTCCTGACCTCAGATGATCCACCCACCTCAGCCTCCCAAAGTGCTAGGATTACAGGCATGAGCCACCACTCCCAGCCTATTAATCTGCTTTCTATCTCTATAGAATTATCTATTTTGGATATGTTATGTAAATGAAATCGTACAATATGTGGTCTTTTGTGTCTGGCTTCCTTCACTTAATATATTTTCAAGGTTCATTCAATGTAGCATGAACCAGTACTTCATTCCTTTTGATGGCTAAATAATATTCCATTGCATGTATATATCACATCTGTTTATCCACTCATTTGTTGATGAACATTTGGACTGTTTCTACCTTTGAGTTATTGTGAATAAAGCTGCTGTGCACATTAGAGTGCAAGAATTTGAGTCCCTGGTTTCAGTTATCTAGGGTATATGCTGGGGAATGGAATTACATGGTGATATGGTTTGGCTGTGTCCCCACCAAAATCTCAACTTGAATTTTATCTCCCAGAATTCCCATGTGTTGTGGGAAGAACCTAGGGGGAGGTAATTGAATGATGGGGGCCAGTCTCTCCCGCGATATTCTCATTATAGTGAATAAGTCTCATATAGTGAATAAGTGAATAAGTCTCATTAAGTGAATAAGTCTCATATAGTGAATAAGTCTCATATAGTGAATAAGTCTCACACGATCTGATGGTTTTTATCAGGTTTCTGCTTTTGCTTCTTCCTCATTTTTCTCTTGTGGCTCCCATGTAAAAAGTGCCTTTCACCTCCTGCCATGATTCCGAGGCCTTCCCAGCCATGTGGAACTATTAAGTCCAATTAAACCTGTTTTTCTTCTCAGTCTTGGGTATGTCTTTATTAGCAGCGTGAAAATGGACTAATATAGTAAATTGGTACCAGTAGAGTGGGGTGTTGCTGAAAAGATACCCGAAAATGTGGAAGCGACCTTGGAACTGGGTAACAGGGCTCTCCCTGTTTGGAACAGTTTGGAGGGTTCAAAAGAAGATAGGAAAATGTGGGAAAGTTTGGAACCTCCTAGAGATTTGTTGAATGGCTTTGACAAAAATGCTGATAGTGATATGAACAATAAGGTCCGGGCTGAGGTGGTCTCATGGAGATGAAGAACTTGTTGGGAACTGGAGCAAAGGTGACTCTTGTTATGTTTTAGCAAAGAGACTGGAGGCATTTTGCCCCTGCCTGAGAGATTTGTGGAACTCTGAACTTGAAAGAGATAATTTAGGGTATCAGGCAGAAGAAATTTCTAAGCAGCAAAGCATTCAAAAGGTACCTTGGGTACTGTTAAAAGCATTCCATTTTAAAACGGAAACAGAACATAAAAGTTCAGAAAATTTGCAGCCTGATGATGAAGTAGAAAAGAAAAACCCATTTTTTGAGGATAAATTCAAGCCGGCTGCAGAAATTTGCATATGTAGCAAGGAGTCTAATGTTAATCCCCAACACCATGGGGAAAATGTCTCCAGGCCATGTCAGAGACCTTCATGGCAGCCCCTCCCATCACAGGCTGGAGGCCAGGAGGAAAAAGAGGTTTTGTGGGCCAGGCCCAGCATCCCTGAGCTGTGTGCAGCCTAGGGACTTGGTGCCCTGTGTCCCAGTCGCTCCAGCTGTGGCTGAAAGGGGCCAACGTAGAGCTCGGGCTGTGGCTTCAGAGGGTGGGAGCTCCAAGCCTTGGCAGCTTCCACGTGGTGTTGAGCCTACAGGTGCACAGAAGTCAAGAACTGAGGTTTGGGAACCTCTGCCTAGATTTCAGAAGATGTTTGGAAATGCCTGGATGCCCAGGCAAAAGTTTGCTGCAGGAGTGGGGCCCTCATGGAGAACCTCTGCTGGGGCAGTGCAGAAGGGAAATGTGGGATCGGAGCCCCCACAGAGAGTCCCTACTGGGGCGCTGCCTAGTGGAACTGTGAGAAGACAGCCACCGTCCTCCAGACCCCAGAATGGTAGATCCACCAACAGCTTGCACCATGTGCCTGGAAAAGATGCAGGTACTCAACGCTAGCCCATGAAGGCAGCCAGGACGGAGGCTGTACCCTGCAAAGCCACAGGGACGGAGCTGCCCAAGACCGTGGGAACCCACCTCTTGCATCAGCGTGACCTGGATGGGAGACCTGGAGTCAAAGGAGATCATTTTGGAGCTTTAAAATGTGACTGCCCTGCTGGATTTCAGACTTGCATGGGCCCTGTAACCCCTTTGTTTTGGCCCATTTGTCCTATTTGGAATGGCTGTATTTACCCA
Source organism: Pongo abelii (assembly GCF_028885655.2). Lineage (NCBI taxonomy): Eukaryota > Metazoa > Chordata > Mammalia > Primates > Hominidae > Pongo > Pongo abelii. The sequence goes on from NC_071992.2 coordinate 68,830,492, forward strand.
ATACCTGTACCCCCATTGTATCTAGGAGGTAACTAGCTTGCTTCTGATTTTACAGGCTCATAGGCGGAAGGGACTTGCCTTGTCTCAGATGAGACTTTGGGCTGTGGACTTTCGGGTTAATGCTGAAATAAGACTTTGGGGGACTGTTGGGAAGGTATGATTGGTTTTAAAATGTGAGGACATGAGATTTGGAGGGGCCAAGGGTGGAATGATATGGTTTGGCGGTGTCCCCACCAAAATCTCAATTTGAATTGTATCTCCCAGAATTCCCACGTATTGTGGGAGGGACCCAGAGGGAGGTAATTGAATCATGGGGGCCAGTCTTTCCCATGCTATTCTCATGGTGGTGAATAAGTCTCACAAGATCTGACGGGTTTATCAGGGGTTTCCACTTTTGCTTCTTCCTCATTTTTCTCTTGCCCCTTGCCATGTAAGAAGTGCCTTTTGCCTCCCACCATAATTCTGAGGCCTCCCCAGCCATGTGGAACTGTAAGTCCAATTAAACCTCTTTTTCTTCCCAGTCTCAGGTATGTCTTTATCAGCAGTGTGAAAACGGACTAATACACATGGTAATTCCATGTTTAACTTTTTGAGGAACAGCCAAACTGTTCTCCACAGTGGCTGCACCATTTTACATTCCTGCCAGCCACTCATGAAGGTTCCAATTTTTCCGTATCTTTGCCAAGATTTGTTATTGTCTGTCTTTTTGATTGTAGCCTTTCTAGTGGGTGTGGAGTGATATTTCATTGTGGTTTTGATTTGCATTTCCCTAGTAACTAACGGTATTGATAATCACTTTCACGAACTTATTTGCCACTTGTATGTTTTCTTTGGAGAAATGTCTTTTCAGGTCCTTTGCCTATTTAAAAATGGTATCATTTGTCTTTTTATTGAATTATAATAGTATTTATGTATTCTGGATACTAGATCCTTATAATATATATTATTTGCAAATATTTTCTCTCATTCTGTGTATTGTTTTTTCACTTTCTTGACAGTGTCTTTTAATAAACAAAAGCTTTTAATTTCAATGAAGTCTAAATTATCTATTTTTTTTCTTTTTTTTTGCCTATGGTTTTGTTGTCATATCTAAGTAATGATTACCTAATGCTAAGTCATGCAGATTTACTCCTAGGTCTTAAAATTCTCTGTTTTCTAGCTTTAGCTTTTCATTTGAGCATTTAATACTTTTGAGTTAATGTTTGTATGTGATGTGAGGCAAGAGTCCAACTTTATTCTTTTGCATGTGGTATCAAGTTGTCCCAGCAACATTTACTGAAAAGTAATATTCTGTTCCCATTGAATTGTCTTGTATCTTTGTAGAAAATCAGTTGGCCATAAGTGCCATTGAGCTATATATGTCTAACTTTATATACTTGATACATAAAGTCTTATACAGTCTTGATTACTGTAGTTTTGTAGTAAGTTTTGAAAATAAGAAATTCTAGCCTTATTCTTCTTTTTCAAGATGGTTTTGACTCCTCTGGGCCCCTTGAATTTCCATACAAATTTGAGAATCACCTTGCCAATTTCTGCAAAAATGGCAGTTTGCATTTTGATAAATGCAAGCTTTAAATTTGTAGAGCAATTCAGAGAATATGGCTATTTTAACAATACTAAATCTTCTAGCCAGACATGGTGGCTCACTTCTGTAATTCCAGCATTTTGGGAGACCAAAGTGGGAGGATCACTTGAGCCCAGGGGTTTGGGACCAGCCTAGGCAACATAGTGAAACCCCATCTTTACAAAAAAGTAAAAAATAAAAAATTAGCTGGTGGAATATGCCTATAGTCCCAGGTACCTGAGGGATAGGCGGAGGCTAAGGTGAATCCCTTGAGCCCCGGAGGTTGAGGCTGCAGTGAGCCATGATTGTGCCACTGTACTCCAGCTTGAGTGACAAAGTGAGACCATGTCTCAAAAAAAAAAGTCTTCTAATCCATGAACATGGGCTATCTCTTATCAGCATGTGTTTTTGTCTTTTATTCTATTAATTTGGTGTATTACATTGATAGATTTTCAGATATTAAACCAACCTTGCATACCTGGGATAAATTCCACTTGGTCATAGTATATAATCCTCTTTTATATGTTGCTGAATTTGGATTGCTTGTATTTTGTTGAGTTTTGCATGTATCATTTAAAATATATTTGTAGTTTTTTGTGATGTCTTTGGTATCAGTGTTATACTAGGCAAATAGAATGATTTCGAAGTGTTTCCTCCTCTTTTTTTTTTTGAAGAATTTTTGAAGAATTGGCATTAATTCTTTAAATATTTGGTAGAATTCACCAGTGAAGTCATTTGATCCTGGGCTATTCTTTGCAGGAAGTTTTTAATTAATAATTCTCTTTACTTGTTATACATCTTTTCAGATTTTCTATTCTTTTTTTTATTTCTCTTTTTTTCTGTGATTTTCTACTCTTCTTGAGTCTGTTTTTGTAGTTTGTGTTTGTCAAGTAATTTATCCATTTCAACTAGGTTATCTAATTGGTTGGCACACAATTTTTCACAGTGTTCTCTTTATTTTTATTATTTTATTTTATTTTTGAGACAGAAACGTGCTCTGTCACCCAGACTGGAGTGCAGTGGCATGATCTGGGATCACTGCAACCTCTGCCTCCCGGGTTCCAGCCATCCTTCTGCCTCAGCCTCCCGAGTAGCTGGGACTGCATGCATGCACCACCATGCCCAGCTAATTTTTGTATTTTTAGTAGAGATGGAGTTTCACCATGTTGGTTAGGCTGGTCACAGTGTTCTCTTATAATCCTTTTATTTATTTTTTATATTTCTTGAGACAGGATCTCACTCTGGTTGTCCAGGCTGGAGTGCAGTGGTGCCATCTCAGCTCACTGCAGCCTCAACCTCCTGGGCTCAGGTGATCCTCCCACCGCAGCTTCTTGAGTAGCTGGGACTATGGGCAAGCATCACCATGACTTGCTAATTTTTTGTATTTTTAATAGAGGTGAGGTTTCACAATGTGTCCCAGGCTGGTCTCAAACTCCTGGACTCAAGCCATCCACCAGCCTCGGCCTCTCATGGTGCTGGGATTACAGGTGTGAGCCACCATGCCAGGCCTCTTATAAGCCTTTTTTATTTTGGGTTGGGACTGTTGTCTCATTCATTTCTGATTTAGTCGTTTGCTCTGCATGTGGTAAAAGATACCTTTTATATTACCATAAGAATATTTATAAACCAAAACTTTAAAATGTTTAAATTTTTTAAAATTTGAGACAGAGTCTTGCTCTGTTGCCCAAGCTGGAGTGTAGTGGTGTGATCTTGGCTTACTGCAACCTCTGCCTCCTGGGTTCAAGCAATTCTCCCACCTTAGCCTCTTGAGTAGCTGGGATTGCAGGCACATGCCACCACCCCTGGCTAACTTTTGTATTTTTAGTAGAGACAGGGTTTCTCCATGTTGGCCAGGCTGATCTCGAACTCCTGGCCTCAAGCAATCCACCTGCCTCGGCCTTCCAAAGTGCTGGAATTATAGGCATGAGTCACCATGCCCTCCCCAAAACATTTTTTTAATGTAAAGAAACTTACATTTAAAATAAAACTAGAATAGTAGACAAACTATGTGCAAATGCCATAAATTGACATCTAGTCTGCCAACGTAAGGATTCTATATATTTTTCTTGTGAACTTTCTGTAAGTCCTAAACCTTTTCCTTCACAGTGCCTTCTCATATTAAGCAGAGGTTTGTGGTTATTTCTCTTCCCTGACTTCAACGTTACATTGACATCAAATCATCACTCAACTGACTTTAAGATGAAAGACCACTGGTTTGGAGGACTAAGATTTATAATGCAGCAGGTGTTATAAACTGCTGACTGTCTTAAATATAAGGAGTGACTCTGGCCCAGAGAAATTCCTGGGGAGGCTGGGTCTCTTTTTATTGCTTCTCCCGTGTGTAGGTGGGACAATTCTCAGGAGGGATTGGGTCATTGTTCTGTGTACAAAAGTTGCTGGAGGCAGAGGTAGAAATTTGCTGTCTTGCACAGGGAGATGTGACAGAGAATTTTAGGCCACAGCCCAGTCCAGCCAGCTGTAACTTTCAGTGTTGCTGATAGCGAGCCTAGTTCCTCTCTGGAGTCACATTGGTCAGAATACCCCGACACTGGGAAGGGAGCTATTCTAATGCATACTTATTGCTTCCTATTAATGCCATATGTAGCATCTCTGCAATTTTATTGCATTAACTGGAGAATGAGAAAGTGTTAGCTGCTGCTGGATATTGTCTGGAGTTAGAGAAGCTGCCGTTATATTCCCCTTATGACTCCCCGCTGGCCCCTGCTGTTGAAGCTTCGCTGTGGCTTCACTCTCAGGGCGTGTATCTGCCATCACTGCCTGCAAGCTGATAGCCTGGGACACACTATTGCACACCAAGCGCCTTTGAGCAGGCACTTGTCTCACTTTTTTCAAATGCTGAGTTGAAGGGGTGTCCACGCCTTTTTCCTCATTGAGCCAGTAGTCTCTTGGTTACTTGTATGCAGTAGTTATCGAGAGTGAAATGCTGACTTCTGCTTTGACAGACTAGAGTGAGGGACCCACGGAAGTCATGAGCAATGACCCCTGAGAAGCCTTCCAGCTCTGGAGCACTCCAAATCATCCTCCTTTTCCCTCGAGTGGAAAAGTAGGTTTTGTTATCACAAAGTGAATGTAGCCGGCTCAAAATAGGCAAGACTGCCACCTACTGACCAAATGGGAACATTCCTCAGGGAATTTCTAGGTTTGATCTTTGTCCTACAATTAATTGGGATAATTAGTTATTCATGAATTTATAATTCAACAAACCTGAAATACACACAGGACACAATGCTGGACACTGGAGATAATAAACAAATTTTTTTTTTGAGACGGAGTCTCGCTCTGTTGCCCAGCCTGGAGTACAATGGCACCATCTCAGCTCACTGCAACCTCCACCTCCGGGTTGAAGCGATTCTCTGGCCTCAGCCTCTTGAGTAGCTGGGATTACAGATGCATGCCACCACGCCTGGCTAATTTTTGTATTTTTGTAGAGACGGGGTTTCACCACGTTGGCCAGGCTCCTCTCGAACTTCTGACCTCGTGATCAGCCCACCTCGGCCTCCCAAACTGCTGGAGTTACAGGAGTGAGCCACTGCGCCCGGCCAGGAGATATTAAAATTAGAAAGGTAGAGTTATTGCCCCATAGGCATACAGAGACCAGGAGAAGGGAACAGGTAATTAAGGGAACAAATCATTAAAATACAGTGTTGTGTTATGCTATAAGTAATCTGCCTCCCAACACTCTGGTTCACCTTCAATTTTAAAGGTATTGGAACCTAAATCCGGGTACCACAAACCCAAGTTCTTTATTGGGAGAAGTTGGTGACCAAAAAAGAAAAAAAAAAAAAAAAAAAAAGAAAAAGCAACCAAACCAAAAGTAGTAACACTGCCTTTTACCATGGTATTCACTTGACCCTCTCAGAAACACTTTAAAATTGGATACCATTATCTCTGTTTTTAGATGTCGACTTTCTTAAGTCTCCTAAACTTGCACTTATAGTACCTCCTAGCATCTTAAGAATACAGAATAGGCAAACTCTTAAAAAAGTCCCTTGCAACTATATATTATACATATGTATCTGAAAGCTGCATATTATTTAATAAAGAGAAACCCAAAGAGGTGTGCACTCACAAGCTAGCAAGGTAGCAAAGTGGCTTAAAGTAAGAGTTTTGGAATGACTTGGTCCTGGGTTTATGTTCCAAGTTGGCCACTTACCCAAGAGGGCTATTTACACTCTAAGCCACAATGAGATACCATCTCACACCAGTCAGAATGGCTATGATTAAAATAAAAAAAAATAGGCTGGGCACGGTGGCTCACACCTGTAATCCCAGCACTTTGGGAGGCCAACGCGGGAGGATCACTTGAGGTCAGGAGTTTGATAGCAGCCTGGCCAACATAGTGAAACCCCATCTCTACTAAAAATACAAAAAATTATCCTGATGTGGTACCCTGCGCCTGTAATCCCAGCTACTCGAGAGGCTGAGGCAGGAGAATCTCTTGAACCCGGGAGGCAAAGGGTGCAGTGAGTCAAGATCATGCCACTGCACTCCAGTCTGAGCGACAGAGCGAGACTCTGTCTGGAAAAAAAAAAAAAAGAAAAACAGATGCTGGCAAGGTTGTGAAGAAAAGGGAATGCTTCTACACTGCTGAGGGAATGTAAATTAGTTCAGCCACTGTGGAAAGCAGTTTGGAGATTTCTCAAATAACTTAAAATAGAACTACCATTCAACCTAGCAATCCCATTACTGGGTATATAACCAAAGGAATATAAATCGTTCTACCATAAAGAAACACACACACATATGTTCATAGCTGTGCTATTCACCATAGCAAAGACATGAAATCAACCTAAGTGCCCATCAAAGGTAGACTGCTTAAAGAAAATGTGGTTCATATACACCACGGAATACTATGCAGTCATAAAAAAAAAAAGAATAGGCTACGCACAGTGGGCAGATCACTTGGGTCCAGAGGTTGGAGACCAGCCTGGGCAACATGGCGAAACCCTGTCTCTACAAAAAAATACAGAAGTTAACTGGGCATGGTGGAGCATGCCCGTAGTCCTAGCTACTTGGGAGGCTGAGGCAGGAGGATTGCCTGAACCCAGGAGGCAGAGGTTGCAGTGAGCCATGATTGCGCCACTGCACTCAAGCCTGGGTGACAGAGACACTGTCTCAAATAAATTTAAAAAAAAAAGAAAGAAAATCTATTTTTTTTTCAGCAACATGGATGGAGCTAGAGGCCATTAACTTCAGCGAATTAACGCAGACACAGGAAACCAAATACTGCATGTTCTCACTTATATGTGGGAGCTAAACATTGAGTACATGTGGACACAAAGAAGGGAACAACAGACACTGGTGTCTACTTGAGGCTGGAGGGTGAGAGGAGGGAGAGGATAGAAAAACTACCTATAGCGGATTATGCTGATGATCTGGGTGACAAAATAATCTGTATATTGAACTGTCACAACACAGCAACATGTAATTTACCCACATAACAAACCTGCATATGCACCCCTTGAACCTAAAATGAATGTTATAGGCTGGGTGTGCTGGCTCACGCCTGTAACCCCAGCACTTTGGGAGGCCAAGATGGGTGGATTACCTGAGGTCAGGGGTTCGAGACCAGCCTGGTCAACATGATGAAACCCTGTCTACTAAAAATACAAAAATTAGCTGGGTGTGGTGGCAGGCGCCTGTAATGCCAGCTATTTGGGAGGCTAAGGCGGGAGAATTGCTTGAACCTGGGAGATGGAAGTTGCAGTGAGCTGAGGTCGCGCCACTGTACTCCAGCCTGGATGACAGAGAGAGACTCTGTCTCAAAAAAAAAAAAAAAAAAATAGAGTAAGGGTTGAATATTCAAGTAGATTGATTTTGGACAATTTTTTTAAATAATAGTTAATTCAACATCACCAATTCATCTCAAGTAATTCCTTGTAGAACGGGAGAAAATGAGTTTGATTTATGGATTGTTAGCATCTAAAATGATCTTTACACATAATAAAAACTTTCTACTTCTTTTTAGGCAATTAGGCTTAATAGTCAAACTCACTAAAATGTGCTACATATATATAAACTAAGTCCATGCTACTCAGAGTGGTTTACGAACCAGCAGCATTGGCACCTCCTGGGAGCTTGTTAGCAGTTAGATTTTCAGTTCTCACCCTTCAATTTCTGAACGAGGTTCTGCTTTTTAACAAGATCCCCAGATGATTTCTGTGCACATAAAAGGTTGAAAAACTGATACAAGTTAAGGAGCCCATATTATTGCAGTACCACATCTGAAACACTAGGTGAAGCTATTTCTTCAAATTTTGGCTACTTCTTAAGGGTGTTTAGAACAGCCGCTGTAAGTTGTTTTGCAATTCTTTTTTTCCCATTGACATGACATTTTGCTATTTAAAGGAAGAGAAAACAGGCTCACGCCTGTAATCCCAGCACTTTGGGAGGCCGAGGTGGGTGGATCAGCTGAGGTCAGGAGTTTGAGACCAGCCTGGCCAAGATGGTGAAACCCCATCTCTACTAAAAACACAAAAATTAGCTGGGCGTGGTGGCACGCGCCTGTAGTCCCAGCTACTCGGGAGGCTGAGGCAGGAGAATTGCTTGAACCCGGGAGGTGGAGGTTGCAGTGAGCCGAGATTGTGACACTGCCCTCCAGCCTGGGAGACAAGAGTGAGACTCTGTCAAAAAAAAAAAAAGCTATTTTGATATACAGATTATATCTGATGAATGATTGTGGAAAAGAAAATTTAAAAATTTCTCTATTAAAGTCTAAAAAGTTTTAGAAAGACTCAAACAATTATTTTAAAAGTCCAGGTAAATATTGAAGAATGAGATCACATTACTTATATTGTAGACTGCGATGGAGCTGCAATAAAACTAAGTAAATTAAGTTGAAAAACTTTTGCTTTGAACTACAGACATGATGTGTGTGTGTGTGTATACTTCATTTCAGGAAGCACACTCATTAAAGAAATGTGAAAAATATAACAACAAGGATGGCGTCATGTTATAATGACATAAATAAACGATGTTGAATCTTTAACCCATTAAACATGATCATCAAAGACATCTAGTCAAGGTCATGGAAAAATGAACTTCCTGCTTCTTTACTTTAGAATAAACAAAGAAATCTATAAATTGAGACTTCAAGCTCACAGCTATGGGAACTCCAAGGCGAGAGGCTAAGTGACAGGAGGGAGAACTGGCCGCAGCTGCTCGCCCTGCACTTCTGGGCTGCACCAAATCGCCACAGGCCTCACCCTCCTGGCTTTGTCTCCACACAGTGACAGCCCACTGACTCTTTTCATGAAGGGTGAAACACAGTAAGCGTTCCTTGAAGCACTTTTATCCTCTCTGCCTGCAGGTTTTGGGAGCAGGCTTCTGGGAGAGGGTCCCAGCTTGTGTTGGGCCTAATGACCTTGGGAATTGGAGTTCCCTTTTTTCCACTGCACCAGCTTATGAGCTCATGGTCCTCTTCAGTCTGCATGGATGTCCACCTGTTAGGTTACTGCTTAAGGTGCAAAGACTATGGATGGATGAAACACCCCAATAGGGAAATGAGAAATCTGAAAAAGTAGTCCATAAGCATATGGAGTCTGCACAACCTTACCAAGAATGAAATCATAATTGCAGAATCCAGTGTCAGTGAGAATGTGTGGAACTGGGTACCCTCTTACACCATTGTTGGGACTATACTTGGCATATCCTTTTTGAGGGCAACTTTACAGTGTTTGTCAAAGTAAAAAATCCTTATATTTTGGCCCACAACCATGTTCTAAGCTAACAATTGTTTTCTAAGTTTGGAAGCCTGACAAAATGGCCTGCAAATGGGGAGAGTTGGCAAGTGCCCCAAACTACTGCTGCTCCCTGTACACCTGCCACCTGAGTCTATGCTATTCATACTGATTTTAGTTAATTTTTTTTTTCTTTTTGAGATGGAATCTCACTCTGTTGCCTAGGCTGGAGAGCAATGGCGTGATCTTGCTTACTGCAACCTCTGCCTCCTGTATTCAATTGATTCTCCTGCCTCAGCCTCTTGAGTAGCTGAGATTACAGGCAAGTGCCACCACACCAGGCTAATTTTTGTATTTTTATTAGAGACGGGGTTTCACCATGTTGGCCGGGCTGGTCTTGAACTCCTGAACTCAAGTGATCTGCCCTGCTCGGCCTCCCAAAGTGCTGGGATTACAGGCGTGAGCCACTGCGCCTGGCCATTTTAGTTGATTCTAATTGGAAATCAGTCAGAGACATTGGCAGCTCAAGAGGTAACTGTTTTTTTTTTTCTTTTTTTCCCTCGTGATGCAACAGTATTTTCTTTTCCTTTAAAATTGAGACAGGGTCTTGCTATGTTGCCCAGGCTGGTCTTGAACTCCTGTGCTCAAGCAATCCTCCTGCCTTAGCTTTCTGAGTAGCTGGGATTACAGGCATGTGCCACTGCACCCAGTTATTTATTCTCATTTTATAGGTAAACCCAAAGAGAGCAGAATTTTGATCCCTGTAGCCAGTGAGTTCCCAAATCCAGATTTCAAATAGTCTTAGAAATACCAAATTGCACTGAAAATAAATGCATGGACAAAGGACTGATGGTGTTTAAGGGTTAAAATATTTTCTATTACTCAAAAAGGATTGTGAAATAAAAGCTTTTCCAGTTGAGCAGAGCACCAGCCTGGGCCAGCTGAGCCACACTGCCTTCTGCGGCTTCTGATTACTCATGCAGCAGGAACTGGGAGAGGGTGTCCTGGTCTTTGTTCCCACTCCTTATTCTGACAGCTCCTCCGTGGGGAGAATCTTTTCCATCTCTAAATGAGCTCTTGCAGGGCGAGGACTGTGTATTGGGTGTGAAGGTCAGAAGCAGAATCCAGTGTTACAAATCATAACACAAAGAAAACCAACAAGGCTGTTTTTAGTTCCTAAGTACACTACATGATAACTGAGATACATTTAAATCATTGGAAGTGGAGAAAATTGGGGAAAAAGTTATTTATTTATTTATTTTATTTATTTATTTATTTTTTTTGAGACAGAGTCTCGCTCTTTCGCCCAGGCCGGACTGCAGTGGCACCATCCTGGCTCACTGCAAGCTCTACCTCCTGAGTTCATGCCATTCTCCTGCCTCAGCCTCCCGAGTAGCTGGGACTACAGGCGCCCACCACCATGCCCAGCCAATTTTTTGTATTTTTAGTAGAAACGGGGTTTCACCGTGTTAGCCAGGATGGTCTCGATCTACTGACCTCGTGATCCGCCCGCCTCAGCCTCCCAAAGTGCTGGGATTACGGGGTGAGCCACCGCGCCCGGCCTATTTATTTATTTTCGATACAGAGTTTCGCTGTTGTTGCCCAGGCTGGAGTGCAATGGCGTGATCTCCACTCACTGCAACCTCCGCCTCCCAGGTTCAAGCGGTTCTCCTGCCTCAGCCACCCAAGTAGCTGGGATTCCAGGTGTCCACCACCATGCTTGGCTAATTTTTGTATTTTTAGTAGAGATGGGGTTACACCATGTTAACCAGGCTGGTCTCAAACTCCTGACCTCAGGTGATCCACCCGCCTCAGCCTCCCAAAAGTGCTGGGATTACAGGCGTGAGCCACCGCGCATGGCCGCAAAGTTTATTTATACACTTGCACTGAACCATAGGGAATATCCCTGCGTGCTGTGACTTCTTCGAGCTGGTCTGAATCCTAGCTATGTGCTTATGTACATTTCATTTTCATCAAGAGAACAGCCTGGCTGTCTGGCAAAACTAAGGAAAGATTATTTTGCTTATCTATTCCTCTCCCTCATAGCCCTCCCCAAATTATAAAATACTTTTGAAAGCATGTAAATGGTGTAGTAGTTGAGCTCATTTTCCTTATCTTGCAGGTATGCATAAGCCCTGCTCAATCTACAAAACAAAATGAAAATCTCAACTTTATAAAACACTAATAATTTACTACAGTATTTCTTCAAACAAACACACATAACTGACATTTACTGAGTGCTTTCTGTGTGCCAGGCCTAGGTCTAAGTTCTTTATGTAAATTAACTCACCCCTCGCAGCCCTCTTCCTGGGGCTGGTAGGAATGCCTGTCTGTGGTCTGTGCTGAGATGGGGCTCAGCCCCAGGGAGCATCTTGTGATCCTCCTGAGTGATCAGATGGCCGTCAGCCCCATGGTCATCCTTGTCCATGATGCACACACTTAGTGGTCTTCTTGTTGGCATAAAAGGATGCCAGTCTCCGCTGTTTCAGATAACAACCCCAGAAGGATCATTTGGAAGGGACTGTGGCTGTGTTCTGAAAGCTTCTTGACACCCCAGGTAAGGTCAAGAAAACAGCACACCAAAACTTGCAGAAGAGGTGTCTGAGGCTTGATGAAGGTCCAGGAGAAAATGCTGCCGGTGTCCTGATGGCACAGAGAGCAAAGACCTTTGAGTGGAAACTCATGGACCACAATGACCAGGCCGCAGGTGGTAGAATTTGGAATGCTGGATTCTGCTTCTGACCTTGACACCTAATACATAGTTCTCGCCCTGTGATACTTGGACTCTGAATTGAAAAAGATCTAGAACTATCCTAACTGGTTTTAAAAATTATATGCTCCTTTGTGTGTGTGTATAAGAATGACATGATGAAAACTTGTATCTAAATAAAGTCGAATTAAGGCTTTTTTGTTTTTCTCTCTCTTTTTTTTTTTTTTAAGATAGAGTCTTGCTCTGTTGCCCAGGCTGGAGTGCAGTGGTGTGATCTTGGCTCACTGCAGCCTCAACCTCCTGGGCTCAGGTGATCTTCCTACCTCAGCCTCTTAAGTAGCTGGGATCACAGGTGTGCACTACCACACGCAGCTACTTTTTGTATTTTTAGTAGAGACGGGGGTTTCACCAAGTTGGCCAGGCTGGTCTTGAACTTCTGACCTCAAGTGATCTGCCTGCCTCGGCCTCCCAAAGTGCTAGGATTACAGGTGTGAGCCACCGTGCTCCGCCTAATTAAGGATTTTTAATGATATGTAAGATAAAAATTTGAAGTGATGTGAAAGCATGTGTCATAGTTTAACTGGCAGTGTTTTTCTTCTTAGTGGCTTATAAAGTATTAGTACATCATAAAATTGACAGCACTTTAGATTTGTTGAAATATGGCATTTTAAAAGGTTAATTTTGGAGATGAGGAAACTGAGGCACAGAGAGGTTAATCAACTTGCTCAAGGTTGCACAGTTATTCATAGTAAGTGATAGAACTAAGAAGTGAAGGCTGGGCACGGTGGCTCACGCCTTTAATCCCAGCAGGCCTTTGGGAGGCCAAGGCGGGCGGATCATTTGAGGCCAGAAGTTCCAGACCAGCCTGGCCAACGTGGTGAAACCCTTTTTCTATTAAAAATACAAAACTTAGCCGGGCGTGGTGGCGGGAGCCTGTAATCCCAGCTACTCGGGAGGCTGAGGCAAGAGAATCGCTTGAATCCAGGAGGCGGAGGTTGCCGTGGGCTGAGATCGTGCCACTGCACTCTAGCTTGGGCGACAGAGCGAGACTCCGAATCAAAAGAAAACAAACAAACAAAAAAACTAAGAAGTGAAGGAAACAGGCTGACCCTGGGGCCTGTGCGCTGAGCTAGGGGGCCCCGCGAGCATTACTCACCGGCTTCCGCTTCTGCTGTGATTTTGGCTGGACTCCTCCCACCTGGGCTGCGGCGTTTCTTGCAGTTTTCTGAGCGCAGTTCTCGCGTCTCTCCAGGTTGTTTGAGAAATGCAGGGCATACTTTTCTGCTTAAATTCTCCAGGGTCAGTTTTTCTGCTGCTGCGGAAGACACCAGGCGTATTGAATAGTGGCAGCAGGCAGGGCTGCATCAATTTACTAAGACCGGGGTGAGAGCCGGGGCCTAAGCGGTCGCCTCCGTTCTTGCGTTTTCCCGGAGCCTGTGGGCTGTGTGACGCCGGGGCCTCCCGCAGCCCCGCTGCGCCCGCACCCACGCTTCGGGGCGATTCCCCGCAGGCATAACGGTGCCACTTCCTTAACCAGGCTGAACTCCCGGGCTGTTAGGAAAGTTCATGCCATCACAATACCCAGGCTGTGTTATTTGCTTTTAGAGCCCTTTGAGTTTTCCTCTGGAGCACTTCAGACACTTTAAAGTTTATTTTTATAATTATTTGATTTCTGTCTGCCGTCCTCGTTATGCCGAGTCCACCAGGGCCGGGCTCTGGGCTATTTTATGCCTGGCACCAAGTAAGTGCTCAGAAGCCATCTTGTTGACCTGAAATTTTCGAAGGTGAGGGCCTCAGAGACCCTTGATGAGAGAGTAATTTTAGAAAGGTTTACAGGCTGTGGCCTGGCGCTGCACCCGGGTTACTCCACTCCAGTTCCCAGTTGCGTCCTCCAGGCCTGAGGACTGCCTGGGTCCGCTTGTCTAGATCCTTCCTGAACATTCTGTAGGGAATAGGGCGGTGCTGGTTTATTCTATCTAAAGCATGCGTTTGTAAATGTCAATGTGCAGCGGTTCGGCGGGGTTAGAAGGCTGGCTAGGAGGAAGCGAGACAATGGGTGAAAATCAAGGTTGAACCCAGGAATCCGGGGAAAGGAGACACCGTGAGTGAAGGAAAACGGGGAGCTGTTCGGGAGTGGAGCCCCCAGCAGAGCTGGGGGAGTAAGCCCGGTGTAGCAGGGAGCCGCCAGTCGCTGTTGCGAAGCCTGGTAGCTCTTGGCCCAGCCCCAAACCCTACAATCTGCGCTGTGTGCCTTCGCCATAGACGGTGCTGCCTGGACGGGGAGAGCCCTGGGGCTGCGGTGTGGGATGCAGGGATGGGAACCACGTCATTGCTGAGGGCTCAAGCCACAATCTGGATGAAGAGGGGTCTGGAATCGTGTCTATGGTGCCCACTACTTCCCTTTTCATCACCCTTGGTCGGACGCGTTGCACGGCCTGTACTTTCATGCCCGCTTGAGGTGGGGCTAGGTCACCCACACTTGTGGCCTTGAAAGGAGCCCCTGCCAAATCCTCAGCGGGAGGCAGTGAAAGCGACCGTCATTCAACCGAATCTGTATTTCACCCAGAAAAGGTGAAATCGGTGCCAGCGTTGTGCTGCAAAGTCCTGCTCGTGATCCCAGTTCCCGTAGAAACAGGTCAAAATCAAGATGGAGATGGTGAAGTTCACGCCTCATACGCGGAAGCCGTTAGGAGAACAGTGATGAATCCAGCGCGGGCTCTGTCAGGGGTGGTGCCAAAGATGCATGTAACTCTGTGTTTCCTGCTTATAGCACTGGTCTCCTACTCGACCCCTAGGGGAGAGAGGGCCTGTGGGGCTGCAGGGAACAGGAATGGCCCTGGGAGGGCAGCTGCCTGCTCCAACTGCAGCTGGTCCTAGCTGCCGTGACCTTTTTTTTTTTTTTTTTTTTTTTTTAACTGAAACTGAGTAGTCTCTCTTTGTTGCCCAGGCTGGAGCACAGTGGCGCCATCTCGGCTCATTGCAACCTCCACCTCCCAGGTTCATGCGATTCCTGTGCCTCAGCATCCCGACTAGCTGAGATTATAGGCGTGTGCCATCACGCCCGGCTAATTTTTGTATTTTTAGTAGAGATGGGGTTTCACCATGTTGGCCAGGCTGGTCTGTAACTCCTGACCTCGGGTGATCAGCCCACCTCAGCCTCCCAAATTGCTGGAATTACAGGCATGAGCCACTGCACCTGGTCAGCCATTAGCTTTTTACAGAAAGCCTGGTAAGGGCTCTAGACCCCCCACGGTGTTGTGTGTGTGAGAGAACCCATACATAGACACATACATACACAGACACACACATGAACCTGGGAAAACTCAAGTCTGACCAAAGCATTAGGTCCTGTTTTACAAAAGGGAGAGGAGCTTATTAGTTCCTTGGGGAGACTGATCATATGAATGGGAAACATTGACCAAAGGGGACAAGTGAAAGTCATGAGGTCAAAGCCATAAGCTAGGTAGAAGGGGCAGCCAGGTGTACGGGCAAGAGTCCTTGCTTATAATTTGGATGAGCATATTCACACCTGTAATCCCAGCACTTTGGGAGGTCGAGGCGGGCAGATCACCTGAGGTCGGGAGTTCAAGACCAGCCTGACCAGCATGGAGAAACCCTGTCTGTACAAAAAATACAAAGTTAGCCGGGCATGGTGGTGCATGCCTGCAATCCCAGCTACTTGGGAGGTTGAGGCAGGAGAATCGCTTGAACCCGAGAGGCAGAGTTTGCGGTGAGCTGAGGTCGCACCAGTGCACTCCAGCCTGGGCAACAAGAGCGAAACTCCATCTCAAAAAAACAAAAACAGAAACAAAAATAAACAACAACAAAAAAAACCCAGGATAAATTAAGGAGTAGAATGCGCTATTTGAAAGATCGAGGAGGAAAGTCAAAGTTTTGCCAGCTGTGCTGTCTTTCCTTTGGTAATGGTGTCTGTGCATGTTGGTGCTGGCTCCTCTTCCCCCAGACCACGCCCTTACCTGATGCAAGAGGACTGTAGGTGTCTTAAGTGTGCACCAGCTCTGACGGTTGATCACCACATGCTCTGGCTTCTCTCTTCTTTTCTTTCTTTCTCTTTTTTTTTTTGAGACAGAGTCTTGCTCTGTTGCCCAGACTGGAGTGCAGTGGTGCAATCTTGGCTTACTGCAACCTCTGCCTCCTGGGTTTAAGCAATTCTCCTGCCTCAGCCTCCTAAGTAGCTGGGACTACAGGCATGTGCCACCATGCCCAGCTAATTTTTTGTGTTTTTAGTAGAGACAGGGTTTCACCATGTTGGCCAGGCTGGTCTCGATGTCCTGACCTCGTGATCCGCCTGCCTCGGCCTTCCGAAGTGCTGGGATTACAGGCATGAGCCACCGCGCCCAGCCTGGCTTCTCTCTTCAATGACTTTCTTCCAAATGGTGCCTTTTGTAATGGCTGTTGGAGAAGTAAAGGGCTGAGTGCATCCGGCTTCCCGCCGGGTCCTGTGGCTGAGAAGTCCGTGTGCTAGGGAGGGAGCAAAGCCTCACTTTCTCTCAAACATCTTGCAAGGTGCCTCAGGAGGCTTAAGGGCCTTATAATCATTTGACAGCCTCATCCCTCACTTAGAACTGTGAATTGGCTTGCTTATTTGCCTTATAAAGCCCATATGTTTATTTTTATTTTATTTTATTTTATTTTGAGATAGAGTCTCGCTGTGTCGCCCAGGCTGTAGTGCAGTGGCACAATCTCAGCTCACTTTAAGCTCTGCCTCCCGGGTTCACGCCATTCTCCTGCCTCAGCCTCCTGAGTAGCTGGGACTACAGGCTCCCGCCACCACGCCCGGCTAATTTTTTGTATTTTTAGTAGAGACGGGGTTTCACCACATTAGCCAGGATGGTCTTGATCTCCTGACCTCGTGATCTGCCTGCCTTGGCCTTCCAAAGTGCTGGGATTACAGGTGTGAACCACCATGCCCCGGCCCCTAAAAAGCCCATATGTTTTCTTAAAATCATTTTCAGGTAAGCTTTTTCCATGGGTTTTCGTGATGATATAACATACTCAGAACCCATAGGCAAGTTCATTTTAAAAAAAGGATGACCTCTTACAAATGGTTCTATTTCTTTCTCTGGCTATTTGGTGTCAAGATGACAAGTGGCTGGGAGGTGTGGGGTCTGTGTAGGAAGTCTCCCACATGGCCACACTGAGAATGTTTATTGTAGAAAGGGAACTTTTGCCCTGTGAAGTCACCTCCTCCGAGTCACCAGTAGCTTTCTGATATTCTATCACAGGAAATTCCTGGTGGTCCACAAAAGCAGTCTTCTGAGTGCAGCTGCAGAGAGAGACAGAAAATAATTGCCGAATTTGACAGTAAGGTCTGGGGACCTGTGTTCAGGGGTGGCCGGCACCTGGGTTCTGTGAGCTGCAAACTGGGAGGCTCTTTGAACAATGTCAGAATAATCCAAGGAACAAAGGTCCACTGACCTCTCATTGTAATGCATGTAATGCAGAGAAAAAGGTACTGGAGGATGTCTTTTGTGTTTCAACAAGGTAGCTAGAAATTATATTTAGATTTGGTTGGTTTGAAGCTGTAGTAACTAAACACCACCCTGCCCCATCTTACCTAGCACTTAATATTCATTATCAAAACGTCAGCTTAAAAGTTTGGATATGGCAGTGGCATGCTTGAAGTATCAGATTTTGAATGAAAAACCATCTTACATCTGTGATTTAAATGAAAAACATTAGTACACTGCAGATATTTCTGCATCAACTTCAAATCCCTGTGTGGCATAGGCCAAACCCCTTAATACTCTGGGCCTTCGTTGTCTTATCTGTAAATAAGGGAATTTCCTGAATCTTTACTCTTACAGATTTAAGATCCTGGCATTCTACGTTTTTCCATGTCTCTACCTAGGGAGGAGCAGGCACCATCTGGCACCCTGACTGGGTGGGGGACCTGGACATTGTGTCTCCAGGCCATGCCCAGGACTTGTGGATTTCACGGTGCAAGCATTCTTTCCCTAGAGTATCTGCTGCTCTGACTTTGTATTATAAGAATTAGAATGAACAGTGCAGTCTGAAAGATCAGTAGAGGTTGAAATAGAGATTGACTTCTCTAAAATAAGGATAACTCTTCATCTGAGATTGTTTGTAGGCTTTTAAAAATCCACTTCAATAGATTTTTTTTTTTTCTGGAGTCCCATGCAACAAATATAGGCTTTGAGTTAAATCTTCAATGTTTTCTATCGATAGTTTTTTTTTTTTTGAGTGCCTTTGATGCACCAAGTCGCTTGTGTGAGTTGGTCCACTGACAGAGGGTCTCTCCCTGACCAACTCAGCCTCCTCTGGTTCCTATTCCTGACGAGGCCTTGACTTTTGGACTTTTTGTCCATTTTTGCATCGCCTAGCTTTAGAGAGAATACCTTAAAGTTGATTTAGTCAGAATCCCCCAGCATCGATATCTGGTCACTGTTGATATCTAATCATTCTCAGTATCTCATCAGCTTCCTCACGCCCTACTATCCCATTGATGTCTGATCACCCTGGCCCGCCTTCAGCCAGAATCCTTTCATGTTGGTTCAGCCAGATTCCCTCTTACCTCTGATATTTCCTCTTAATAATTTTCCATCCACTGACCCTCACCCTGGTCCTTGGCTATAAAATCCTCACTTTCTCTTGCTGTGTTCGGAGTTGAGCACAGTTCTATCAACTATTGTCCAGCTCTGGTCTTCAGTGAACCACCGTGAGAGCAACAATCTCATCTGATGTTTTAGAACTGCTGCAGTGGGATTAGCCTGAAGAATCCTTTTATGTCCCCGTTATTCTCTCTGCAGTAAGGTGGGAGGCCCAGGAGGGGCATGAATTCACAGGGGCCAAGGCAGTGATGAAATTGGGAAGAGAGATTCAATAGTCTTTGTGGCCTTCTGTTGGCAGCCTGCATGTTCTAGCCATACAACTGGCGGCTGCTGCATACCTCCCACCAGCCATAACAATTCATGGAAATTAATAAATGCATTTATTGGGAGAGGTCATGGGTAAAACAGGAAAATCAGTCCCCCAGCTTCCCAGACAAATACTCTAGAATTGAGTTTCAATAGAAACCAACAGCCTCTTTCACAGCACTGCGTATTTATAGCAAACAGAAGTGGTTCAAATTCTTATGTAGTTCAGCAAGGTTAAGTACAGTTCTTGTGTTTGTTTAGGTAACAAATGTGTTTGGAGGAGGTTTATGTCACAAAATAACAAGTGCTAGAAATTCTGGGATGTGAGAAGACTGAGTCAATGAGCCTGATTATCCTTCTCTCGGACTGCAGTCATAGAAAACAATCATTTTTTTGCTTAAAATGGGCATGCAGTTCAATGAGGGAAAAATTAGCCTTTTCAATATATGGTCCTGGGAGAAGTGGATACATGCAAAAGAATAAAATTGAACTTCTTTCTTATATACAAAATCAACTCAAAATAGATCATAGACCTAAATGAAAGAGCAAAAATTATTACATTCTTAGAAGAAAACATAAGAGTAAATGTGACCTTGGATTACTCAGTGCTTAGTTATCACATCAGAAGTGCAAGAAACCAAGTAAAAAATAGAAAAATTCGACTGTATAAAAATTTAAACCTTTTGTGCTGCAAATGGTACATGAGGAAAATGAAAAGATAACCCAAAGAATGAGAGAAAGTATTTGGAAATCATATACCTGATAAGAAACTGATATCCAGAATATATAAAGAGCTCTTACAAGTCAACAACAAAAAGATAAGTAATCCAGTTAAACAATGGGAAAGGATTTGAGTAGCCAATTATCCAAAGAAGATATATAAATGGCCAATAAGCATATGGAAAGATGCTGACCATCGTTAGCTATTAGAGAGATGCAAATCAAAACCACAGTGGGATGCCACTGCAAGCCCACTGGGATGACTATATTAAAGAAAGACAATAACGAGTGTTGAGCAGGTTATGGAGAAATTGGAATCCTTGCACACTTTTGATAGGGCAGCTGCTGTGGAAGGCAGTTTGGCAGTTCCTCAAAATGTTAACCATAGAGTTACCACATGAGCCTGCGATTTCATGACTACATATATGCCCAAGAAAATTAAAAACACATGTCCACGCAAAGACTTATACAAGAATGTTGTTAGTGGCATTATTCATAATAGCCAACAAGTGGAAATAGCTCAAATGTCCATCAAATGATGAATGAATAGACAAAATGTGGTATATCCACCAGTACAGTGGAGTACAGTTCAGCAATGAAAAGGAATGAAGTACTGATACATGCTGTGACATGGATAAACCTTGAAAACAAGCTAAGTAAGTGAAGCCAGCCACAGAAGACCACATATTGTATGGTTCTCTTTATATGAATGTCCAGAATGGGCAAATCTATAGAGATAGAAAGTAGATGAATGGCGGGATGTAGTGGCTCATGCCTGTAATCCCAGCACTTTGGGAGGCTGAGGCGGGCAAATCACTTGAGGCTAGGAGTTCGAGACCAGCCTGGCCAACATGGCAAAACCCTGTCTCTACTAAAAATACAAAAATTAGCTGGGCCTGGTGGCACACGCCGATACTCCCAGCTACTCGGGAGACTGAGGCAGGAGAATTGCTTAAACCTGGGAGGCAGAGGTTGCAGTGAGCTGAGATCATGC
Source organism: Pongo abelii (assembly GCF_028885655.2). NCBI lineage: Eukaryota > Metazoa > Chordata > Mammalia > Primates > Hominidae > Pongo > Pongo abelii. The sequence continues at coordinate 68,851,079 of NC_071992.2, forward strand.
AACTTTATTCCAGTCTGGGTGAGAGGGAGACCCTGTCTCAAAAAAAAAAAAAAAAGGAAAAAAAAAGTAGTGAATGGTTTTCTAGGGCTGGTGTGTGTGTGTTTGTGTGTGTGTGTATGTAGTTGTTGAGGGAGTCATTACCAGTGGGATTCTATTTGGTATGATGTGAATATTCTAAACTCAGATTGTGGTGATGGTGTTATACAACCCTGTGAATATACTTTGGGAATAAATTGTATACTGTAAGGGGGTGTTTTTATATCTCAATACATCTTTTAGAAGAATTGACACTTGGGTAGGTGGGTAATAGGACATTATGATGCCCTTACTAGGCCTGCTGCAACTCCCACTCGCCTTTTCTCCCTCTCAGCAGATCCCTGTTCCAGACAGTCAAAGGGAGGCCTCGTCCATCTGGGCTGTGAGATAGGAAGGGAGCTGTTTCTCTACTCCTTCCTCTTACTTGTCTGATTTCCACAGACAGAAAAGAGGCCAACAACAAAAAATCCTTCAGGCTGTTTTTAGTTACAGAGAAAAGAAAAAGATAATCTACACATTGAAAAAATTACGTACCTTTTATTGTACCTTTCTCTGCAGAGATTTAGAGATGTTTTTAGTACCTCAAATAATCTTTTTATAAATTATAAATATTTCTGTATTAGAAATTGACACTACCTATGATACTCTGCTTAGTTCCTTTCCTTTTACATATTTAAAATACTCATATATATATATATATATATAGAATGTCCGTTAGCACATTATTCTAAATAGACTTATTCTAAATAAGACTCCAAAGTATCTTACTTCCTTTGTTCTTTTATTTTTACTTATTTATTTTTGAGACAGGGTCTCACTCTGTCACCCAGGCTGGAGTGCAGTGGTGCGATCTTGGCTCACTGCAACCTCTCCCTCCTGAGCTCAAGTGATTCTCCTACCTCAGCCTCCAGAGTACGTTGGACTATAGGCGTGTGCCAACACACCCGGCTAATTTTTGTATAAAATTTTGTATTTTTGATAGAGACAGGGTTTTGCCATGTTGGCCAGGCTGGACTCGAACTCCTAGACTCTAGTGATCGCCTGCCACAGCCTCCCAAAGTGCCGGGATTACAGGTGTGAGCCACCACGCCTGCTTTGTTCTTTGTAATAGAATTTCTTTTTTTCTTTTTCCTTTTTTTTTTTTTTTTTTGAGATGGGAGTCTTGCTCTGTCATCCAGGCTGCAGTGGCGCGATCTCGGGGCTCACTGCAACCTCTGCCTCCTGGGTTCAAGTGATTCTTCTGCCTCAGCCTCCCGAGTAGTTGGGATTACAGGTGCCAACCACCACGCCCAGCTACTTTTTTATTTATAGTAGAGATGGGGTTTTGGCATGTTGGCTAGGCTGGTCGTGAACTCCTGACCTTAGGTGATCCACTCGCCTCGGCCTCCCAAAGTGCTGGGATTACAGGTGTGAGTCACCATGCCCGGCCTTTAATAGAATTTCTTATGGTACCTTTTTTTTACATTAAAAAATAGTTTGTGGGTATATAGTAAGTGTATATATTTATGGGGCAGGTGAGATGTTTTGATATAGGCAGGCAATGTGCATTTATCCTTTGAGCTGCACATAACCAATTACATTCTTTAAGTTATTTTAAAATATACAATTAAGCTATTATTGACAATAGTCACCCTATTGTGCTATCAAATAGTAGTAGGTCTTATTATTCTTTCTATTTCTTTTGGTACCCATTTTATGGAATCCTTTTGTTAACCGTAGCTGGTTGTGGTGGCCATGAGAAGGAATATTAGGTTTTCTACTTGCAGAGAGTGTGGTTGAACATGGTTCTAGATGGGCAAGTTCTGATATCTATCACTATGTGGATGCAGAGGACACACTGCTCATGGCTGCTTCCAGAGAATGGTTGAATACAGCAGGTATCCTAAGATCTGTTCTTGGATGTCTCTAACAGGTCACTTTGGCTCTAGGACCCTCCACTACCCTTGCTGAAACTTTTTCAGAACACTCCGTAGTCTCCTTACGCCAGCCATCCGACCTTCCTCCCCTCACAGAATGGGAGACTGTGTTGCATGGGACACTGCCCTTGACTGCTCCTGGTGGATTGACTGCACTGGATCCCTGACCCCTCTGAGGGCTATCAGTGGTACTTCACCATTGTTGACACTCCTTCAGGCTACAGCATTATTGTTCTAGTCTGATCAGCCAACTCCTGTCAGACCACTGTAGCCTGTGAAACTGATCCATGTCATGTGTCTGGTTTTCTGGACCATTTGCATTCTGACAACGAGGAGCATTTTTTCGAAGGGGAGTCAACCGTGGCCTAATAATCAAGGTATTTGATGGAGTTTTTATGTGTTCCTGATATGGTTTGGATGTTTGTCCCCTCCAAATCTCATATTGACATGTAATCCCTAAAGTTGGAGGTAGGGTCTGGTGGGAAATGTTTGGATCATGGGGGCAAGATCCTTCATGAATGGCTTGGTGCAATCCTTGCAGTAATGAGTGAGTTCTTGCTCCATGAGTTCATGCAAGATTTGAGTTTTTAAAAGGGCCTGGAGCTTCCTGCTGTCTCTCTTGCTGTCTCTCACCATGTGATACACGGGCTCCCCCTTTGCCTTCTGCCATGTTTGTAAGTTTCCTGAGTCCTCACCAGAAGCAGATGCTGGTGCCATGCTTCTTATACAGCCTGCAGAACCATGAGCCAAATAAATCTCTTTTCTTTATAAATTACTCAGTTTCAGGTATTCTTTTGTAGCAACACAAATGGACCAGCACAGTTCCCTACCATTCACAAGCTTCCTGTGTTGAGTATTGAAACTGCCTCCTCAAAAATTGACTGAAAAATATTTCTCACTCTACTCTCTCGCCTTGTCCTGGTCCACGCACCGTAGCAAGGCAGTTTGGTCACTGAATTTGGTTGTCTTCAGAAAGGAATTATCTTCTTTTGGCTGCTTCCTTGGTAATGATCAGGACAAAAGATGTGAGAGTGATAATCAAGAAGTGTGAAGTGGCTGGGTGCGGTGGCTCAGGCCTGTAATCCTGGCACTTTGAGAGGCCCAGGTGGGTGGATCAGCTGAGGTCAGGAGTTTGAACCCAGCCTGGCTAACAAGGCAAAACCCCATCTTTACCAAAAATACAAAAATTGGCTGGGCGTGGTGGTGCATACCTGTATTCCCACCTACTCAGGAGGCTGAGGCAGGAGTATCGCTTGAACCCAGGAGGTGGAGCTTGCAGTGAGCCAAGATCGCACCACTGCACTCCATCCTGGGTGACAGAGGGAGACTCTGTTGAAAATAAAAAAAAAAAACAAAACGAAGTGTGAATCCCAGCCTGCACAACATGGTAAGACTCTATCTCTACAAAAAATTAAAAAATTAGCTAGGCATGGTGACATGCCAGGACACACTCCCAGCTCCTTAGGAGGCTGAGGTGGGAGGATCACTTGAGCCTGGGAGGTTGAGGCTACAGTGAGCTATGATTGCACCTCTGCTCTGCAGCCTAGGTGACAGAGCAAGACCCTGGCTCCAAAAAAAAAAAAAAAAAAAGAAGAAGAAAAAGAAGTATGAAAAGTCTACTTGCAAGCTAATAAGTGAGCTTGCCATAGTTTCAGGGGTGTTGGCAGAAAACATGAGACACTTGGCTCAGAGACAAAGGACTTTATGTCTCATGGAATAGCGGTAATAGCCAGAGTTTAGCATATTTACACCAGTTCCCCAAGGCCAGTTCCCATGGGGTAATGTGATGGGGGGCAGATGAAATCTGAGCATTCATTAGGTTGTGTACAAGAAAGGAATCCCAAGTTTAAGAATCCCAATTCTCCATTAGTGGGAAATGAGTGTGTCTGATCTTTGCTCTAGAATAAAACATTATTACACTGAAAATTTAACAACACTGCCTTTGCTCTAGAGGGAGACATGATTATCCTCCAAGGCTGTTTGCCAGACAAACATTCTGGAAAAAAGAGTCTAGAACATAGGGAGTCAGTATCTTTGACCTTAAAATGTGCAGGGAGAAGACCTGGGGGATGGTCTTGCAACAAACCTATTTTGAAAATTTGAGTTTCTGCTGTTATGAAAACTGGGGACAATGTTCTCTTCTTTCCTCAAGTGGCAGTTCCAGGTTTGCTTTGTGGGGCACCCTCTGGGTAACAACCCAGCCAAAAGGGTACCCTAGAGAATTCAAACTTCATTCTGGTTTAGCCACTTAGATTTTCTTGTTGGATTAACATGGCCTTAGGTCCTAAAAATAGTGAACACATGTTTGAATAGACTGCTTACCAAGTCCTCCTATGGGGGTCTGCACAGGCCAAAGTGGGGAAATAAGTGTTGTTGTGAGTTGTATTGTGTTCCCCTAAAATTCACATGTTGAAGCCCTAATCCCCAATGTGACTGTGTTTGGAAATAGAATAGAGAGGTAATTAGGAGTCCTAATCCAATAAAACTGGTGTCCTTAAAAGAAGGGGAGCAGACAGCAGATATCTCTCTCTCTCCACTCAAGCACAGAGGAAAGGCCATGTGAAGCACAGCAAGAAGCCACCATTTACAAGCCAGGAAGAGTGGTCTCATCAGAAAGCACCCATGGCACCTTGATCTTGGACCTCCAGCCGCCAGAACTGTAAGAAACGAAATTTCTTTTGTGTAAGCCACTCACTCAGTCTGTGGCACTTTGTTATGGCAGCACAAGCAAACTAATAGAAGTGTTCTCTGTCCACTTAATAAAAGTTCCTTGTTCCTCTTGTACTTGACCTTTCCAAAGAAAGGTCTTGGTATGGGTAAGGGAATAATTGGACAAAGGGTGACGTTATAGCTACTGACATGGACAACAATGATTTTATGGTAGTAGAGGAAAAGGAACAACCCTGGCACTTGGAAAGGGAACCCCTTAGACCTCAGGAGGTATAGGGGAGTGAGCGATATTAGTGATCTTTCTCTGCAGCCTTTCTCAAAAAGGAAAATCACCCACAGTAGCTCTCTTAAACTGCTGCAAGTACCTGAAATTTAAGACTTCTAGGTCTGCCATCCTCCTCCGGATGACTTTCACTGTGATTTGATTGCCATTCCCTTACTCTTGCTGATAAATCTGCTGGAAGTAGCACAGGCGGACTCTCCTTTGTCCCCTGCCTTCTCCACACCCATTCTCACAGCTGTGGCTCCGTCGTTCTGTGGGGTGAATGAACACTCCTCCCCTGGTGTACTAGTCCTCTTACAGACAGGAAAAGTGGACTGTCTGTCCTTCAGGCCGTCATTCCAAATCAAGGTCTAGACTCAATTATTTAAACTGAACTAAGAACCCTAGGTGTATCAGCTGGCCAGGAGGCCACGATGGCATTGTCAGTTTTTTTTTCACACAGATCCCTCTGTGCTCCCTGCTGAATGATGTAGACCTCATTTGATGGCTGCAATAATTGTAAGCTCTCTTTCCAGGTGCACCATGTGCACCCTTGATATTTGCTTTTAGTCTGGAAGCCAGGTGTTAATTAGCCTTTCTCATGGGGACTTGTACCCCGGGGATGGCCATAACAGACCTTTGAAGGTTTAAGGAAACAGCACCAGGAGACCATGCAGCCTCAGATGATTGTGCAGAGCTCTCCAGAAGCAGCTGCTCTTGGTTCTGTGGCTTGTGTCTTGGAGGGATAGGATAACTGACTTGTTATTTATGTAAGTCCTATGGCAGTTTTTTCTGTGAGGGGAAGCATCCAATGAGAAAAGGTGGTATGGAATTTGCCACTGCTTTTAGCTGAAGTGATCACAGCTATGACATTCTCCCCCTAAAGCCATTTAAGTCAGTCTAAACCCATTGGCTAGGGTTGTTACGGTTGACGGGATTGCCCTGGACTTCCTCCTTCTGTACCTGGATTAATGTCTAGAGCGAAGTTAAAAAATCAATACAGAGGCTGGGCGCCGTGGCTCAGGCCTATAATCCCAGCGCTTTGGGAGGCTGAGGCAGGCGGATCACCTGATATCAGAAGTTGGAGACAAGCCTGGCCAACATGGTGAAACCCTGACTTTACTAAAAATACAAAAAAATTAGCTAGGCATGGTGGCAGGAGCCTGTAATCCCAGCTGCTGAGGCAGGAAAATCACTTAAACTTGGGAGGCAGTGGCAGTGAGCCGAGATTGCATCACTGCCAGCCTGGGCAACACAGCGAGACTCCGTGTCCAAAAAAAAAAAAAAAAAAAAAAAATCAATACAGAAAGTGAAGGAGAAAGCCACCTGGATTTCTGAGGTAGACCTTGATGGGTTGTGGGGTGTTCTGCTGATTGGATACAGGACCCTGAGAGGTGTGGCTGAGGTCCGTACTGTAGGTTGGCCTATCCTGCTGCTTGGAGTCCTGTAGGCAGTAGCCTTAATTAAATGCCATATAAGACAAATTGGACGAGCTTAGCCAGAAAGTAGAAGTGAGGAGTGGATACTATGGGGAAACAATTCTCCATGGGTCTCTCAAGTTCCAGCAAATATTAATAACAGAGGCACTGACAGCCCTTTGATCTAGACTATCTTTTCTTTTCTTTCTTTCTTTTTTTTTTTTTTTTTTTGAGACAGAGTCTTACTCTGTTGCCCAAGCTGGAGTGCAAGGGCATGATCTCAGCTCACTGCAACCTCCGCCTCCCGGGTTCAAGCTATTCTCCCGCCTCAGCCTCCCAAGTAACTGGGACTACAGGTGCACACCACCATGCCCAGCTAATTTTTGTATTTTTAGTAGAGACTGGGTTTCACCATGTTGGCCAGGATGGTCTCAATCTCTTGATCTCGTGATCTGCCCACCTCGGCCTCCTGAAGTGTTGGGATTAGAGGTGTGAGCCACCATGCCCAGCCTAGACTATCTTTTCAAGGATGTTTATATAGCAAACTTTCTTGAAAGAAATATTTCCATTTGGAGCAAAGAACAGGTATGCTTACTGCATGTTATGAATGATTTGGGCTTTTGAAGCCCAGAGTTCCTCCTCTGTACTGTAAGGCAATTCATGGTGTGTTCAGGTGCCCCCCTGGGCCCACTGCATTAATCCCATGGGATTTGGGGGTGAGAAAGATGCAACATTCTGGTACCCATGTTGCTTGCTATATAGGAAGTAATAAAATTCTTTGTCTCTGACCCATGAGTCTCGTGTCTTTTGCCAGCATCCATGAAGCAAACGGTAACAGGCCAATTTATCAGCTTCTAAGTAGGGTAAAATATCAGATCTGCCAGTTTCCTGTGGGTAGGTGAGTAGTAAATGACCATTAAGTATTCCATAAATCATGGATTGGAGAGAGGGAAGGAAACAATTAGTGCATATCTACAAGGACTTTCTTCTGTCACATAAAAAATTTAAAAACCCCTGGTCCTTATTGAGTATTTAACATATTTTTCTTAAATTTCCCGAAGTACTTGAAATAAGTACAGTAGGTATTTGTTTGGTTAACACAGCCTGTTTGCCTGTGTTGTTTATATTTTCCCTCTACATCTTTCTATGTTCCCTACTATTTTTTTGTCTCCTTTATTTCTCAGCACATGAACAGGCTCAAGGGTGATTGATACTTGCAGGAAGATTTTATTTTCAGGCTAGAATAGCATTCATAAAAGAATAGGGCTCTGAGGCCGGGTGCGGTGGCTCATGCCTGTAATCCCCAGCACTTTGGGAGGCCGAGGTAGGCTGATCACCTGAGGTCGGGAGTTCGAGACCAGCCTGACCAACATGGAGAAACCCCGTCTCTACTAAAAATACAAAATTAGCCAGGCATGGTGGCAGGTGCCTGTAATCCCAGCTACTCAGGAGGCTGAGGCAGGATAATCACTTGAACCCAGGAGGCGGAGGTTGCGGTGAGCTGAGATCATGGTGAGTCGAGATTGCACCATTGCACTCCAGCCTGGGCAACGAGAGTGAAACTCTGTCTCGAAAAAAAAAAAAAAAAAGAATAAGGCTCTGAAACCCAATTGAGCCGTGGTTGATCCAGGAAAAATGCAGATAGGGCCTCTGCTGAGGACTGAATTCCCTTTTAGAGTGTTTTATTTTATTGTGGCAAATAGACATAACAAAAATTTATCATTTTGACCATTTTGGAGAGTACGATTAATTCATTGATATTAAGTACATTCACAGTGTTGTGCAGCCATCACCACTATCCGTTTTCAGAAGTTTTTCATCACATCAAACAGAAACTCTACCCATTACACAGTAACTCCTCATTCTCCCCTCTCCCCAGGTCCCTAGTCACCACTATTCTACTTTATGTCTCTATGAACTTGCCTATTCTATATACCTCATACAAGTGGAATCACACCATATTTGTCTTTTTTTGTGTCTGCTTATTTTACTTAGCATAATATTTTCAAGCATTATCCATGTTGTAGCATGTATTGAAATTTCATTCCTGTCTGCCTTCTGGCTACTATGAATAATACAGTTGTCTCTCTGTATTTGTGGGTTCTGCATCCATGGATTCAACCAATCATGGATTCAAAAATACTTGGAATGGCCAGGTGCGCTGGCTCATGCCTGTAATCCCAGCACTTTAGGAAACCGAGACAGGTGGATCACCTGAGGTCAGGAGTTCGGGACCACCCTGGCCAACATGGTGAAACCCTGTCTCTACTAAAAATACAAAATTAGTTGGGCATAGTGGTGCACGCCTGTAATCCCAGCTACTTGGGAGGTTGAGGCATGAGAACCACTTGAACCTGGGAGGCAGAGGTTGCAGTGAGCTGAGATCACACCACTGAACTCCAGCCTGGGCTATGAAGTGAGACTCTGCCTCAAAAAAAAAAAAATTGCAGAAAAAATACAACAACAAAATAATACAAGTTTAAAAATACAGTATTAACAATGATTTACATAGCACTTATAGTATATTAGGTATTATAAGTAATCTAGAGATGATTTAAGGTATATGGGAAGATGTGCATCAGTTTATATAAATACTACACCATTTTTTCCCTTATATCTACTGATTGCTTTCGCAAAACTACACCATTTTATATATGGGACTTGAGCATCCGCACATCTGGGTATCCAAGAGGGTCCTGGAACCAATCCCTTACAGATCCTGAGGGATATTGGTGTACAAGTATCTGTTTCAGTCCCTGCTTTCAATTCTTTTGAGTATATATTGAGGAATGGAATTGCTGGATTATATAGTAATTTTATGTTTTGAATTTTAGAGGAACTGCCAAACTGTTTTCCATAGCAGCTGAAACATCTTACATTCCACCAGCAATGCATGAGGGTTCCAATTTCTCCACATCATCACCAGTGCTTGTTATTTTCATGAGAAATAAACAGCCATTCTAATTTGTGTGAAGTGGTATCTCACTGTGGTTTTGATTTGTATTTTCCAAATGACTAAGGCATATATTTATTGGCCATTTGTTTATCTTCTAGAGAAATATTCATTTTCTTGGAAGAAAATCATCTCATTCTAATTAACTCACAAAGAATAAAATCATAACAGCCAGTTTAAGGAGGCCACACAAACATTTTCCCAGCCCCAAATTCTACACCATCTTAATGAAATTCTACACAGTTAGAACACCCTCTTCCATTTCAATTCTGAAGCAAGGAAGCTATAGATGACACACGAGAGGTTTAACTGATGGTTATACTTTATACCTTCACTATCAATTATATTTTAATAGTGAATTAACTTGGTTATGAGAGCTGATTTTCCATTTCTCCAGTGTGAACTTCTTGATTAGGCCTATCTGTTTGCAAGTCTGCACTGTTTGAGAACCTCATTGAAAACCCCACAGAGCTTGTTGATGTCGCCCTGGTTCTGGGCACACTCCAAAAACTGTTTGATCTCATGGAAACAAGGCTGCTGCTGCTGTGCTGGCCAGGTTCCCTGAGGCTGCTGGTAAGTGATGTCAGGTTTTGCAGGCTCACCATTACTTCCTCCACTGAAGCTCCCAGTGAGGGCATAACCCAGTGTGTGCCCCACAGCAGAGCCTACAGCCACGCCAGCTGCTGTGGTTGCCATTTGGGCCATCAGACTTGGCTGCTGGGGCGCAGGAGCAGGAGAGCCAACTGCAGATGGGGGTGCCACTGCTGGCGGCTGAGCTGCTGGTGCTGGCCTGGGTGTAGCTCTCATCTGAGTTGCCCGGCTGGTGGGAGGGGCCCTGCAGGAGGTGTGGCTTCGGCTTCCACGTGGCATACTAGCTGCACGGCGGCTCAGCATTTGGTAATACTCATTTTTGAATTGAGTTGTTTGTTTTTGTCATTGAGTTTTAGGAGTTGTTTATTCTGGATACGAATCCCTTATCAGATATGTCATTTGCAAATATTTTCTGTCATTCTGTGGGTTGTTTTTGCACTCTGTTGATTGTGTCCTTTGATGCAAAAAGTTTTAAACTTTCATTAAAAGAACGGTTCTTTATTATTTACTTTTGTTGACTGTGTTGTTGGTGTGGTATCCAAGAAATCGTTGTCAGATCCAATCTCGTGAAGATTTTCCCGTTTTTTCTAAGAGTTTATTGTTTTAGCTTTTAACTTTAGATCTTTGACTCATTTTGAGTTTAAAAAAGTGTGATGTAAGGATCCAACTTTACTTGTTTGCATGTGAATATTCAGTTTTTCTAGCACCATTCGTTAAGGAGAATGTCCTTTCTCCATTAAGTGGTCTTGGCACCCTTGTTGAAGATCATTTGACCCCATATTTCTGGGATTATTTCTGGGCTTTCTGTTCTTTTCCATTGGTTTATATAGCTGTCCTTATGCCAGTATCACTTTTTTTTGAATACTGTAGCTTTGTAGTAAGTTTTGAAATTAGGAAATGTGAATCTTCCAATTTTGTTATTTTTCAAGATGTTTTGGTTATTTAGGATCTCCTGAGATTTCCTATAACTTTTAGAATCAATTTTTCTATTTCTACAAAACATGCCATTGGTATTTTGACAGGAGTTTCACTGAATCTGTAGATTGTTTTGGGTGGTTTTGTCCTCTTCAGAATATTAAGATAAAATGGAAATGTCTTTCCATTAATTTATCTTCTTTGGTTTCTTTCAGTCATATTTTGTACTTTTCAATGTACCAATCTTTTCCCTCCTTAGTTAAATCTATTCCTAAGTACAGTTTACCCTTAAACAACATAGATTTGAGTTGCAAGGTTCATTTACACTCAGTTTTTGCAATAAAAGTTACACCAAGTGTGCCTGCCTCTCCTGCCTCCCCTTCCACCTCCTCTACCTTTTCTACCTCTGCTACCCCTGAGACAGCAAGATGAATCCTTTCTCCTCCTCCTCCTCTTCAGCCTACTCAATGTGAAGATGACAAGGATGATAACTTTTATGATAATCCATTCCACTTAATGAATTGCAAATATGTTTTTTCTTCCTTATGATTTTATTTTGTTCTTATTTTTTCTTTTCCTCTTATTGTAATTATCCAGACATTGCTGAGACTCCTTCTGATTTTTAAAATATCACTTTCTTTTCTCTATCTTACTTTATTCTAAGAATATAGTATATAATACATATAATATAAAATATGTATTAATTGACAGGTTGTTATTGGTAAGTTTTCAGGTCAACTGTAGGCAATTAGTACTTAAGCTTTTGGGGAGTCAAATGTTGTATGTGGACTTTTGACTATGCAGGAGGTCAACTTATTCTTTTTGATGTTATTTTAAATTGAATGTTTTTCTTAATTTTCTTTTCAGATTATTCATTGCCAGTATATAGAAATGCAACTGATTTTTGTGTGTTGATTTTATATCCTGCAACATTGCTGCATTCATTAGCTCTAAAGTTTGTGTGTGTGTGTGTGTGCACTCGCACAATCTTTAGGGTTTTCTACATAAAAGATCTTGCCCTCTGTGAACAGTGATAATTAATTATCCTTTTTCCTTTCCAATTTAGATTACTTTTATTCTTTTTCTTGCCTAAATGCTCTGGCTAGAATTTCTAATCCTATGTTGAATTGAAATAGTGAAAGCAGGCACCTTTTCTTGTTAATGATTGTAGAGGAAAAGGTTTCATACTGTCTTTTCACCATTGAATGGTATTGGCACTCTTGTCAACAATCAGTTGACCATATATGCAAAGGTGTTTGGAGTATGATGTTAGCTGTGGATTTTTCATATATGATCTTTATCATTTTGAGGAAGTTTCCTTCTATTCCTAATATACTGAGTGTTTTTATCGTGAAAGGTGGTTGAATTTTTGTCGGGTGTTTTTCTGCATCAGTTGAGTTGATCATGTGCTTTTCTCCCCTGAATTCTATTAATGTAGTGTACTATATTGATTGATTTTTTTTGTTGAAGCATTCTTTTTTCATTGTTCTTATTTCATTTTTTGCTTTTCTATTTTAAATTGATAGGTATTTGTACATATTAATGAGGTAAATTGTGATATTTTGATATACTTTTACAATGTGTAATGATCAAATCATAGTAATTAGTATATCCATCATCTCAAAAATTTCCTTTTTTTGGTGTTGGGAACATTCAAAATCTACTCTTCTGGCTACTTGAAAATATACAATAAGTTTTTGTTGGTTTTCCTATAGTGTTATAGAACACTAGAACTTATTACTCCTATATAGCTGTACCTTTGTATTCATTAACTGACCTTTACTATATCTATCCTCTGCTCCCACCTACCATTCCCAGGCATTGGTGACTACTATTCTACTCTCTACTTCTATGAGATCAACTTTTTTTAGCTTTCACATATGAGAGAGAACATGCAGTACTTATCTTTCTATGCCTGGCTTATTTCACTTAATATTTTCCAAGCTCACTTATATAGCCGCTAATGACAGAATTTCATTCCTTTTTATGACTAAATAGTATTCCATTGTGTATACATATCACATTTTCTTTATGCATTCAACTGTTTTAAAACTTTTAATTTTTATGGGTACACAATAGTTGTACATATTTACTTATTTATGGGGGTACATGTAATATTTTGATACAAGTGTCACAGTGTGTAATGACTAAATCAGGGTAATTAGGATAGCCATCATCTCAAGCATTTATCATTTCTTTGTGCTAGAAACATTCTTTTTTTTTTTTTCTTTTTTGAGACAAGGTCTCAGTCTGTTGCCCAGGCTGGAGTGGCTCACTGCTTTCTCAACCTCCCAGCTCAAAGGAAGCCCCCAGCCTAGACTTCTGAGTAGCTGGGACTACAGGTGCACACCACCATGCCCAGCTAATTTTTGTAATTTTCTTTTGTAGAGATGGGTTTTCATCATGTTGCCCAAGCTGGTCTTGAACTTCTGGGCTCAAGCAATCTGCCCACCTTGGCCTCCCAAAGTACTGGGATTACAGGTGTAAGCCACCGTGCCAAACTGCTAGGAACATTCTAATGCCACTCTTTTACTTATTTTGAAATATACAATAAATTATTGTTAACTATAGTCTCCCTCTCCTGCTACTGAACACTAGATCTCATTGCCTCTATCTAACTATATTTTTATACCCATTAACCAACCTCTGTATGTTTCCTCCTCCTGACCACCCTTTCCAGCTTCTGGAAATCATCATTCTACTCTCTGTCTCCATGTGTTAAGTTTTTTTTTTAGTTCCCACATATGAGTGAGAAATATGATATTTGTCTTTCTGTGTCTGGCTTATTTCACTCACGTAATATCCTCTAGTTCCATTCATGTCATTGCAAATGACAGGATTTCATTTTTTTGGCTGTATAATACTCCATTATGTATATGTACCACATTTTCTTTATTCACTCATCCATTGACTATCCATTCATCTGTTGATGGAACTTAGGTTGATTCCTTATCTTGGCTGCATATCTTGTGAATAGTACTGCAGTAAACATGGGGGTACAGATATCTTTTTCACATACCTATTTCTTTTCCTTTGGATTCATACCCAGCAGTGGGATTGCAAGGTCACATGGTAGTTCTATTTTTAGTTTTTTGAGAAATCTCCATACTGTTTTCCATAGTGGCTGTACTAATTTACATTCCCACCAACAGTGCATAAGAATTGTCCTTTATCTGCATCCTCATCCTCACCAGCATCTGTTTTTTTTTGTTGTTGTTGCTTTTTTTTTTTTTTTTTGAAATGGTGTCTCACTCTGTCACCCAGGCTGGAGTGTGGTGGTGCGATCTCAGCTCACTGCAACCTCTGCCTCCCGGGTTCAAGCAATTCTCCTACCTCAGCCTCCCAAGTAGCTGGGATTACAGGTGTGCACCACTGTGCCCAGCTGTGTGTGTGTGTGTGTGTATTTTTAGTAGAGATTGGGTTTCACATGTTGGTCAGGCTGGTCTTGAACTCCTGACTTCAAATGATTTGCCTGCCTCAGCCTCCTAAAGTGCTGGGATTACAGACATGAGCCACTGTGCCTGGCCTTTTTTGTCTTTTTGAGAGTAGTCATTCTAATTGGAGTGAGATGGTATCTCATTGTGCTTTTAATTTGCATTTCCCTGATGATTAGTGATGTTGAACAATTTTTTCATATACCTGTTGGCCATTTGTATTTCTTTATTTGAGAGATGTCTATTTAGCTCATTTGCCCATTTTAAAATCAGATAATTTGAGTTTTTTGTTTTGTTTTGTTTCTTGCTGTTGAGTTGTTCGAGTTCTTTGTATATTTTAGATGTTAACCTCTTGTCAAATGAATAGTTTGCAAATATTTTCTTCCATTCAACAGATTGTCTCTTCACTTTGTTGATTGTTGTCTTTGCTGTGCAGAAGCTTTTTAGTTTAATATAGTCCCATTTGTCTATTTTTGTTTCCATTGCTTGTGCTTTTGAGGTCTTAACCACAAACTCTTTGCCAAGACCAATGTCCTGGAGCATTGCTTCTATGTTTTCTTCTAGTAATTTTATAGTTTTGGGTCTTATGTTTATGTCTTTAATTCATTTTGCATTGATTTTTGTATATGGTGAGAGATATGGGTCTGGTTTCATTCTGCATATGGATATCCAGCTTTCCCAGCACCATTTATTGAAGAGACTGTTCCTTCCTCAGTGAATGTTCTTGGCAACTTTGTCAAAAATCAGTTGGCTGTAAATATGTGGATTTATTTCTGGGTTCTCTATTCTGCTCCATTGGTCTATGTGTCTGTTTTTTTATACCAGTACCATGCTGTTTTGGTTGTTATAGCTTTGTAGTTTATTTTGAAGTCTTTAATATGATACTTCCAGCTTTGTTCTTTTTTTCTCAGGATTGCTTTGGCTATTTGGTTTTTTTCTGGTTTCATATGAATTTTCTGATTGTTTTTCCTATTTCTGTGAAGACTGTAATTGATGTTTTGATAGGGGTTGCATTGAATCTGTTCATCACTTTTGGTAGTATAGTCATTTTCACAATATCAATTCCTTCAATCCATGAGCATGGAATGATGTCATTCCATTTTTTTGTGTGTGTATGTGTGTCCTCTTTAATTTCTTTCATCAATGTTTTATAGTTTTCCTTGTAGTGATTGTTTACCTTCTTGGTTATATTTATTCCTAGATATTTTTAACTTTTTTGTAGCTATTGTAAATAGAATTGCTTCTTGATTCCTTTCCCACTAGTTTGTTGTTGGTGTATAGAAAAATTACTGATTTTTGTATGTTGATTTTGTATCCTGCAACTTAATTTGTCAGTTCTAAGGGATTTTTGGTGGAGCATTTACAATTTTTTAAAAATTATAAGATCATGTCATCTGCAACCAAGGAAAATTTTATTTCCTCTTTTCCAATTTGGATACACTTTATTTCTTTCTCTTGCCTAATTGTTCTGGTTAGGATATTCAGTACCATGTTGAATAAAAGTGGTTAAAGTGGATATCTTTGTCTTGTTCTAGTCTTTAGAGGAAAACCTTTCAACTTTTCCCATTCAGTATAATGTTTGCTGTGGGTTTTTCACATATGGCATTTATTATTTTGAAGTATGTTCTTTCTATACATAACTTGTTAAGAGATTTTATCATGAAGGGATGTTACATTTTATCAAATGTTTTTTCTGCATCTGTTGTTATGAGTGTATGTTTTTTTGTCCTTTATCCTGTTGATGTGATATATCACTTATAGATTTTAGTATGTTGAACCATCCTTGCATCCATGGGATAAATCATACTTGAATACAGTGAATGATCTTTTTAATGTACTGCTGGGTTCAATTTGCTAGTATTTTGTTGAGGATTTTTACATTTTTATTCACCAGGGATATTGGTCTATAGTTTTCTTTTTTGTTGTGTCTTTGTTTGGTTTTGGCATAAGTTTAATGCTAGCCTGATTAAATGAGTTTAGAAGAATTCCCTCCTTTTAAATTTTCTGGAAGAGTTTGAGAAAAATTGATATTAGTTCTTTAGATGTTCAGTAGAATTCTGCAGTGAAGAGATGATGGGAGACTTTCTATTACAGATTCAATCTCATTACTCATAATTGGTATGTGCAGGCTTTCTAATTCTTCTTGGTTCAACCTTGGTGGGTTGTATGTATCTAGGAATTTATCCATTTCTGTTAGGCTTTCTAATTTGTTGAAGTATAGTTGTAATAATCTCTAATGATCCTTTGTATTTCTTAGGTATCAGTTGAAACATCTCATTTTTTATTTCTGAATTTATTTGAGTCTTTTCTGCTTTTTTTCTTGGTTAGCCTAGCTAATGGTTTGTTGATTTATCTTTTTAAAAATCATGTTTTATTTTGTTGATCTTTTTTATTTCTTGTCTCAATTTTACTTCTGCTCTGATCTTTATTATTTCTTTCTTTCTACTAAGTTTGGGTTTGGTTTTCCTGCTTTTCTTAGTTCCTTCGATGAATCATTAGGTTATTTACTTGAAATCTTTCTACCTTTGTGATACAGGCAGTTATTACTATTAACTTTCTTCTTAATATTGCTTTTGCTGTATTACATAGGTTTTGGTATGTTATGTTTCTATTTTCATTTGTTTCAAATAGTTTTTAAATTTTCTTCTTTGTTTATTCACTGACCTATTGGTAATTCAGGAGCATGTTGTTTAATTACCATGTATTTGTACAATTTTGAAAGTTCCTCTTGTTACTGATTTCTAGTTTTATTCTATTGTGATCTGAAAATATACTTGATATGATTTAAAATTTTAAAAATTTGTTGAGACTTGTTCTGTGGCCTAATATGTGGTCTATCCTAGACAATGTTCCATGTGCTGGTGAAAAGAATGTCTATTCTGCAGCTATTGGGTGAAACGTTCTGTAAATGTCTGTGAGGTCCATTTGGTCTAGAGTGCAGTTTAAATTCAATCTTCCTTTGTTGATTTTCTGTGTAGATGCTCTATTCAATGCTGACAGTGGGGTGTTGAAGTCCCCAACTCTTATTGTATTAGAGTGTATCTCTTCCTTTAGACCTAATAATATTTGTTGATATATCTGGGTGTTCTGATATTGAATGCACATGTATATTTACAATTTTTATTTTGTTTTGTTTTGTGTTTTAGATAGGGTCTCACTTTGTCTCCCAGGCTGGAGTGCAGTGGCATAATCAGAGCTGACTGCAACCACCTCCCAGGCTTAAGTGATCCTCTGATTTTGGCCCCCTGAGTAGCTGGAACTGCAGGCATGTGCCAACATGCCCAGCTAATTTTTTGTATTTTTTAGTAGAGACAAGGTTTTGCCATGTTGCCCAGGCTGGTCTTGAACTCCTGAGCTCTGAGAGATCTGTCTGCCTCAGCCTTCCAAAGTGCTGGGATTACAGGTGTGAGCCACCGTGCCTGGCCTACAATTGTTATATTCTCTTGTGAATTGAAAGCTTTATCATTACATAATGACTCTGTCTCTTTTTACAGTTTTTGACTTAAAGTCTGTCTTATCTAACATAAGTATAGCTATGCCTGTGTGCTTTTGATTCTAATTTGAATGGAATATCCCTTCATTTTCAGTCTGTATGTGTCTTTACAGTGAAGTGAGTTTCTTGTAGGCAGCATGTATTTGGGTCATGATTTTTTAAATGCATTCAGCCAGGCTGTATCTTTAATAATTTAATCTGTTTACATTAAAAGTTATTTTTGACAGGTGAGGACATACTCTTGTTATTTTGTTAATTGTTTTCTGGTCAGTCATTTTGTATATTCTTCTTGTCTCTTCTCCTGTTATTATTGTGGTTTGGTGGTTTTCTGTAGTGTTACGTTTTGATTCTTTTCTCTTTCTCTTTTGTGTATCTTGTGTGTCTTCTCTACCAGTAAGTGCTATACCTCTGTGTGTTTTCATAATAGTGATTATTGTCTTTTTGCTTCCAGATGTAGGACACTTTGAGCATTTCTTGTAAGGTTAGTCTAGTGGTGATAAATTCCCTCACTTTTTTGATTGCCTGGGAAAGACTTTATTTCTCCTTCCTTTCTGAAGGCTAGTTTTGCTTTGCATAGTATTCTTGGCTGGCATTTTTTTAAGTTGAATTTCAGCAATTTGAATATAGCATGTCATTCTCTCCTGGCCTGTAAGGTTTTTGCAGAGAAATCTGCATTAGTCTGCTGAAGATTCCCCTTATATGTTTCCTGGCACTTTTTTCTTGCTATTTTTAGAACTCTCCCTTTGTCTTTGACTTTTGACAATTTGACTGTAATGTGTCTCATTAAAGGAGGATCTTTTTGGGTTGCATCTATATGGAGACTTTTCAGCTTCCTGGATCTGAATGTTTGTATATTTCCTTAGACTTGGGAATTTTCAGCTATTATTTCATTACGTATGTTTTCTATGCCTGTTCCCTTCTCTTCTCCTTCTGGAGTTTCCATACTATAAAAATTGTCCCATGAATCTTGTAATGGTGTCCCATGAATCTTGTAGGCTTCATTGGCTCTATTTTTTTCCTTTCTGACTTTTATTTTAGGCTCAGTGGGTACATGTGCAGGTTTGTTGTATGGTAAATTGCATGTTGTAGGGGTTTAATGTATAGATTATTCTGTCACTCAGATAATGAACATAGTAACCAGTAGGTAGTTTTTTGATCCCCACCTTCCTGCTACCTTCCACTGTCAAATAGACCCCAGTGTCTATTGTTTCCTTCTTTGTGTTCTATTCATTCTTTTTCATTCTTATTTATTTGCTCTCTGACTGGGTAATTTCAAACAACCCATCTTCAAGTTCAGAAATTCTTCTGCTTGATCAAGTCTGCTGAGCTTCAGCAGCAGACTTGCTGTTGAGCTCTTGTATTTTTAATTGTATTCATTGAGTTCTTCAACCACAGGATTTCTGTTTTGTTCTTTTTAATAATTTCTATCTCTTTGTTTTACATCTCATTCACATCATAAATTGCTTTTCTAATTTTGTTGAATTGTCTATCTGTATTTTTTGTATTTCATTGAGTTTCCTTAAGATCATTATTTTGAATTCATTTTCCTGCAATGTATTGATTTTCTTTTCACTGGACTCTGTTACTAAAGTTATTATGTACCTTTGGTGGTGTGATATTTCCTTACTTTTTCATGTTTCTTCTGTCCCTGTATTTGTGTCTATGCATCTGATAGAACAATTGCCTCTTCCAAATGTTGTAGAGTGACTTTCATAGAGAAAGACTTTCATCTGCAGTTGGATTTTAGAGTGCCAGTTGTGATGGGTGTGGTGACCCTATTTCTGGATAGGTGCATTAGCATACTCTTTATGCAGCTTCTTCTGTTGTGTTCAATGTCAGTAATAACTGTGGACATCTCAGTGGCCTAGGCTGTAAAAATTTGTGACAGGGCAATGGTGGCAATTGTTGTTAATATCCTCAGTATAAAGGGCTTTTGTGGTCCTCCTATTGTTTTCTTTTCAATGAGGGGACTTAGCTGAGGGGATCTCTCTTGGTGTTGGGTCTGACATAGCCTACAAGCATCTGCAGTGGCACTGGATTACAGGTGCAAGTGCTTTAAGCAGTTGTGGGGTTGTGGTCTTAGGTTCATGGTCTCATGAACTTATCATGGCACCTGGGTCTTGGGGTGCAGGTTTGCTCTTTGTGGCAGGGTTGGATGTAGGTTGCCCACAGAGCCAGGATCTGTGACTCTATGGCACCCCCTAGTAGCTCAGGCTCAGGGGCGGAATTGTTGCTGAGATTATACCCCTGAGGGGAGGGCACAGCCCTGGCCTGAGTTTGGGGAAGAAGGGATGCTCTAGAGGTTTGAGCCTGGGAAGCAGGGTATGGCTGCAATTTGGGAAGCTGAGCCAGTAGGGCTCAGTGATAACTCAGGTCCTATTGGATGAGGTACTACATAGTAGTGACTCTAGGCCTTGAGGTGGTCAGGGTTGGGAGTATCTCAGACTCAGTGAAGGCCAAGTGCAGTGGCAGTAAGTACCCCAGAATGGCAGAGCACAGCTATCATTTGGGCCCTGAGGAGTAGGGCAGAAGAAAGCACAGTGATGACTCTACTCCCCAGGAAGAGGGGTGTTTCAGCAGCTAAGACTTTAGTAGGCTAGTCCAGCTCCAGGGAAGCAGAATACTAGATCTGTTTGGCCTGTAGGGCTGAGTATCTCAGCTCAGCCATTGCTCCATTTCTCTGGGACACTGGATACTATTTCAGCTCAACCTTGGGATGTGGAGCTACTAGCGGGCACCAATTCCTTAGGGGGCAATGTGCTACTTCAGCTCAGGCCTGGAAAGGCAGGACTGTTCTGGGTGACCCAGGAACCATTTCCCTGGAATGCAGGATGCCCTGCAGCTTAGGTACTGGTGTGTGTGTGACTGCTCTGGGTGGTCAGGGCACCACTTCCTAGGATGCAGGGTGCTGCTTCAACTTAGGTACCAGAGAAGCAGGAGTGCCATACGTGTACAAGGTACTGTTTTCCCAGGAGACAGGGTACCACTTCAGCTCTGACCTGAGGGGCTGGGTAGGAGTAGGTGGAAGACCTTTGCCTCTGCTTGGTTCCATAAGGAAGCGTGTAATAGCTGCTCACAGCTGAGCTTGGGGATGTTGGGCCACTGGGCTGGAGTAGCTCAGTGGTGGCTTAGCCTCAAGGATGAAGGTGAGCCATGAGTACTCACTCCCTGGACAAGACATTATCCATCCATAGTTTCAAATCCAAGATGGCACAGCACAGTAGTTTTGCAGGCCCCAGGATGTGGATCACAGTGTTGGTGCCTTCTCTAGTGGGACCACAGCTATGTGGACTCCAGGCAGTTCCCTCACTGAGCTTAGTTCCTGTGAGGACTGCAGGGGACCCCAGTGGTGAGGCCTGTAGGTGTCCAAGGTGTTCATGCAGGTTGCTGGGATCCTCTTTCTTACCTCATTACAAAGGAGAAAGTCTCTTCTCATTCCCAGCCCATCCTGATTAGGGAATGGGATGGTGGAGGCTCAGTGTTTCCTTTGGTTCTCTATGTGGCCATTCCAATTTTCTGTGCCCACCCGGATTTCTGTTACTCCTCTGATGCACAATGACACTCTCCTTCAGTTATTTTTATTGCAATGTCATTGTTTATTCATTGTTCTGGATGTCTTTGTGAGGGGGACAAGCACTAAAGGCTTCTGGTCAGCCATCTTGCTCCATTGAACCATTCTTGCTTTCTGAGATTAAATCCCACTTAGTCATGGTGTTTAATCCTTTTAATATGCTGTTGAATTTGGTTTGCTAATTTTTTTTTGAGGATTTTTGCATTAATATTCACAAGGGTTATTACCCTACAGTTTTCTTTTTTTGGCAACATCTTTGTCTGGCTTCAGTATCAGGGTCATGCTGGCCTCAGAGAATGACTTAAGAAGTATTACCTCCTCTTCAAGTTTTTGGAAGAGTTTCAGAAGGATTGGTGTTAATTCATTGTTAAGTATTTGGTATAGTCCAGGCATGGTGGCTAATGATTGTAATCTCAGCATTTTGAGAGGCTAAGGTAGGAGGATCGCCTGAGCTCAGGAGTTCAAGACCAGCCTGGGCAATGTAGGGAGACACTATCTCTACAAAAAAATTTTTAAAAATATTAGCTGGGCATGGTGGCATGTGTCTGTAGTCCTAGCTACTTGGGAGGCTGAAGTGGGAGGATTGCTTGGGCCCAGGAGGTAAAGGCAGCAGTGAGCTGTGATCACACCACTGCACTCCAGCCTGGGTGACAGAGCAAGACCCTATCTCAGGAAAAAAAAAGCATTTGATGTAATTCACCAGTAAAGCCATCCGTTCCTCAGCTTTTTGTTGTTGATATTGTTGAGAGGTTTTGATTATTGATTCAATCTCCTTACTAGTTATGTCTATTCAGATTTTCTAATTATTTATCAGTCAATTTTGATAGATCATGTGTTTTCAGGAATTTGTCCATGTCATCTAGGTTATCCAATTTTGAAGAATACGCTTGTTTAGCATAGCTTTTAAAGATAGTAATGAAGTACACATGACATAATAGTAATGAATCACACATGACATATGACATAAAATTTAAAATTTACCATCTTACCCATATATATATATATATATATATATATATATATATATATATATTTTTTTTTTTTTTTAGACAGAGCTTCATTCTTATTGCCCAGGCTGGAGTGCAATGGCCCAATCTCGGCTCACTGCAACCTCCACCTCCTGGGTTCAAGTGATTCTCCTGCCTCAGCCTCCCAAGTAGCTGGGATTACAGGTGCTCACCACCACATCTGGCTAATTTTTGTATTTTTAGTAGAGATGGGGTTTCACCATGTTGGCCAGGTTGGTCTTGAACTCCTGACCTCAGGTGATCCACCCACCTCAGCCTCCCAAAGTGTTGGGATTACAGGCGTGAGCCACCATGCTCGGCCTGTCTTACCCATTTCTAAATGTACAGTTCAGTGGCATTAAGTATACTTAGTTGTGAACCATTACAACATCCATCTCCAGAAGTCCTTTCATCCTGCAAAACTAAAACTCTGTACCCATTAAACAATAATTTCCCACTTTCCCCTATCCCCAGTCCCTGGCAACTACCATTCTACTTTCTATCTCTATGAATTTGACTACTCCAGGTACCTCATATAAGTGGCATCATCCACTGTTCGTCCTTTTGTGACTGGCTTATTTCACTTAGCATAATGTCCTCAAGATTCATCCATGTTATAGCAAGTATCAGCCTTTCCTTCCTCTTTATGGCTGAATAATATTCCTTTGCATGTATAGACCACTTTTTCTATGTCCATTTATCCATCAATGGACACTTGTGTTGCTCCCACCTTTTGGATATTAGCACAGTGTTTTCAGTCACAAAAACCTGATTTTGAGAACTGTTTCTGTACTTGTGAGCTTTTGGACCTTGGGTAACTTAATTTGTGTAATCCTCAGTTTCCTCATCCTTAATAGGGGGATAATGATAGTGCCTTCATTGTAGAGTTATGAGTTAAATGACTATATTTGAAGCACTTAACACATAGTGCCTCCATAACCATTTGTTACCATCAGCACAGTGGTGCTGGAGAGTTTGTTTTTAGAATCAAATAGCCCTGTGTTCATCTAGTTATGTGACTAAGGGAAGTTATTTGAGTTACAGTTTCCTTATTTAAAAAATGGAAATAATAACACACTAATTATTTTATTTGACAAATGTTTATTGATATCTACTCTCAATATCTGCATTATTCTATGAGATGGGATACAGGTGAACAAAACAGAAAAAGTAATCCATGCCCTCGTAGAACTTACATTCTAGTGGTGTGAGAACTGAAACAGAAATAATTCTCAATTCATGTATTAAACAATACTAGGAAATGGTGCTTGTTTATCAAGACTAACAGTTTATGTATCAAACCCTACAAGACCCTCACCTCAATCCTCCCACCAATTCAAAGCTGGTATGTCATACATCGTCTGATTCCAGCCAATTCTCCTCCTTATAAGATCATCCTTGGCATCACCTAGCTGAAGCCTTAAATCCCCACAAAGACTCTGCTCTAACTTCTCATTTTGAAACACTACTAAGATTCTGTCAAAGTGGTCTGCTTCCTTATTGCAGGAAATCTCATAAACCCAGTTTTGATTGACTAACAGGTTTTTCTGGTGATTGGGTAGTCAACAACAATAAACAAGTGTGTTAGTCTGTTTTCATGCTGCTGATAAAGACATACCTGAGACTGGGCAAATTGCAAAAGAAAGAGGGTTATTGGACTTACAGTTCCACATGGCTGGAGAGGCCTCACAATCATGGCGGAAGGCAAGGAGAAGCAAGTCACATCTTACATGGATGGCAGCAGGCAGAAAGAAAGCTTGTATGGGGAAACACCCCCTTATAGAACCATCAGATCTCATGAGACTTATTCACTCTCATGAGAACAGCATGGGAAAGACCTGCCCCCATGATTCAATTACCTCCCACAACACATGGGAATTCAAGATGAGATTTGGGTGAAGACACAGCCAAACTGTATCAACAAGATACATAAATTATATAGTTGTGATAACAAGATGAAGGGAGAGGGCTCATGGGGAGGAGGCTTTGCAGGGCAGATTGTTTTATTTGTTTGACTTTACTCTGAGTAAGGATGAGAAGCAATCAGAAGGCTTGAGCCAGAGAAGTGGCGTGATCTGCTTTATCATTTAGCAGGATGACTCTGGCATCCATATTGATAAATGACTGAAGAGAGCAAAGGGAACCAGGAGGTGGACATGGTGGTTCATTCTCATAATCCCAGCACTTTGGGAGGCTGAGGCAAGTGGATCACTTGAGCTCAGGAGTTTGAGACCAGTCTGGGCAACATGGTGAAAACCCACCTCCACAAATAATACAAAAATTAGCTGGGCATGGTGGCACAAGCCTGTAGTCCCAGCTACTTGGGAAGCTGAGGTGGGATGATCACCTGAGCCCAGGGAGGTTGTGGCTGCAGTGAACCATGATCACACTACTGCACTCCAGCTTGGGTGACAGAGTGTAACCCTGTCTCAAAACCAAACCAAACTAAAGTAAACTAAACTGAAGGTGGGAGCCAGGGACCATTTAGGAGGCTCAGACTGGGGTGGTAGGGATTGATCTGGGGAGAGGTGGTTGGACTCTCTTACCTATTTTGAAATTGGAACCAATGGAATTTGTCGATGGATCAGATGGGAGTGTGTGAGGAAACAGCTCACCTATCCTACAGGATGTCATGAGCTTTCAACATCACGATGGTTGTAGTCTGTCAGTGCTCAGTAAACAGCAGCAATTTGAAGATTCTTACATGTTTCTTCTCTGCCTAGATCTGGGTGTTCCCACCTCTGTCACTTGCTAAACTGCCAAAGATGCCTCTTTCCCCTGGGGCACCTTCCTGATGCTCTCACTCAAGCTTAGGTGTCCTCCATATGCCTCTATCATCCACTCTCCTTTGCAAGCATCACATGTGGCCCCAGTGCTGTGGACTCTTGCAGCCCCTTACTTGTTTCTGTTCCCCTGCAGACTGCCCTCTCCATGAGGCTGGCCTCGTCCACCCTGCTCACTACTGAATAATCTGCACCCAGGACAAAGCCTACAACACAGCCGGTGTCCAGTCCGTGCTTGTTGATTATTATTAACATCTTTTTTTTTTTTTGAGACAGGGTCTGTCTCTGTCACCCAGGCTGGAGTGCAATGGCGTGATCTTGGCTCACTGCAACCTCTGCCTCCTGGGCTCAAGTGATTCTCATGTCTCAGCCTCCCAAGTAGCCGGGATTACAGGTGTGCGCCACCATGCCTGGCTAATATTTGTATTTTTAGTACAGAAGGGGTTTTGCCATGTTGGCCAGGCTGGTCTTTAACTCCTGGCCTCAAATGATCCGCCAGCCTCGGCCTTCCAAATTGCTGGGATTACAAATGTGAGCCACTGTGCCTGACCTTAACATCTTAATAATCTGTAATGAGGCAAAAAGGGTAGTTCCTTTATCTCAAGCATGAAGTTTGGGTTCCACTCACAGAGGCTCTATGCCTGTAATCCCAGCACTTTGGGAGGCCGAGGCAGGCGGATCATGACGTCAGGAGATTGAGACCATCCTGGCTAACATGTGAAACCCCATCTCTACTAAAAATACAAAAAAAAAAAATTAGCCAGGTGTGGTGGTGGGCACCTGTAGTCCTAGCTACTTGGGAGGCTGAGGCAGGAGAATGGCATGAACCCGGGAGGCGGAGTTTGCAGTGAGCCGAGATTGCGTCACTGTACTCTAGCCTGGGCAACAGAACGAGACTCCGTCTCCTCCACCAAAAAAAACAAGGGAGAAACAGCTATAATAAACCACGACTAGCTGTGGGCAAAATTGTGAAGTAGCCAAAGTCTTATGGAGTTTTTGCATTAATTTTGATTTTTTTTTTTTTTTTTAGATGGAGTCTCACTTTGTCACCAAGCTGGAGTGCGGTGGCATGATCTTGGCTCACTGCAGCCTCCCAGGTTCAAGCTATTCTCCTGCCTCAGCCTCCCAAGTAGCTGGGACTACAGGCGCACACCACCACACCTAGCTAATTTTTGTATTTTTAGTAGAGACAGGGTTTCACCATGTTCGCCAGGGTGGTCTCGATCTCTTGACCTCCTGATCCGCCCACCTTGGCCTCTCAAAGTGCTGGGATTACAGGCATGAGCCACCGCGCCTGGCCTAATTTTAATTTTTTAAAACATTTAATTAAAATGTTATTTAATTACTGAGTTTTTGGTATCCCTGTCATTTTTGTGCCCTGGGAAGGAAAGTACCTCCCCACCTTACCCAGCCCTGGCCTTGCTGGAGAGGCAGTAGGGGTTAGGAAGGCGCTGTGGGATGTGGGATTAGGTAAGCATGGCATTTTTCTGAGTGTTATATGAGGTGTTTTGAAGAGAAAGTCTTAAAGGCACCAAGGTGGGTGTACTAGTCTGCTCAGGCTGGCATCACAAAATCCCTAAGGCTGGATGGCCCAAACAACAGACGCTTATTTTTTCATAGCTCTGGAGGCTGGAAATCCAAGGTCAAGGTGCCTGCAGGGTAGGTTTCTGGTGAGGCCTCTCTCCCTGGCTCACAGATGTCCACCTTCTCACTGGGCGCTCACATGAACTCTTTTTTGTGTTCACTTGGAGAGAGAGTCATGGTGCCAGTTCCTTTTGTTTTCTGAGACAGAGCCTCACTCTGTCACCTAGGCTGGAGTGCAGTGATGTGATCATGGCTCACTGCAGCCTCAAACTCCTGAGCTCAAGCAATTCTCCTACCTCAGCCTCCCAAGTAGCCAGGATCACAGGTGTGTGCCACCATGGCTGGCTAATTTTTTTTTATCTTATAGAAAGAGGGTCTCACTGTGTTGCCCAGGCTTCCTTTGCTTATAAGAACATCAGTTCTATTGCTTTGGGCACCCCCTTATGACCTCATTGAACCTTAACTACCTTCCTAAAAGCCTGACCTCTGAATGCAGTCACATTGGGAGTTATGGTTTCAACATACAATTATTTTGTATTGGAGGCATAATTCAGTCCATACCAGTGGGTACAAGCCCCCATTCAGATCGTGCTGCCTGGGGTAGGAGCTCGGTGCTGAGAGACGAACAGGTCAGGTTTGGATTTGGGCTCTTCTTCTAATTAGCTGTGTGATCTTGAGCTAATCACTTAACTTCTCTGAACCTCAGCTTCTGCACCTCTACAATAAGTGCATATTTCTTATCTCACAGGGAGATGGAGGGACTTAACTGAGATGCATATAAAAACCTTGAAGACAATTCTCAGTAAACTTTAGGTTTCCTCCCTTTAGCAAACTAATTGGAATTCAGGAAGCAGCAACTGGCACTGTAGTTAGAAGGCGGTTCTGTTCATTGACTTCGGGCAGCTGCAGGGCTCGAGGGTGACATTACACAGAGTCTGTCTATGATTTTTCTAAGTTTCAGTGGCTGCACACCCTTATCCCACATAAGATTAGATTTTCATGCAGACATTGGGCAAGAGTCCCAGGCCTCACAGATATTCTTGGGTCAACCAGGAACTCTCCATCGCTGTCGAGTACGAGGGAAAGTGCCGAGTCATGGATTTGTTTCCTTCAGATTTTGTATGGTTCTTATCATGTTCTTCAGGAAACATTAGCACACCCAGCTATTAATAATGATGATGGAATGAAATTTCTGACTAAATCCGGGGTGGAGGTGAGGGTCACCTGCCTGCCTGGCTAACCTATACTTCTATCTATCCAGGAAGGAAGGGAGCTATCTGGAGGCAGGCTAAGGAGATAGGAATGTCCAACATGCTGGGAATCCCTCGACTTCACGCAACAGGGCAACCCAAGCCTCCTGAAGGTCAGGCTTGGGCGGGAGGGGTCAGTGTTGTCATTGGCACATTTTCCCAACCAAGTCCAAAATCCCTTAGTAGGCAAAGAGTTGAGACAGGGAAACAGTACCTGGGGCTGCACTGAGAGTGAGATGATGGTCCTCATCCCAGCGCAGATGGAATCTTTGTTTAGATTAACAGAGGACTGTACATACACCCTCAAAACAGATTAGATATTTTCCCTGGGAACTTGCTGTAATTCTTACTCCCCTTGTCCCTCTTTTCCATGAAAGCATGAGGTTACACTGATGAATGCTCCTCCCTTCCTGCACCCCTTCTTCGGCCCTTGCCGCCGCTATGTCTCTTCAATTGCCCTAACAGTGTTGATGAGCAGAAATAGTGTCAGATCATGATGTCAGGAATAAGGTCAGATTTCTGTTTGGTGCCTAGGACCTTCCAAGATTTATGGCTATCAGTAAATCACAAGAGAGACTTTCCTCCCAGAAGATGAAGGACAGCTATGGACATGCCTCTCACTGAGTAGTCTCTTTTAGGCAATTGCCGGCATTACTGGGCGCAGAAGCTCATTTGTTTCCCCACAACTTGAGTGGAAAACTTCACTCAGGTGCCAGAATATATGCTATGCTCCCATTGCCCATCAAATCCAGACCTGACTGACATAAGGGAATGTTCATTTCAACTATTATTGGCCCTTTCCCCTTATGGCATTCATCCTTGAGAAGTTTTCACAACAGAATTAAATTTCCAACATTTAAATCAGGTTAATGATTAACTCAAGGAAGCCAGAAAAAATTTCTGTTGGAATCTGTTATTGGAAATAGAGGAGTAACGTACTGCAGCTGACTGGAGCCATGAACTTGGTTAAGTCCTCAACATCTACAAGTGCACCGGCAATACAGAAGAACCACAGGCCAGAGGGGGCTTCTTCTTTTTTTTTTTTTTTTGAGACGGAATGTCACTCTGTTGTCCAGGCTGGAGTGTGGTGGCACGATCTTGGCTCACTGCAACCTCTGCCGCCTGCATTCAAGTGACTTTCCTGCCTCAGCCTCCTGAGTAGCTGGGACTATGGGGGCCCACCACCACACCCAGATAATTTTTACATTTTTTAGTAGAGACGTGGTTTTGCCATGTTGGCTGGGTTGGCCTTGAACTCCTGACCTCGGGTGATCCACCTGCCTCAGCCTCCCAGAGTGCTGGGATTACAGGTGTGAACCACCACACCTGGCCCACAGGTGGCTTCTTAAATTAAAACTTAAATTAGTTAAAATTAAAAATTCAGTTCCTTAATTGCACTAGTCACAGTCAAGTGCCTAATAGCTACATGTCGCTGTGGCTACGACACAGAGCAAGCAGATATAGAATGTTTCCATCAGCGCCTATTTCATCATCTGAGAGGGGAGTGACAGGGACCTCAGATGTCGCATGAGACGGTGCACGTAGAGACTCTTTGCATATTATGAAGTGCAACACAAGCCTTGTTGTCAGCCTTGACTTGTCATTTGGATGGATGCAAAGTGGATTCCAGGTTCCTAATGAAAAGCTTTATGAAATAATCTGAATCTTTTGGTGTATCTGTTGAATGGTTTTCTAAGTCAACCCTAGTTTTTTTTCCATTATAATCAGCAGTGCTGAGAACCCACCTTTTCTGGGCAGAAAGAGGGTAAAATTCTTGTCCACTCTAACTCCTGGATTCCCACTGTCCTCAATCAATCAACACCTCCTCCTGGATAAGCGCAGGGACTCCTTTTTATCCCGACTCTTGTTCTCCTGTTCTACAGCAGCATAGTACCTTTGGGAGGGCATAAAGCTATCTTTCCTCTGCCCCCGCTGTCATACATAGACGGTGTCCCCTTCTCTCCACATCCCAGCCGTGGCTGCCCTCTCAGCCCCTCCATTCTGATGATGGGCCACATGAAGATGTTAAGGACCCTTGGCAAACTCCAGGGTTTCTTTACAATTAGTAATCTTTTCTGATGATCTGAAAGTGTGTTAGCACACTTCTCCCAATGCTCGACAGCATAAAAGGCTGTGTTCTCTCCTCCTCCAAACAACAGGATCTCCTTTCCCCCCCCTTAACACTCCTCCATCACCATCACCACAAGTTCCTGCTCCCCGCACGCTTGTCTTGGGAATCAAGCAGTGGAGATGTCTGCTGGAAGAGAAGGAGCTTGGGCCTGAAGTAGGTGTGGGCTGGCTCTCACCTCTGTCGTGGCTTAGCTTGTGACTTTGGCAAGTTACTTAACTTCCTTGAAGCAGGTGTTTGCCTGTTTTCTTTCATTTGCATAAATGAGGGTAATAGCATCTACTTTGCAAAACTGTGGTAAGAACAAAATGAGCTATGGGCTAAAATGCTTAGTGCGGTGCAGTGCTGGGCATGTGGCATTTGGCATACAGCTGGTGCCACAGAAATCAGTAGTTGTGTTTATTCAAGAGCCGTCCTCAGTTCTGGCGGAACATGGTGTTTACCCTTTCCCTTGTAAAACAATGGAAGGATCTCAGACACTTCATTGTCTAAACATTGTTGGATGGGACTAAATAGCTTCAAGTGAATGTGCCAGCTACAACAGGCATGTTGCAACAAATACTCTTCTTTATCCCCATAAAGCCATTCCCTCTTCTTTACCTTTATAACAGAATCCAGATTTTGTTTAGGTGTCTGGTGTCCAGGACTCCTTCTCCAGGTCCAAAGAAATGTTGACTCTTTATTGGTCCAAGCAATTGGGTTAATATTCTCCTTGCTGGTGATTCATCTAAGAATGGTCATGTGATGTACTTGTGATAAGTGAGACATAGAGGAAGTTGGGGAGGGGTAGTTCCAAGGACAATTTCCTTCCCATAAAAATAAAAGAAAAACAATTAGAGACATTGGCCCCTCTTCTTTCACCCAGAGTGGTTGTGCCCCTGTGGAATGACTGAACCTGTGGCCCTCTTGTGTCATGAGGGGACAAGCTTGAAGACCAAGGCCAACATGCTCAGATGGCAGAGGGTAAAGATGGAAAGGACCTGGCTCCATGAAGTCCTCAAGCTGTTATGTTAACCAGCCCTAGAATCATCCTATTTCTAGACTTTTGGTGAGATAATAAATTTATTTAAAAAATCAATTAAAAGTAGGATTTTTCTGTTATTTATAATTGACAGTCTCCTAAATGATTTCTAATACAAATAAGCAATATGTTTGCATTCTAGTTATTTCTATATGTGTCTTATATTCTCTACTTAACCCTCTGTTCTTTTTTTTTGAGACAGAGTCTCGCTCTTGTCGCCTAGGCTGGGGTGCAGTGGAGTGATCTCAGCTCACTGCAACCTCCGCCTCCTGGGTTCAAGTGATTCTCCTGCCTCAGCCTCCCAAGTAGCTGGGGTTACAGGCATCCGCCACCATGCCTAGCTAATTTTTATACTTTTAGTAGAGGCAGGGTTTCACCATGTTGGCCAGGCTGGTCTGGAACTCCTGACCTCAGGTGATCTGCCCGCCTTGGCCTCCTAAAGTACTGGGATTTCAGGCATAAGCCACCGCGCCCAGCCAACCCTCTGTTTTTCTTAGATGGTATGCTGTATCTTTCTCCCTTGTTCAATCTCCTAACACCTGGTTCACCATCTTGCACATACAAAGCACTAACATGGAGTTTATAAACAAATATGAAAGTGAAATATGGCCCTTGAAATGACAGCTTGCTTCCAGCACAGCTTCCACCCCAAGATTTTAAGATAGACAGTGGAGGTGAGAGGAGACCTGAAGATGATCAGTATTGCAATGGAGTCTAGCTTTTTGTGTTCTCTATGTGGTATATCCTTCTTCTGGGAACTCTGACCTCAAAATTTGATATTACCATTGACTCTTTTCTCATTGTCAACTCCTCATATCCGAAGAGTTGCCAAGTTCTGGTCATATTATTTTGACTCTTCAGCTTATCCAAAGTAATTAGAGAAATCTGGGGGAAAACTGTTTTATACTGTCCAAGCAAATGACATTGGTCTGAGACAGAAAGGCCATGTAATTCTTTTGAATAGGAACTGCGTATTTTCAGGAG
The DNA here is from genome assembly GCF_028885655.2 of Pongo abelii. Taxonomy (NCBI): domain Eukaryota; kingdom Metazoa; phylum Chordata; class Mammalia; order Primates; family Hominidae; genus Pongo; species Pongo abelii. Next base: position 68,883,095 of record NC_071992.2, read on the forward strand.
GGAAGTCTACTAGGAAAGCCACATGAAGATAAAAAAGCTGTTTAGGTTGGGCAGGGTGGCTCATGCTTGTAATCTCAGTGCCTTGGGAGGCTGAGGCAGGAGGATCGCTTGAACTCAGGAGTTGGGGGCAACAGTGAGGTATGACTGTACCTCTGCACTCCAGCCCAGGCAACAGAAGGGGACCCCACAGCTTTTTTAAAAAAAGGTGCTTGGAGAATGGATGGAAAAACATGAAAACACCATAGGAATTGGCTCCAAGTCCCCAGTCCTCTGGACGTCATCCTCTGGTGTGAAGGCCTCTGCCCTCCTGACTGCTGGAGACTGGTGTCCCCTTCTCTCCACATCCCAGCCGTGGCTGCCCTCTCAGCCCTTCCATTCTGATGATGGGCAACATGAAGATGTTAAGGACCCTTGGCAAACTCTAGGGTTTCTTTACAATTAGTAATCCTTTCTGATGATCTGAAAATGTATTAGCACACTTCTCCCAACGCTCAACAGCATGAAAGCCTGTATTCTCTCCTGCCCCGAACAACAGGATCTCCTTTCCCCCCCTTAACATCCCTCCATCATCATTCTTCCCAGTGCACCGATGGGCAATGAGCACTCTGGATAGAGTGGCCCCCAGGGAGAAATGTTCCAGCTGGGACAAGTGACATTCTGTTGGAGAGGGGAATTGTGCACCTGCAGAGGTCTGAGAAGCTGTGAGTCCACACTGAGCTCTGTTGTCTTCATTCCCAGCCACGACATCTCCCCTGGGGGGCTGTTCTCATCTGAACAAAGTAGGCAGGGTTTTCAGGATGAAGCCTCACTGGGATGCTGTAAGTGATTCCATCTCCATATTGAGAAATTTTGTGTTTTCCATCCAGATTCGAGAAAAAAGAAATAAGAGGAAGAAACAAGTGTACCATGAGCGGAATAAAAGAGATAACAAGTCAGGGAAAAGTGCTTGGTGAAAAAAATGGAATAGAAAGACAAAATGGGCTGGGTGCAATGGCTAACACTTGTAATCCCAGCACTTTGGGAGGCTGAGGCGGGCAGATCGATTGAACTCAGAAGTTTGAGACCAGCCTGGGCAACATGGCAAGACCTTGTGTCTACAAAAAGTACAAAAATTAGCAGAGCATGGCAGTGTGTGCTTATAGTCCCAGCTACTCAGAAGGCTGAGGCAGTTAGATCACTTGAGCCTGTGGAGGTCGAGGCTTCAGTGAGCTGTGATCATGCTACTGCCCTCCAGCCTGGATGACAGAGTGAGATCCTGTCTCAAAACAACAACGACAAAAACAAGCTATTGGTAAGAGGCTTAAACAAGAAGACAGAAATAACCACAAACAACTCTGACACCAAAAAATAGTTCACATATAAAAAGAAAGTCAAAATGGTCCATGAAATATATAAAAATAAGTTAGGGATAAATCAAAGTAAAGAAGATAGTGGTGTAATCTGAGAAGACTGGCACATGTCAACCTGGCTGCTTTTACAAAAATCCTTCTTTCCTAGTCCTTTTTAAGAATGATGAGGCCGGGCACAGTGGCTCACGCCTGTAATCCCAGAACTTTGGGAGGCCGAGGTGGGCAGATCATGAGGTCAGGAGATTGAGGCCATCCTGACTTACACGGTGAAACCCTGTCTCTACTAAAAAATATACAAAAAATATTAGCTGGGTGTGGTGGCAGGCGCCTGTAGTCCCAGTTACTGGGGAGGCTGAGGCAGGAGAATGGCATGAACCCGGGAGGCGGAGCTTGCAGTGAGCTGAGATCGTGCCACTGCACTCCAGCCTGGGCGACAGAGCGAGACTCCATCTCAAAAAAAAAAAAAAAGAATGATGTATTGCTTGGTAAATGTTTTTGTAAGTTTTTTGGACATACTACAAATAGTGTGAAATAATTTTCTTATTGTTTAACTGAGAGTCACATGCTGTTCCTTTCATGGTCCTTTTCTTTATAGAACCTAGAATTTTAGTTGTGAAAAGGGGGCTGGAGAATACCTATTGTATAGTCATTTTAGAGAAAAGGAATCCCCAGTCTGGAACAGTGACTTTCCCGGTATTGTGTGGCTGGTGATCCAGGACAGCCAGGACCCTGCCCTGCCTGAGCTGGGGCTCCGGGCTGCTCCAGCGCCCACCCAGGCTCCTGCGCTCTCTCTAGGCCTCCCAATCTGCAGACCTACTCCTGTCTCCCCACCTAGCAAAAGTGATTACTGCTGTGGCTCTTTCTTAGGAGTCTTATGAATTTAAATTAGTACTTAAAAATTACTAAATAACATTCTAACATGAATATAAATTAGTATTAAAACAATTACAAAATAACATTGTAACATTTTACAATGTAATGCCTAATTTTTTTTCTTTTTCTTTTTTTTTTTTTGGAGATGGAGTTTCACTCTGTTGCCCAGGCTGGGTGGAGTGCAGTGACACGATCCCAGCTCACTGCAACCTCTGCCTTCCAGGTTCAAGCGATTCTCCTGCCTCAGCCTCCCAAGTAGCTGAGATTACAGGCACCCAGCACCACACCTGTCTAATTTTTATATTTTTAGTAGAGACAGGGTTTCGCCATTTGGCCAGGCTGGTCTTGAACTCCTGACCTCAAGTCATCCACCTGCCTCACCATCCCAAAGTGCTGGGATTACAAGCGTGAGGCACCACGCCCGGCCAATACCTAATATTTATATAGAAATTTTACCATGTGCTAGGTATTGTGCTCAGGGTTTTATATATATTAACTTTTAATCCTTAAGTAACAATATAACATGTTAATGGTTGAAGGCTGACGGCTAATATTTATAGAAGTTTTACCATGGGCCATGTATCGTGCTGTTGGCAGTTGGATTGTCGCCTGTCCCCCATTCATATGTTGAATTCTTACCCCTTTGTACCTCAGAATATGACCTTATTTGGAAATAAAATTGTTATTAATTAATGTAAGTCCTAATCCAATGTGACTGATGTCCTCATAAAAAGGGGAAATTCAACACAGAGACAGGGGGAAGATGACAGGAAGACAGGGAGACAATGGGCATTTTCAGCCAAGGAGAGTGGCCTGGAACAGACCTTTCTCTCCCAGCCCTGGCAACACCAGCCCTGACAACACCTGGATCTCAGGCTTCCAGCCTCCTGCACTGTGAGACAACACATTTCTGTTGTTTAAGCCACCTAGTCTGTGGTACTTTGTTTTGGCAACTCTGGCAAATTAATATACCTGCTGAGCACTTTACAAGTATTAACTCATTTGATCCTTACAATTCAACCTATGAGATATGGAAATGGAAGAAAAAAGTTAAACACCACTGGAAGGAAGCAATCAACCTAATCCAGAATGTGGAACATTCCACAAGACAAATGATGTGGTTTCTCCAACAAAACAGTGATATGACTTAAAAAAAAAAAAAGGGACAATAACCACATCCAATATCCAGACCCCATTTGTGTTCTGATGTGACTAAACCAACTGTAAAAATACATCTTTGAGACAACTGGGGAAATTGGCTTTGGACTAGATGTGACATGATGTTAAAGAATGATTGTTAATTTTGCTAGGTGTGACAGTGGCACGTTAAAAAAATGCAATCCTAATTATCAGCGATGGGTGAAATGGCATGATGCCTGAGAATTTTTTCAAGGAATCTAGAAAAAAGTGTTTGGGACCAGGTGATGTATACATGGCAGCTTACTATTCTGCTTACTTTTAAAAATATGCTGTAAAACTTTAACTCATAGAAGCAGAGGGTACAACAGTGGTTACCAGGGGCTTCGAGAAGGGGGAAATGAGTGGGAAGGTGTTGTTCAAAGGGTCCAAACTTTCAGTTATAGGATGAAAAAGATCTGGGGCTCTAATATACAGCATAGTGGTAATGGATGTGTTAAATTAATTTGATTGCGGTAATCATTACACAGTGCATATGTATATAAAAACATCATGTTGTGCACTCTGAATATATATAATCCTTATTTGTCAATTAAATATTTTAAAATAAAAAACACACTAAAAACAAGTTTGAAAGCTTCCATAAAAAATGAGAAAACCTATGGGATTCTTTTATTGCTATTTTAAAGATGTGGAAACTGGGGCTCAGAGAGGTCTGGTAAATGCCTTGGAAGAGCTGAGACCAGTCAGTCTGAATTCAAAATGTAATTCCAAATAGGCATTTAAAAATATTAATATTAACGGCAAAGTGATAACGCTTACCTCTCCATTCTACACCAATCCTCTGTGATACGCAGGGGCGACATCATCCCCACTTCAGAGGTGGAAGCAGAAGTTTAGAGAGGTCAGGTATTCACTAAAGAATGCTGAAACCAAGAGTGGAACTGAAGTTTCTCAACTTCTAGTAAAATGCTGACAGCAGACCCAGTGGGCCAATGGCATCACATTTAAGAGAAAGGATTTAGGGACAGAACTTCTGGGTTGCAGTCCCCCTTGGTCAGCTCCCTTAGCTCTGTGGGCCTTAAATATCCCATATGTGAGTTGGACAGCACCACCCCTTCTGCTGGGCCAGCCTCCCAGGGCTCCTTGAGGTGCAGAGGGACTCGGTGAAGAGGTTGGCTAACTGCAAGAACGCTGCAGAAATGCTACTAGCCTTTTCTATCTGAGCACTAGCGTTTATCAGTTGGTGTGAAGACGAAAACGTGGCTAATGGGCCCTCAGGAGAGGCAATTTTGGGGCAAAATGGAGCAGAAAGAGTTTCTTACCATGCCATCAGATTTATACTCATCAGACTTCAACTGCTTGAGATAAAATTCAGGGCATAGGTTGGATCTACTGAGGCCAGTCCTGGGAGGTGCTTGGTGTTTCTGACCTTTCTCTTGGCACTGGGGTTGTGGATGGTACACTTTTAGCCCGAAGTTCTCAGAAGCAGCCTGCATTATCCATTAGGGCCTGTCCATCCAGTTCAAGTTCACAGTGATAAATCTCACAGCCCCTGAGGGTCCTCACAAAGGTGGGTGTGGTGTGCTGATAGCAGGCATGATTAAGTGCTTTCCTGTGTCAAATATAGCTGTAATATACTACAAACAGGCAGTCAGGCTTTATACAAACTGATCTGGCTGCTATCAGCTGCTCTGACATTTTATACTAATACTTAAAATAAATCTAGAAACAGGAAAGAAAGTACAGAATTATTGTTTTAAGCAGACTGTGAGAGCTTATCTTCAAAGTGGCAGAGGTTCTATTGTATTTAGAGAAACTGCTCACTCCTTGGGCATGAAGTTTGTTGCAGGGACTCGGCCGCCTTGAGCAGTTTCCCACGTGAGTGCTGAGGGCTGCCTCCAGGCAGAGCACTCACTCCTGCCCAGGGGCTCTGTCCCTGCTCCTTGCTCCAGGGAAGAACTTCCAGTGCACCTAAAGCCCCAAACACACTTTAAGAGGCAATTTAGAATTCCCCTTTAAAACAAACAAAACATCACATTTTCCCTTGTAAATATTGGTTTTGCCTTCGCATGTGGTGTCTCTGCCCTTGTATGTTTCACAGTTGAAAACAAAAGGAGGCTCCTGACTTTCTGGAGTTTCTTTCTGGACTGGGAGACCAAGGGAGAGGTGCCCATGAAATAGAGATCTAAGACTTTTAAAAAGAACGTGCTGGATGCAGTGGCTCATGCCTGTAATCCCAGCACTTTGGGAGGCCGAGGCGGGCAGACCACCTGAGGTCAGGAGATTGAGACCAGCCTGACCAATATGATGAAACCCTGTCTCTACTAAAAATACAAAAATTAGCTGGGTGTGGTGGTGTGCGCCTGTAATCCCAGCTACTTGGGAGGCTGAGACAGGAGAATCGCTTAAACCTGGAAGGTAGAGGTTGCAGTGAGCTGAGATCATGCCACTGCACTCCAGCCTGGGCGACAGAGCGAGATTCTGTCTCAAAAAAAAAAAAAAAAGAACACAGAAATCACTGAGGTCCTCTAGGAATTCTCCATTCTGGCAACACCTTGGTCACTCAGGGGGGCTTTTTAAAAATACTGATGCCCAAGATGTACCACCAGGGTCCAGCTTAATTGTTCTAGAATTTTTGAGGGGTGAGGATTGGGGCATTGGCATGTTTATAAACCTCCCTAGGTGATTCTAATGGGCAGCAGAGTGGAGAAACAGCCATTTATTCATATGGTTCATTAGACAGATGGCAGGAAGGAGTGGCTGCCGCCTCCCACAGAGTGTGAGGACCGGACCAGGGCTCTCCAGCCCCCTTTCAGGAATCTGCATTAGACACTATGATTTATTGGTGCCCTAACCAAGATAAATCTAAGAAGACACTGGATGCTAAGTACTTAGTGCTACTTGAAGTCACGGTTGGTTTCTTCCTCAGCTTTATCTCATAATTTAAATTAGTTTTTTTCTACCAACGTAATCAAAGGATCTTATTTTTTTGTGTCATTTCTGTAAAATGCCTTTATTTCTTGGATCCTCCTTCCTTACGCAAAACAATTTCGTGTAGATTTGAGTCATGAAAGACTTTAGAAAGATTGACGCTCATGTTCACTTTGTAAAACTGAACCAACAATTAAAAATGACCCAGCTGGGATAACACAGAGAACTGAGTTAAATTGGTGGCTGTCTTAAGTGCCACTTCTGGTGTTGTTTGTAAGAATGAGGAAGCCAGTTACTCCCTCTGCTCTGATGCCTGCATTTTTGGTGGATGTTTTCAAAACATTTTAAACCAACTACACAATACATGCAGTACATGATTATAGAGATTATATATTTGGAATTCTCTGGGATAGTCTCATTTTATTTTATTTTTCAGACAGAGTTTTGCTGTGTTGCCCAGGCTGGAGTGCAGTGGTGTGATCTCGGCTTACTGCAACCTCTGCCTCCCGGGTTCAAACGATCCTCCTGCCTCAGTCTCCTGAGTAGCTGAGATTACAGGCGTACGCCAGCGCGCCTAGCTAATTTTTGTATTTTAAAGTAGAGACGGGGTTTCACCATATTGGCCAGGCTGATCTTGAACTTCTGACCTCAGGTGATCTGTCTGCCTCAGCTTCCTAAAGTGCTGAGATTAGAGGCAAGAATCACCACGCCCGGCTGTCTTATTTTATTTTTATTTCTGTATTTACAGATTGAGGTGGGGTTCCCTATGTTGCTCAGGCCAATCTCCAATTCCTGGTCTCAAGGGATCCTCCCACCTCAGCCTCCTGAGTAGCTGTGATTACAGGTAGGAGCCATGCTGCCCAGCTCGATAGTCCTATTTTACATATCCTATCTTTATATTCACATAAAATAAAAAGGACCCAGAAATTTGACTACTTTGATATCCAAGTGATATCTCCCAGACTGTAGCAAAAATTCGATAAAATGCACAATCAGCTGTTGTGTTTCAGCTCCTGGTTTGGAGAAGATGATCAGTCTACAGACCTTCCGTTATGCTGATGGAGCCTGCCTGGGGCTCTAAGATGCAGGCATGGGCCCTTGCTCCTGCTCTCTGGTCTGTGCCTCACACATGGGGGCAGTGGCTCCTGAGGCCAGGGCTACAGTGCAGCATGGAGACTCAAAGCCTGTCAGTCTTGTCAGCTTGTCCCGGCTAGCAGATCTTGAAGGGCAGCGGGAGATGCCGACGAGGCTGCTTTTGCAAGCCATCACCCGCTCTTCATTCTTCACGCCTTTGGTCATGAAGCCTTCCCTACTCCCTGACTTCCCACGTCACATCCTCTACTATCTCAGCCCCACACGCTGTGTGCTCTGGATGCTTGCTGTGTATCCACAGGCCTGCAGACTCTGCAGTCTCCCTCTTGGCTGCCTTGACAGCCTCTTCAATGCCTTTCCTGCTTCACCCTTGCTATCTTCCCACTCACTATCCATCCACCTGCAGCATCTGGTCATGCTCCTCATGACTAAAAAACAGACAATTCCTGGCCGGGCGCGGTGGCTCATGCCTGTAATCTTAGCACTTTGGGAGGCCGATGTGGGCAGATCACTTGAGGACAGGAGTTCGAGACCAGCCTGGCCAACATGGCCCAACCCTGTCTCCACTAAAAATACAAAAATTAAACAGGCATGATGGAGCATGCCTATAGTCCCAGCTACTCAGGAGGCTGAGGCAGGAGAATGGCTTGAACCTAGAAGGCGGAGGTTGCAGTGAGATGAGATTGTGCCACTGCCCTCCTGCCTCCAGCCTGGACAACAGAGTGAGACTCCATCCAAAAACAAACAAACAAACAAACAAACCAAACAATTCCTTAGGGGCCCCACTGTCTCTTTAACATACTTCCTGATGCCACCCCCCAGCCTCATTGCCTGCCTTCCTTTGTGCTCACTCTGCCCACCAGGCCATGGGCTGCGCTTGGGACCATGAATGGCTGCGTCCCGACTCCAGAGGTCCTGATTTCATTAATCTGGGTGCCACAGGAGCACGGGGATTTTATTGTGCAGCCAAGGTGGAGAAGCTCTGCTTAGCCTTTATGAACTGCTCACTGTGGCCCAAGCTTGCGTGCTTTCTTATCTCCTGGCCTTCGCATGGGCTGCTCTCTCACCCTGGATGTCCTTTCCCACCTACTTTTTTTGGCTACCTGTCCACAGAACTCAAGGAGGAGGCTATCAAAGAGTTCAGTGTTAGCTGTGGGGCAGGGCAGACTAAAGGGAGGTTCAAGGGAGATTCCACACTTTCAGGACCAGTAAATCATCATTTTGTAAGAATATGAGAGGAAGGGCGTTACATGGAGGAGAGAGGGCTACCCTCCCCCATGGAAAATGGGCTTTGTCTTTTCATTCTGGCTGGCTGTGGTTCCAGACCATGTCCTCTAATACAAAGAAAGATTGGAAATGTGATGCTTTGGGGACCTTGGAGGCCATTCCATTTGTGAACTTCTGTGTCCTTACACATTCTTGGCATTGCTTGCTTGCTTACTTGCAACTTTCTCCCACCTCTACATGTTACAGAGAGGTGGGGGCCTCAGGTCTCCAGGTCTCACTTGCCTAATTGGGGGTGGAAGGGGTGGAGGCAGGGAGGGGTTGTTAAAACCTCTTCAGGAACTGCACCAATCACAATGATCACTCCCCAAAGATAGGAATACAAATTGGCTTTGATCACTCCATTCTGTTTGTATAACCAAGAGAGCGGTTCAGCTGTTAGTCAAAGCAGCTTGAAACTGATCTTTTCCTTCAACCATCTAATTATATTTTATGCTCACCCTTCCCCCACAAACATCCTTAACATTATCTTATTCTGATTTGTACAAGAACTTACAGATTTTATCTTAGAGGACTATCAAATACATATCAACAAAAACCCAAGTTCATGTAACTAAAGGAGAATTTTAGGTCAGTCCCAAAGCGAACCCTGTGTAACAATCTATTGCTATGTGCAATCCCAGGTGCTCACAGTACAGGTGGAATCGAAACAGCTGTGGCTATTAGACACCATAAATACTAGCAATGAACATAAGACCTGGATTCACTCAAATCCCAGCACTGCTGTTTACTAGTGTGTGACCTGAGCACGTTCCTAGCCTCTCCGTACCCCTGTTTCCTTGTCTTAGAAACGGATAGGATAATAGTGTCTATCTCAGAGGTTGGTGTGAGATTTACCTAAGTGCCTTGTGAAGTGCCTACTTAGCACTTTATAGGCACTTAATAAATGTTAACTTTAAAAAAGTGGCTAGACTTTTTTTTTTTTTTCCTGGCAGGGCCTTCATCTTGATGTTAGAAATGCCACTTAAAAAAAAAAAAAAAGAGATTAGACTAAATAGTTCTCATAAATCAAAGATGACACAAGAGGCCGGGTGCGATGGCTCATGCCTGTCATCTCAGTACTTTGAGAGGCTGAGGAGGGAGGATTGCTTGAGCACAGGAGTTCAAAACCAGCCTGGGTAACATAGCAAGTACACGTCTCTACAGAAAAATGAATAAATTAGCCAGGCATGGTGCCCTGTGCTTGTAATCCCAGCTGCTTGGGAGGCTGAAGTGGGAGGATTGCTTGAGCCCAGGAGTTCAAGGCTGCAGTAAACAACGATCATGGCACTGCCCTCCAGCCTGGGCCACAGAGCAAGACTCTGTCGCAAAAACAAACCAAAAAGTGATGGCACAAGACAGAAAGTCTCCTGTCCAAGTCTAAGTCCCGGTGTCACATGGACTCTCTGCTTTACCAACATGACCCTTGCAACTGCATTATACACCCAGGAGTGACAGCAGTGGTCCAGCGGCTCTGGGTCATCAGCTGGCTTGGTGGCAGAGCTGTGATTGGCTCTTTGGGTATCGTGTTATCCCACGACACCTGGCTTCCCGTCTGCATTGGGCATGACTTCCCTGCTCACACTAGACCAGGTGCTATCTTACCCCATATCACCTTTTATCATCCCCTGGGGCCTCGAATTAAGTGGATGTCAGAAACATTGATCATTTCTGAAAAGACAAATTTGTAACAGAAACCCAGAGGGACTTTTTCCTAAGGATCCTTTGCTGTCCCCCATCCTAACAACCCTGCCGGTAAAGGATGAGGACAGTGGCTGCGTGGTGGAAAACAGAGACCCATGCATCAGAAAGGAAAGTTATGGCAGTTGTTTCTAAAGCGTAGATCTGCAAGTTCACAGGATTTAACCAAACAGGTATTCTTTCTTAGTTCAAATGAGAGAAACACTGAGCATTTAAAGCTTGTGGCATCAGGTGTGGTGGAGAGCATTGTCTCTTGTGGTTTACTGAGAGGGTAAAAGCTCTTGTAATTAACTTAGTGCCAAGCAAGCAGCATGATCAGAGCTAGATAACATCCAAAATAGGTCCATTAAAAGAGAGGAAGTCACCAAAAGAAGTGGGTAACTAAGATATTTAGGGTTAGTGCTATACATACCAGTATGTTCCCCATCCCCCAAGGTTTTCCTTCTCTTTAATCACCTCACAGTAGGAAGTGCTGGAAGGCGACCAGGCAGGTACCTGCACTGAGTCACTCCATGTACCTGCACGGGGTCACTCATCCTCTGGCTTTTGGACACATTGTCAGACAAGGGTAGGTTTGAATGCCACTTGTCTTTAATCATGTCATCACACTGATAGCCTCCTAGCAGCAACCATCAGTGTAGTAACTATGTGTAATTCAGACCTCACCTGGGAGGTGAATAGAACTTGGGTGATAACACTGAAAAACGCAGGCACCCTTCACAGTCTGAATTTCACCAAGTGCCTTTGAGGTTGCATCAGTCTCGGGCTTCACAGGCAGAGGGAGGGGCACAGGCATAGTGATCACATTGTTCAGAGACAGGCATTGATTAGATGGCCCCTAACACTGGGGGTCAATCTGTCCAGGTTTAGGGGGTTGCTTTGCTGTGATGCCACCTGCAGAGTTGGGACAATGCTTAGGAAAGCTGAGACCTGCAACCCTAAACTGGACAGAACCTACACAGATAAGCTTTGGGAAGATCTTTAGCCTGACTCCCTTCATACCTGCAAGAAGCCACTGTAAGATTAGGAAATGTAATTACATCTGATAAAGTGATTGCCAAGACATTGTTTGAAGAGAGGGCTTTATCAGCCCTATTGTGTGAAGATTAATAGAGACCTGGATCTCCTTCTAGCCACTGGTCTTGCGCCTCCAACAGAATGAAATCTGATTATATTAGAATGTTTACATAGTAGCTCCATCTTCCTTAGACTTTCAACACTTTATAATTTATTCCCTTTGCTATACACTAGCCTGGGAGCCCACAAATAACCTCCAGTAGTGGGACCTTCCCCAGGGCTCTGGACTGGTGATGCATTGACTGGCTTCACATTCTCCAGTGCTTGCTCTGTGCTCCTCCCTGAAGCATGTGCCTTGCAAAGCACTGACTTCATTACATTACAATTCTGTTTCTCTGCCTCTCTCCCCACTGGACTGGAAGACCCTTGAAAGACAGGCACTTGCTTATTTTGTGTTCCTAGAGCCTAGCATGGATTTTGTCTTCTAAGAGACAGCCCCCACATACCTGCTCAGAGAAACCTGGGCTTTTCCCACTGGGGAATACTGGAAAGGTGGGTGAGGGTTGAGCAGATCAGAGGAATCCATGAGACCCCAGGAGGCTGGGTTGACTATTTACTAAAAGCCTGGAGGGGAGGAAGAGGACAGGCAGGTGGGGCAGAGCAGAGGAGAACATTCCCACAGCTGAAAAATGTTCACTCCAGTGCTGAACTGGAAGGGAGCACCTCATCCAAACTTCTTATTTCATCAATGGGGAAACAGAGCTTGAACAAGGTCACACAGAAAGATTACATCACGAGGAACGTTCCATGTGACATTAGCCATGAATACCACCTAAATGTCCACCACGCTTACAGAGATAGCATACATATTTCTATTCTTTTTAGGTTTTTTTTTTTTTTTTTTTTTTTTTTTTTTTTGTGATGGGATCTCACTGTGTTACCCAGGCTGGAGGGCTGTGGGTATTCACAGGTGCGATCATAGCTCACTGCAGCCTTGAACTCCTGGGCTCAAGCAATCCTCCTGCCTCAGCCTCTGAGTAGTGGTGAGTGCTGCCAGGCCTGGCCATGTTTCTATTATTTTATAATTAGATAGGAAAGAAGATAACATTTTAATGAATCAGGGGATTGGGTCTAGATCTCAAGAATTGGGACTCAAAGAATCTTAAAAATACATGACATAGCTGGACACCTAAAAAACAGACACTTTCAGTTAAGATCCTACCACAACTTAGAAAATGCCACCTTAGTCTCTTTCTCCAAAACTAGGTTTGACTGAATGGGCCTAACAGGAGAGATGTTTACTGTGGCACATTTACCAACCAGGGCTCCACCTCCCTCAGCCTATTTCCACCTTTTACCCAGACCTTTGACTTAGAAGGGTCCCTGCTTGGCTTGAGTAAGCAATCAGCATGTCCCCAGTGCCCCACCCCAATGAGGAAAGGAAGAAATACAACTTTTGCAAATATGGAAAGCAGCTCTCAGTTAGTGTAAAAAGGAGAGCCTGGCAGGGCGCGATGGCTCATACCTGTAATCCCAGCACTGCGGGAGGCTGAGGCGGGTGGATCACGAGGTCAGGAGATTGAGACCATCCTGGGCAACATGGCGAAACCCTGTCTCTACTAAAAAAAAAAAGTACAAAAATTAGCTGGGTGTGGTGGCACACGCCTGTAGTCCCAGCTATTTGGTTGGCTGAGGCAGGAGAATCGCTTGAACCTGGGAAGCGGAGGTTGCAGTGAGCCGAGATTGCACCATCACACTCCAGCATGGTGACAGAGCGAGACTCTGTCTCAAAAAAAAAAAAAAAAAAAAAAGGAGAGGCCAAGAAGAGGTGCACCTATCAGTAACAGCCCGGAAAGACCTAGGCTATGGCACATGTTCAGTACCATCCTTCTCTCCATATCTGGTCATCAACACAAAATAGAGATAACTTACTTGCATAAAGTATGCCCACCTACATAGGTCTGTCTCTTTGTTCCTCAATGACATTCCAGTGAGAAAAATAAGACAGTTATTGCCCCTATTCCATAGGTGGAAGAAGAGACCACAGAGGGGTTGAGCAGCTGGCCTGGGGTCACCCACAAAAGGTGAATGTCAGGGCTGGTGTTCTTTTCTTCCAGTTACACTTTATGGGCTCCTGTCCAGACATAGGAGTACTTGTTAGACACTGCAAGTACTTTAGACACCTACTTGAAGGGGTCAGCCTAAGAGACCCAGCTTTTCTCTTCTGAGTGCCCCCACCTCAGAGGCTTTCTTGTCTCAGGGCATCAGTACCAAGATCTGTCTGTATCAAGGTCCTCTGACCCAAGGAGGAAGGAAAAGGCAGAGAACTTGATCACAGAACACATTGGCAACCACCACATTTTCCTTCTTGGAAACATCTGGGTTTTCGTTTCCCTGCTGTTCAGTAGAAAACACGCAGCTATGTAAAACCTCCTAGTTAGAAGTCACCGCCAGCTCCGTGTAGGAGGTGAGATGTGAAATAGATGATTTCCATGTAATTTTCCATCATCCCAGGGCCTTCTTAGTAACTGTCTCCAGTTGGCTGGTTATTCAATCCTGGTGCAGACAGTGCCAATACAAAGATGTCATGTGACCCAGAAATCCATGTGCAGCAAGAACCCTTGGTAGCCATGGAGTTTTTGTTGTTTTATTCCAGGGATTTAAAAATCCACTTAGTGATTAATGCCCATTCCAGGCTTATGTACAGCAAAACAGTCTCTTGCAGTTGAAGTTGGCCTTTATATTCCCTTTAGAATGAAAGTATCAAACCATCCACTGATATACTTAAAAGCCTTAAGAGCATCTTCCACGTGTATAGAGTGTCCTTGTAGTTCCAAACGTGGCTTTGCAGGGAGGCAGTATCTCTGGCTTGGCAGTTCCAAAGATAGTTTTTCCTGGGTCTTCTTTCTTGAAATAGGAGCCATAGGTTTTATATATATTTAATAAAAATCAGAGAAAAGACAAGAGATTTCCAGTGTCCCCAAATCAGATGGAGGAGCCTGTAAACCATCCTTACTTACACGGCCAGCGTGGTGGCAGCCCAGGTGGTGAGAGGAACCATCTTCAGGGGGACAGACCTGGAGACTGAAAATGAAGGGAAAATGTGGAAAACTGGGATTTAACCAACTCGCCCTTGCATCTGCCACAATGGGACATTGTTAGGCCTGGGCTTCATGAAACAATAGACTTCGATAGGACATAATACCCATTCAGAGGTCAGCTTTACATCCTAGCTCTTGGGCCACTGAGCTCCCTTTGAATTTGCAACTGCTGCACACAATGTGTGTGTTACAGATTATTTGGCCTAAATCTCTTCCTGTTCTCCCTCCCCCATGACTTAACTTCTGCTCTACTCTTCCAGTAAGTCCAGGAGGGCTTTTCCCTCTGGAAATGTTGGGAATTTGCCACAGGGCTCTCCACTGCCGAAATCCACAGCACTGCTTTTCCTGGCCATTTCAAAATGAGATGAGCACATCGCATGAATGGATTTTAAGCACACATTCGTTCAAATGTGTCTGTACCCCAAATTCTCCAAGAGTGTAATCCATCCCCAGGCCAAATCACTGGGTGTTTTAGGTGAAGAATCTACTATTTATTAATGAAGGACCACGCTCATTTTTTATAGTGGAATGCATTGTAAATACAAACCATTGAAGCCTTCATAATTTTTTCAAAGATATAATCCACCAAAAAGAAAGGTGAAAAAGAATAAAAGCATGCTCATAAAAAGGCTTGTTGTAGCAAAAACCTGAATAGAATATTAATATCCAGTGTTATACAACTTTTACAACGTGATCTATCCTAGAGCCATTTTATAGTATAACACGAGAGCTGTACTGGCAAAAAATGATGTCGCATAAAAAAGTAGAACAGAAAACTATAAGAAACCATTTCTGCATATGGACAAATGATGCAAAGTAATAGCTAAAAATAAAAATAGTTGTAATAAGAATGTTTGGGGGATTTGGGAGAGTATGGCTCTTTACAGTCTTTAATTTATTTTATTTCAAATTTTTTTAAATTTTATTTTTATATAGAGACGGGATTTCACCATGTTGCCCAGGCTGGTCTCGAAGTCCTGAGCTTAAGTGATCCACCTGCCTTGGCCTCCCAAAGTGCTGGGATTACAGGCGTGAGTCATCGTGTTCGGCCTATTTTTTGATTTTTATGGGTACACAGTAGGTATATATATTTATGGGGTATTTGAGATATTTTGATAGCCATGCAATATGTAATTATCACATCAGAGTAAATGGGGTATCTATCCCTTACAGCATTTATCATTCTTTGTGTTACAAACATTCCAATTATACTCTTTTACTTATTTTAAAATGAACAATACATTATTGTTGACTGTAGACACCTTTTGTGCTATAAAATACTAGATCTTATTTATTCTAAGTTTTTATTTTTCAAACTTTACATTTATTTATTTATCGAGATGGAGTTTCTCTCTTGTCACCCAGCCTGGAGTGCAATGGCATGATTTCAGATTACTGCAACCTCTGCCTCCCGGATTCAAGCAATTCTCCTGCCTCAGCTTCCTGAGTAGCTGGATTACAGGTTCATGCCACCAAGCCTGGCTAATTTTTATATTTTTAGTAGAGACGGGGTTTTGCCATGTTGGCCAGGCTGGTCTGAAACTCCTGACCTCAGGTGATCTGCCTGCCTTGACCTCCCAAAGTGTTGGGATTACAGGGGTGAGCCACCGCATCTGGCCACATTTTTACATTTAAAATAATTTTGTTAAGGAAAACTTTCCAACAATAATAGGACAATTCCTGTGAGAATGACAGTTTGTTCCATGGATCTGTATGTAGTTTATTGCATGGAGATACTTTGTCTTACAAGTTACATTTGCCTGTGGTGTATTCTCAGCGATGGTCAGAAATGTGGGTTATGTTTTGGCTTTGAAGTAGTCTCAAGGATGCCTGGAGTGTGCAGTGAGGGGCCCTGGAACCAGGCTACCTTTTTTCTTCCTGTGAAGTTGTTATAAAGTGGAAAGGAGAAAATTAACAGGAGTCAGTCCATCCCAGTTAACGCCTTACAAGCACAACCTCCTATCCAAAGAGTGTTTGATACTCATTTCAGAGAAGGGGCAACCGGGATTCAGATGTTAATTAAAATGCCCAAGGTCACTCAGTGAGTCAATAGATAGGATCTGAGTGTGAGCCCAGGGGTAGGCTCCAGAGGCTTTATTCTTTCCCAGGACACCACTATACTGCTGAAAATGGTGTTTACTAAGAGCAGCCTTCCTATTTCCCAAATGGCAGGTAACTTCACTAGACCACAGAGGACTCCTTTAACAGCACATTCCCCAGCCCCAGGGCTGTGCCAGCCTGAGTACTAATCAAGGGTGCTTGCTATTCTAAGAACTTCACATGCATCCTCCTTTAGTCTTCACAATTTAGCTCTCCTCATTTTAGAGTGGAAACTGAGAAGTTTCCTTCTTTTTTTCTTTTTTCTTCTCCCGGAAGTTTTCTTCTGGGAGAAGTTAGCAACTTGTGCTGATTTATAGAGCTTGTAAACGTCAGAGCCAAGATTTGAATGTTTGAAAACAGAATACCATAGGTGCTAAAAAAATACCTGTAAAATACATTTTCTGCAATCTATCTAAGGCAAATCAGAGGAGAAAGGTATAATCAAGAAACATTAAAAATATATATACTTCCGGCCGGACGTGATGGCTCACACCTGTAATCCCAGCACTTTGGGAGGCTGAGGCAGGCGGATTACCTGAGGTCAGGAGTTCGAGACCAGCCTGGCCAACATGGCGAAACCCTGTCTCTACTAAAAATTCAAAAATTAGCCGGGACTGGTGGCGGGTGCCTGTAATCCCAGCTACTTGGGAGGCTGAGGCAGGGTGAATTGCTTGAACCCGGGAAGCAGAGGTTGCAGCGAGACGAGATTATGCCACTGCACTCCAGCCTGGGCAACAGAGGGAGACTGATCTCAAAATTTATATACTTCCTTAGTTTTTTCAGCTCTGTTTCACCAAAGAAGGTGTTAAAGAGTGGATTGTCTGAGGGAAGTACCTGGAACTTATCAGGGAAATAAGCTAATGGTGGCTTTCCTTGAGATTCAAGCTTACCTACTCTAGATTTGCCAGTGACCACTAGCAATGCAAGATTAACCCTCCCTCAACTTTTCCCTGAGAAAAACGAATTCTCCTGTTTCCCCCTTCATGTAGCTGTTACTTTTTTAAAGTAGAATGCCTTGTTTTACTTTCAAATGAAAAGAACCGTAGTCTATGGCAGAGACATATAAACTTTTGCATGTGACCCGCAGTTGAAATCTGTCTTCTATATGACCCCTATAAACATAAACAAACAAACACACAGTTGAAGCCACAGTTTCATAAGACACAATCTGTCTTTATCCAATCCAATATGTTTTTATTTTATAGTAAAATAATTCTGTTTATAACTCTAAATTGATTGCAGGATCCATGGATTGAAAACTCAAGTTAGGAACCTTAACTTCAAGTTCTCACAGACAAGTTTTAGAGCTGTGCCCCCAAACACACATCTCCAGAGCTATCCCCTCCACTTTCATATCTACTGACTGTCTGTTCATTGGTTAAGATGTGCTCAGCTCTGGAGCTGTTCTATCATAACTTATATCTTTGACAGCTTCACCAGGTTGGGTGAGAACCTTCTGCATTGCAGAGTGTGTGGCTCCTTTCTCTTCTCTCTGTATCAAACACTCAGTGAGACTAGCTGGCCTTTGAGCTTGTTGGATATAATAAGATACAAGGATCCTGGTAGAACCCAGAGCTGTTTGAAGGCACAAGTCCTATGTTCAGGGAAATCAGGAAACAAAGAAACTGTGTGAGAATGTGAGCCCAGACTTTTTATGAGCTAGGACACTCACCTGTCTCTGGCCTGCTACAAGGAAGAAGAGTGGAAACTCTCCTTGGATGGAAACAGGAAGCATTCATCACATCGACTAATGCTCTTATGTCCTACAAAGGGATGGGTGCCTCTCAATTGCCTTGTCTTTAGGGAGTACCTGCTTATGAGGGAAAGTTTCCTTCATCGTAGAGATACACAGAACATTTGCTAAGTAATGAGTTGGTTTTTTGACCATGAGAATTTCCTGGTCCTAAACCTGGGTTATATATGAGAAAGCTAAAGTTCAGGGGTAAACTCTCTAAGGTCCAGTCTTGGTAGAACCATGGGTTCTTTCACTACCTGCGCTCCCTATACTCCCTGGATTCTCTACTTCTCCTGATTCTACACATTATCCCCTTAAGAACGCAACATTGTCAATAATGGATCCCACTGTATGTTAATACATAAGGTTATGTGGTTCTAGCTATTTTTGAGTAAGGAAGGAAAGGAGAAGTGTGCAATTTGGGTATGAGACACATACATGTAACATTGTCAAGTCATCTGCAAAATACAGGATGTGAAACTTTCCAACCTTCTACTTTCCAGGCAGAATTGATCACTTTTAATTCTTTATTGTTACTGGGCAGAATATCCAGCTCCATGGCCCGCTGTTTGATTTTAAAATGGGACCATAGAATGCGTACTTATTAGGGCAAGAAACAGAATATTTGGAATAAGCCATATCCCAGAAAACTCGTTCATTCATTCATTCATTCATTCATCACACAAACATGCTTTGTGCACCTACTAAACATTACTAGTTATCTAGAAATGCAAATTAAAACCACAATGAAGTATACCTCATGCCCATTAAGAATGAAAATGCCAAATGTTGGCCAGGGTGTGGAATGACTGGATGTCTCAGACATTGCTGATGGGAGTGTAAAATGGTACAGCCACTATGGAAAACTGTCCGGCAGCTCCTTATAAAGTTAAATGCGCATGCAAACTATGACCCAGCAATTCCCAAGAACTGTGAACACCTATGTCCACCAAAAAAACTTGTACAAGAATGCGCATAACATCTTCATTCATTATAGCCCCAAACTAGAGACAACCCAATGGCCAGCAACAAGAGAATGGATAAACAAATGGTAGTTTAATCACACAATGATTCAACTAGACAACAATGAAAATGAATGAGCTACACCTATAAGCACAGCATGGACAAATATCTTAAATATTGAAGGAAATTAAAATATTTTAGCTTATAATACATATTTTGACATGTTTTGAGATGGCTGTTCAGAGTGCCAACAGAGGAGCCCTCAAAACTGTTTTTCAGGGGGATGATTTACATCTGTAGCGAATCTGCACTGAGGCAACCAGGCCTTCAATTGTCTGGACCCAGGAAAGATTATCTGAGAGTTTGATATTTTATTTATTTATTTATTTATTTTTGAGACGGAGTCTCACTTTGTCACCCAGGCTGGAGTGCAGTGGCATGATCTCGGCTCACTGCAAACTCTGCCTCCCAGGTTCAAGCGATTCTCCTGCCTCAGCCTCCTGAGTAGCTGGGATTACAGGCACCCCCCTCCCCACCCCCACCCCTGCCCCCCGGCCGCCATGCCCAGCTAATTTCTGTATTTTTAGCACAGAGGGGGTTTCACCATTTTGGCTAGGCTGGTCTTGAACTCCTGATCTCAGGTGATCCTCCCGCCTTGGCCTCCCAAAGTGCTGGGATTACAGGCATGAGCCACCACGCCCTGCTGAATCTGATACTTTTAAACGTCTGAAAGAAACATTTACCATCTGTTCTCTTTGAGGGCTGCTACCTCTGTGGTTTTATTTGTTTAGCAAGACCACCTTTGCTAGCCAGGTCTCCTCTTCTCTCCCTCTCATAATCTGTCTTGCCAAAATAACCTGATTTTCCACCATATCCTGTTTTTGGCTATGCTCTAGGCCCCATTCCTTCTGTAACCCCAGGATGGCCAGCAATCTTCTGCGCCCTATTGGGAGTTGAGGGAATCACCCTGCCTTTCCTATGTGTGCATTTTTCCTTGGCCCCTACAACATTAAGTTAAGCTAAGAAACCAGATACAAAAACAATATATACGGCCTGATTTCATGTATACAAAGGTCAAAAAGAGACAAAAACAAATCAAAAGTGATCAAAGTCAGCATAGTGGCAGCCTGGTGAGGGAAGCTGGATGAAAGGAGCCAGAGGGAACTTTCCGTGCCGACGAGAAACATCCTATGTCTTGATTTGGGTGTTGGTTACATAGCATGTACTCTTGCAAAACCCATCAGCCTGTACAGTTAAGATCTGTGCATTTTATTGTATGTAAAATTTACCTTAATAAAAATAAATTGGGTCTTTGAGAACAAGCAGAGGTTTTGAGGTTCAGAAGAGGGAACGATAATTCAAGGTGGAAGGATCTACTGAACAAAGATTGGCAAATGTGTGTGCTGTTTTTTGTTTGTTGGTCTGTTTGTTTGTTTTGAGACTGAGTCTCGCTCTGTTGCCCAGGCTGGAGTGCAGTAGCGTGATCTTGGCTCTCTGCAGCCTCTGCCTCCTGGGTTCAAGACAGACAAACAAACAAACAAAACTTTATTAATAGATGCAGAAATTTTGATTTCATATGATTTTTGTGTGTCAAAAATATTGCTTTTTTTTTTTTTTTGAGACAGAGTCTCACTCTGTCACTCGGGTTGGAGTGCAATGGCACAATCTCGGCTCACTGCAACCTCTGCCTCCTGGGTTCAAGTGATTCTCCTGCCTCAGCCTCCTGAGTAGGTGGAATTACAGGCGCCTGCCACCACGCCCAGCTAATTTTTGTATTTTTAGTAGAGAGAGGGTTTGGCCATGTTGGCCAAGCTGGTCTCAAACTCCTGGCCTCAGGTGATCTGCCCTCCTGGGCCTCCCAAAGTGCTGGGATTATAGGTGTGAGCCACCATGCCTGGCTTTCTTTTGATTTTTTCAACCATTAAAAAAATATAAGAACTATTCCTGTCTTGTGGGTGATACAATGATCAATAGGTGACCAGATCTGGCCTGTGGATCTTAGTGTGCTGACCCTTGGCCTGGGGTGTAGAACAACTGGGCCAGTGATATTGTAACTATTAGTTGCTGGATAATCACGATGCTGGCCCCATCAAAGGCAGTGTGTAGTGACTGGAAAGAGACGACTGCCTGGGGAGATGTTTCTAGGGTGGAGTTGATAGGATTTGGGTGAGAACTTTGAAGAAGGTGGAGTCATGGAGAATTCTAATTTGGGGAACTGGATGGATAATTAAAGCAGAATTAACCAAAATTAGAAGGAGAAATTGAACAAGGAGGGCGATTTGGGAGGAGACTAATAAGGTCAGATTTGGGTGTGTTAGGTTTGACGGGACTGTAGGACAATCATGTGGACATGCTCAAAGGCAGGTGGAGGTAGAACATGCTCAGGAACATGGGTCTCACGGGGCCGGGTGAGAGCAGGTTGGAGATACCCATGTGAGAGTCAAAAGCATGTCAAGTGTAGGTGAAGCCAGAAATCGCAAACATATAAATACTGGGTTTAATTAAACCTAAAACATTTTATGTACTTTCTAAGAAATAATAATGATGGAATATGACACACTATCACTTCCAAGACACGGAGACAATCATGCACAACCCAGCTTTATGCTTCTGTCTAGAGACACTCCTGGCCAGGTGAAGTGCCTAACACCTGCAATCTCAGCACTTTAGGAGGCTCAGGTGGGAGGATTGCTTGAGACCAGGAATTTGAGACCAGCCTGGGAAACATAGCGAGATCCTGTCTCTACAAAAAAATTTTAAAAAATTACCCAAGTGTGGTGGTGCACTCCTGTAGTTGCAGTTACTCTGGAGGCTGAGGTGGAAGGATTGCTTGAGCCCAGGAGGTGGAGGCTGCAGACAGGTATGATGGCACCACCACACTCCATCCTGGGTGACAGAGTGAGACCCTGTCTCAAGAAAAAAAAAAAAAGAGATACTCATTAAAAAAAAGAGATAGAAAAAAACACAGCAGGCAAATCCATATAAAAATAAGGCAGATTTAGCAATATAAATATTAAACACATAGATATTGTAGCCAAAATTATAAGACAGATCAAAGATGGGCATTTCTTGTTTCATCATCATCATTGCTGTTGACATCATCATCCTAGATAATTTCTTTGAAAACGTGTAATGTGTCAGAGGCTAGTCTCAGCTCCCTACACATGTTATGACACTTGATCTCCCAGCCACCCCAGAAGGTGACAGTCACCAGGATCTCCATTTTAGAGATGAAGCCACTGATGCCCAGTTAGTGGAAGGAGCTGCCACAGAGCCGTGAGTGGCAGAGCCACATAGATGCAGGCATTGGCCCAGCTAGTGCTCTCATCCAGGGGCCATGGGCCTTCGACAATATGGATCAGCGGTACTAGTGACCAAGAAAATAGAAGTGTCATAGATCTTTTATTTTATTTTATTTTATTTTATTTTTTTGAGATGGAGTTTCGCTCTTGTTGCCCAGGCTGGAGTGCAATGGCGTGATCTCAGTTCACTGCAACCTCCGCCTCCTGGGTTCAAGTTATTTTCCTGCCTCAGCCTCCCGAGTAGCTGGGATTACAGGCATGTGCCACCACGCCCGGCTAATTTTGTATTTTTAGTAGAGACAGGGTTTCTCCATGTTGGTCAGGCTGGTCTCGAACTCCCGACCTCAAGTGATCAGCCTGCCTCAGCCTCCCAAAGTGCTGGGATTACAGGTGTGAGCCACTGCGCCTGGCCGAAGTGTCATAGATCTTTATGTGCCTGGTCACATACATTTGGAAAATAAAAAGCAAAAATGGCTAAGAACATGAAGAAAATGGACAAAGTTCTAATTATTTGGAGAGACCAACATATCTCTTAATAGGCAAATTAGTCAGATAAAAAATTTAAAACTGTGGAGAAGTGGAAAAATTGACATGCTTGATATAACAGATGTACAGTATATGGAACACTTTTTTTTTTTTTTTTTGAGATGGAGTCTTGCTGTCGCCCAGGCTGACATGCAATGGCATGATCTCGGCTCACTGCAGCCTCTGCCTCCCGGGTTCAAGCAATTCTCCTGCCTCAGCCTCCCGAGTAGCTGGGACTACAGGTGTGCACCACCATGCTTGGCTAATTTTTGTATTTTTAGTAGAGACGGGGTTTCGCCATGTTGGCCAGGCTGGTCTCAAACTCTTGACCTCAGGTGATCCATCCATCTTGGCCTCCGAAAGTGCTGGGATTACAGGCATGAGCCACTGGGCCTGGCCAGGAAGACATTCTTGACCCCAAAGCAGAAACCATGCAGGTCACAATCAATTAATGGTGCAACAAAGTTAGAAATGAGCAATAAAAGCAAGTTAAGAGAAACAAAGAAAAACCCAATCACTAGGACATTTAAAAAATATACTCTTAAGGCTGGGCACGGTAGCTCACGCCTGTAATCCCAGCACTTTGGGAGGCTGAGGCAGGTGGATCACCCGAGGTCAAGAGTTCCAGACCAGCCTGGCCAACATGGTGAAACTCTGTCTCTATTAAAAATACAAAAATTAGCCGGGTATGGTGGCACGTGCCTGTAGTCCCAGCTACTCAGGAGGCTGAGGCAGGAGAATAGCTTGAACCCAGGAGGTGGAGATTGCAGTGAGCTGAGATTGTACCACTGAAGTCCAGCTTGGGCAATAGAGTGAGACTCTGTCTCAAAAAAAAAAAAAAAAAAAAGAAAAGAAAAACAAACAAACAAAAATACTCTTGAATCACTCATTGGGTCAACAAAGAAATTTTAAAATGTAATTTAAACAATTTACAAATTAATAATAAAGAGTGCTTTAATATTAAATTTCAACCAAAGCAGCTCCGGAGGAAATTGTTTTGGTTTCAAATTCAATTGGTGGAAAACAATAAACATTTAAAATGGGCAAACAATCTAGAAAAAGGACAACAAAATAAAACAAAGGACAGAGGAATGAGGAATTGCTATAGCTTTAAGCGGAAATTAATGAATAGAGAAGAAAAAAGTAGATGATCAATACAAGTTCAAAAAGAATATAAATATTTGACAATTTTGATTAAGAAAAAAATGAGAGAAGACATTAGAGAACAGCAGTAGAAATAAGACAGGAAACACAAATACAGATAGTGAAGAAACTATAAAATTATTTAAAATACTAAGTGCAGTAGGTCAAAGAGTATTCCTCCTCTCCAAATTTATGTCCACCTGGAAGCTATGCATGTCACCTTATTTTGGAAAGAGGATCTTTGCAGATGTTATCAAGATGAGGTCATACTAAATTAGAGTGGTCCTAAATCCACTGTGACTAGTGTCCTTAAGAGAAAAATTTGGACAACACACACACACACACACACACACACATATCCCCATGTGGAGACAGATACAGGGATGGAAGTGATGTGACAAGTCTACCAGCCAAGGAACACCAAGGATGCCACCAAGCACTGGAAGCTACAGAGAAACATCGAGCAGATTGTTTTTCAGAGCCTCTAAGGGCGCCTTGGTTTTGGACTTCTAGCCTCCAAAATTGTGAGAGAATGAATTTCTGTTGTTTTAAGCCACCCAGTTTGTTATGACAGCCCCAGGAAGCTAATACACTATGTAAAAATTTTATGCCAATAAATTTGAAAACATAGATGAAATGTGTGATCATCCAGGAAAATTAACTCACGGAAAGGTAAAAAGCTTGAAATGGTGATCAAGTATCAGCCC
The DNA here is from genome assembly GCF_028885655.2 of Pongo abelii. Taxonomy (NCBI): domain Eukaryota; kingdom Metazoa; phylum Chordata; class Mammalia; order Primates; family Hominidae; genus Pongo; species Pongo abelii. The sequence continues at coordinate 68,908,037 of NC_071992.2, forward strand.
CACCAAAAGATTTAGCCTGCATAGTTTTATGGATAGAATCCAGCTAATCTGTAAAGGGTAGATGACCCCCATGTTATATATAATATTTCAACGCATGGGAAAAAAATGAGACGCTTTTAAATTGTTCCAACAAGGCTAACATATCCTGATATTAAAAGAAGGGAAGGAGAGCACACAAAAATAAAACTGCAGGATTTTTTTTTTTTTTTTTTTTGAGACAGTCTCCCTCTGTAGCCCAGGCTGGAGTGCAGTGGTACGATCTCAGCTCACTGCAACCTTCACCTCCTGGGTTCTGGTTCAAGGGTTCAAGCAATTCTCCTGCCTCAGCCTCCTGAGTAGCTAGGATTACAGGCACGCACCACCATGCCCAGTTAATTTTTGTATTTTTTTTTTTTTTTTTTTTTTTTGAGACAGGAGTCTCGCTCTTTCGCCCAGGCTGGAGTGCAGTGGCGCTATCTCGACTCACTGCAAGCTCCGCCTCCCGGGTTCACGCCATTCTCCTGCCTCAGCTTCCTGAGTAGCTGGGACTACAGGCGCCTGCCACCGCGCCCAGCTAATTTTTTGTATTTTTAGTAGAGACGGGGTTTCACCATGTTAGCCAGGATGGTCTCGATCTCCTGACCTCGTGATCCGCCTGCCTCGGCTTCCCAAAGTGCTGGGATTACAGGCGTGAGCAACCGCGCCCGGCTAATTTTTGTATTTTTAGTGGAGACGGGGTTTCACCATGTTGGCCAGGCTGGTCTTGAACTCCTGACCTCCTGATCCGCCTGCCTCGGCCTCCCAAAGTGCTGGGATTACAGGGATGAGCCACCACACCTGGCCAACTGCAGGAATATCTTATTTCTAGGTGGTAAATTTCTAAGCAAAATACTAGTAAATCCAACCATGCGACGTTAATAAAATATACGGTATGGCCTGAGTGTGTGAGGCAAAGGAAACATGAAGAAATTTAGTCATGGAATTGAAGGGAAAAACAGCCATAATCATTTCAATAGGTTTTGCTATAAAAGTGTTTGATAAAATTCAGCAAACAACAAAAAACAAAAAATAGTAATTTGGCAATACAGAAAAGCTGACCTACCCAGATAAGAGGCATCTATGACAGAATCGTTAAAGTGAAGATAGAGATAAGAAAAGAATGCTGCTCTTGCCGCTATATTCAATATTTATTCTGGAGGTTCTGGTCAATACAAAGACATGAGATACAAGTCTTTGCAGACATCAACTGCAAGATGGTTAGGACTAATAAGAGTTCTGCACAATAGGTGGACTCAAGGCCAACATTATAGCTTTGTTATATAGCAGCAATGACTGATTAGAAAATATTATTAAAAAGCTACATTAATAATATCCACAGACTTGTAAAATACTAAAAAGAAAGCTAAAAAGTGCATAAGACTTATGTGAAGAATGAACAAAATTTTGCTGGCGGAAGGAAAAGAAGATTTAAATTTATATGAAGCGAAATACCATGACAGGTAGTTAAATATATAACAGACATTAAATAGTGATATTAAATAAATGGCAGGTATTTAAGTATATGGAGAGAAATACCACTGAAGGTAGAAGCTATAACATATCTTCCACCACCGTCAACATATCTCTCTATGAAGAAAGAACACAGCGTATTTGAAATTAGGCTATTTCTGGAAACAGTAGAAGTTACTATTTATTAAATGCCAACTAGATGCCAAATGCGCTAAAATTTCATTTCAATTAAACTCTCATAAGCCTCAATTTTCTCATCCGTGACATGGGATAAAAAGCCCATCCTGAAGAGCTGTGAGATTTAAAAGGGCAAACACATTAAAACAATAACTCTTGGCGGGGCACGGTGGCTTACGCCTATAATTCCAGTACTTTGGGAGGCCAAGGCAGGTGGATCACCTTAGGTCAGGAGTTTAAGACTAGCCTGGCCAACGTGGTAAAACCCCATCTGTACCAAAAAAATACAAAAATTAGCCAGGCATGATGGCGCGAACCTGTAGTCCTAGCTACTTGGGAGGCTGAGGCAGGAGAATTGCTTGAACCTGGGAGGCAGAGGTTGCAATGAGCCAAGATCATGCCACTGTACTCCAGCCTGTGTGACAGAGTGAGACTCCATCTCAAAAAATAAATACATAAAAAATAAAACAGCGACTCTTTTTATACAGTGCCTGCCACCTAGTAAGAACTCAAGAAAATTACAGGAAAAAGAATGTGTTATTTAACAAATATGTTCTTTCCTTTTTATAGTAACCTTGTCGAGGAGGAATTTGTATTGATGAGTACATTGAGGCAACGATGACGTTCATATTTGAAGAGTGTTTCATTTGATTTTAAAACTTGATCATATCCTTCCATATTATACAGCTATTCAGGATGTGTGCTGATATAGTCAGAGAGAGATCAAACCCAGAAGAGAGATCAAGGGTTGCAGAGGGAAGAAAATATTGTGTGAAGTCAAGCTCTGAGCATTGCAGTACCTTGCTCAAAAGTACCGGCTTGAGTCCTGAGCTCTTCCTCTGCCATAGTCACTGGCAAAAGGTAACTGCTTTGTTGTGTAGATTTGGGCAGTCCTTTGCAAGCCTGGTAAGTCACACACACTCTCTCTCTCTCTTTCTCACACACACACACACACACACACAAGCAGCTAAGGTGTCCTTCTGGAAAGCCGCGGTTTGGAGGCCTACATCAATTCAGTTCTTCCTTGAAGTCTTTTCCCCCAACAGCTGAGCCCACTGCTGAGTTAGTGCTGGTTGAAGTGCACTAAAGACCTGCTTGGGTCAGAGATCTGTTTCTGCACCCAGGGATTCTAATCCATAGGTTACCTTTTTTGCCTAGTCTCAAATAGCTTTCCTTTATAACCCTATCACAGTTATTACTTTATAAGTCCTTGAGCAATTATTTACATTTTGCGTGTATTCTCTCCTGTATCCCAGGCTGGGCAGAACCTCTGTGGGGTTTGCTCTCCATTACTTCTCAGTGTTGTGAAGGGACCTCAGCCCATGTGGCCACACACAGCTCTTGGGTTCTTTGAGGCAGATGCTGGTACCACCCAGAAGTCTGAGGTGTGAGGGCTCCCACCCCATCCCCACTCCACTTCCAGATTGTGAGGGAAAGACCTTTAGCTGGAGTGTCTCCCATGTAGACGTTAAGCAAAGTAAGCTCCAGATCTCTGGCCTCAGCTGGCCTGAGAAGACCACTCAAGGGAGACAGCACATTCTGAGGATCTGCATCAGGGGATGGCAGACTAAGCTGTGGGCCAAATTCTTATAAATGAAATGTTGGAACATTTGGGTGTTGCCTGTCACCTCTTTCCTGACATACTGGCAGAGCTGGGTGGTTGCAATAGAGGCTGTGTGGTCCACAAAGCCTAAAATATTTGCTTTCTGGCCTTTACTGCAAAAGTCAGCCAACCCCTGATCTAGAGCCTAACTTGGAATCTGCTTGTTGACACGAAGCATTCAGGAATCCATCTAAAGCAACAGGGAGGGGAGAACAGAGCAGAGAAGGAGCCTCAGGGGCCATTCTGAAGGGCACTGGGGACAAGGTTTACTGTTATTCCCTGTTCGTGCAAGGATGGGTCATGTCTAAACCTTAAAAAAATTTTTTTATTGTGGTAAAACATACATAACACAAAATTTACCATTTTAACCATTTTCAAGTGTACAGGACAGTGGCATCAAGTACATTCACATTGTATGCAACCATTACCACCACCACTGGCTTCCAGAACTATTTTCTCTTCTCAAACTGAGAACTTTGTGAACCATTTCTCCTGTCTTTTTTTTTTTTTTGAGACAGTCTTGGTCTGTCACCCAGGCTGGAGTGCAGTGGCGCATTCTCAACTCGTTGCAACCTCTGCCTCCCAGGTTCAAGCAATCCTCCCACCTCAGCCTCCCAAGTAGCTGGGATTACAGGCATGTGCCACCACACCCGGCTAATTTTTGTATTTTTAGTAGAGACAGGGTTTCACCAGGTTGGCCAGGTTGATGTTGGAACTCCTGACCTCAGGTGACCCACCTGTCTTGGCCTCCCAAAGTGCTGGGATTACAGGCATGAGCCACCACACCAGGCTGATTTCTCCTGTCTTCAATGCGTTTATTCTTACCAGTAAGAGCTCACTTTTAGGATTCATCATGATAATTAATAAGTTGCTGGTGTTGGCAATGAGTGTCCATTTTTGACACTCAGGCTGCAGAGGTGCAAATCTTTGGTGCTGATGGTGCTGTGCCTGACAGGAGGCTTGTGATGCTGCCTGGGGCGCTGCGTGGATGTGCAGTGCCCAGTTGGTCCGGAGCAAGCACTCTGGATGACGCATGGGTGGATGAAAGCTGACATAAACATTTGAGTACTGCTCTTGATCCTGATGAGAACCATTGTTTCAAACTGGACATTGCCTAGGGGTGCCCTGAAGTCCTGCTCTCCTAGAATTCCCACACAGGGTCCCTGTTCCTCTCTTCCTCCCTTCCCGGTTTCCTTGATAGCTGGGCAGTGCTCAGATTTCCACCAGGGCTGTCTGGTGCTGGGTAGATGGAGTTCCATTTGGGTGAATGACTCTGGGGGAGGCCCTTGTTCTCCTGTCCAGATGCGCCATTGAGCAATTGCTAGAATTTGCACTCTGTTGACACTCAGGATGGGGCTGAATGGTTGCTGTCTCCTCTATTCCTTCCCCTTACATCTGGCCAGAGCCCGACCGTGGGGGTGGGGGAAGGAAGCGAGAAGAACTGGTGTGTGTTTTTTTACATTGGGGATGAGTATGGGAGCATGGATGGGTAAGTGGATTCATGGTTGGAGGAAGTGAAATAGGAACTACTTCGCCTTTCTCCCAGGCTGACAAGCTCTTTGAAGAGCACCAGGATGGATGCACTCACTGGGCAGGATGGAGAGACATGGACCAGGAGGAGCTAAGTGACATGCAGAGTCCTCCAGGGGCCAATCACACACCTCATAGAGGAAGAGCTTGAACAGACTTCATGTCCACATCCCTGTGACTTGAATGTTGAGTATACTCGCCTGGATTGGCTGTCATTCAAAAAAGACCCAAGTAGAATGTAGCTTCAACTGCAGGCCTTTAAATGAGGATGTTAGAAGTTAGAAGGGACTGGGGAAATACGCTGGTCTGGCGGCAGGCAGAGGAAGAAGGTCAAGGACAATACATAAACAGGCCCACTGCTCTGAACATTCAGTCCTGATCTGCCCCACCCCTAGCTTTCCTGGCTGTGGTCTTGCGGGCTCTGGGGAGGCTCAGTGTCTTCAGTCACAGTCGTCCTCATGTGATGATCTCTAGGGCAAAACTCTGGTTCTCCCGGGGAGTCAGACTCACTGAGTTGGCATGGCCTTCGTTGTCCTGTCTTACTAAGCAGGACGCTGTGGTGACAGTGAAATAGACGATAGACACAACGCTCCAGGAAACCACAGGATTTTTTAAAAATTTAATTTTGATGTGAATTATCTTGAGATTTGCCTTGCTTTAATGCTTGACTCTTTGTAGGGTGCAGTAGTTCCTGAAGTTGCTTGTCCACACCATCACAGGCCCCGGGCAATTTAAACTGATTGACCTCATTTTCTACCACTCCATCCTCAGATAATTATCTCGAGTTTTTCCTCCCTTTGATTTAAGTTGAGAGAGGGCTGGGGAAGACAGAGAAATAGAAACAGGGAGAGAGAATGAATGTGTGATTGGATCTTTCCATATCTCTTTAAAATTGAGTTGAATGCGCTGGTGGCTTCTGCCTGTAATCCCAGCACTTTGGGAGGCCGAGGTGGGTGGATCACTTGAGATCAGGAGTTCGAGAATAGCCTGTCCAACATGGCAAAACCCCATCTCTACTAAAAATACAAAAATTAGCTGGATGTGATGGTGGGTGGCTGTAGTCCCAGCTGCTAGGGAGGCTGAGGCAGGAGAATTGCTTGAACCCAGGAGGCAGAGGTTGCAGTGAGCTGAGATCGTGCCACTGCACTCCCATCTGGGCGACAGAGCAAGGCTCAGTGTAAGAAAAAAAGATAAATAAAATAAAGTTGAGTTCAATGCTAACATTAATTTCTGGCATGGGAGTACTTGTATTAATTTAAGATATTAGGTTAATGGCTAATAATAACTTTTTTGTTTGTTTCTGAAAGGTAGAAACAAGCCAGCGAGACTGTTTGGGCATGCTTGTGTCACTAACTCTCTTTGGGACGATATTACAGTCTAGTGAGATCAACCAACAAGGTCAGCTGATCCACTTTTTTATTTTTCCTTTTTTAAAAAGTAAAAGCTGGAGAAAGGAGCTGGCTAAGTCCAAGGCTATTTAGATTGTGTGTGGTTTTCTGGAAAACATCTTCAGTGCACGGGGTGAGAAGTTGAAGGTTTATTTTTACGCGTCTGTTTTTAGCTGCACATCCACATTGCTGGCTCACGGTGGAAGCCCCTTTGTATGAGACATCCCTGACTGCATTTGACCCGGGAGCACAACGCATGCCAAATGATCATTTCTCACAGGCTGCTTGACTTTCTGGAGAGAGGAAACACCTTGATAACTCACTGAGATGTGTTATGTCAGAGAAAGTGTGCCATGGATCCCCGACAGCTCCCACGGGGCCCCTCAGCGGCGCAGCGTGAGTGCCAGGGCCTCCCCGCTCCCCTGCTCAAGGCCCACTGCTCTTCGCCTCTCCTTACCCAGCCGTGTACACTTGGCTGCCATTTTCTCAAAGACACTTACGCAGTGGTATTTTGTAACGACGTCAATTCTTTTCCTGCCTGACCCAGAAGATTACAGTGACTCAATGCTGGCTGGTCAACCTTAAAGATTAAATCGGGGATATTGGCTTAATGATTTTAACAGCTAGTGTAAAGGATTTCCCAAGTATGAGAATCAGGATGGGAAGGAGGGTTGGGATTTTATTTAAAGAGAAAGTCAGTAAAGTCAGAAAGTAGCTGAAAGCAAACTTTACTTTTATTTAAAGCTGAAAGTCAGAAAGTAGCTGAAAGCAAACTTTACTTTTGTATTTCTTAAATAAAAAGCTTCAAGTTTAAAAGATTTAAACAGAAATATAGGTTCTAATGGAGAATCAACATACGCCAAATGGATAAAATGCCTTACCACGTGAATGAATATCCAACTCTATGTTGGAAACTATGCAAGAATCATTATTATTCTATGATTGTGATATTTATTTGCTCTAGTTCAGTGCTTCTCAAATGTTAGTATGCCTAAGGATCTCCTGGGGAGCTTGTTCATAATGCAAATTCATGGGTCACATCCTCAGACCTCAGTAGGTGTGGAGTGGGCCCCAGGAATAAGAATTAAATAAGCGCTCCCAGGGATTCCAATGCAATGCAGATGGTTGTGGGGATGGGGCCCCCTTAGCCACCCTCTGGGCACTGACAGAAAATGAAGGAAAAATAAGAAAGCCTATGGCAATTAAGCTTTATGAACATAACTGCCCAGAAAAAACTTTTTTTTCACTCCAACTTCTAGCATCCCAGAGAGAAATACAGTTTCAAGAGAAGGGAAGCCCTGGAATAGTGATTTCTTTGTAGAGCTTAGTATACTGTCTAGAAGTATTTGGAAATCCATTTAGCAGATAATAAAAATTCCTGCCTGGAATTTGCTGAGAACAAATCTAGGTGTGTGCTCCAGGATTCTGCGTCTGGTCTGGAGCACTTCCCTGTTGAGCTCTGTGTCCTTGCTGTCCATCCTCCCAAGCAGTTGCACGTGGTGGTGGGGCTGTGGTGCCGGCCAGGTGGGACGGGGAATGCCTGGGCAAGCCGGCTGCCCGGCCACTGGGCTACCCTGCCAAGCTGTTACTGGGCGCTGGGCTGCTGCATATGGGTCAAAGGAAAGGAGAAGGGTGAGTGATAGCCTCCTCCTTGGCTTACAGAGTGTGTCCTCCCTCAAATTCAGGAAAGTCTTGTTTTTCTCTTTGAGGAGAATAAGGCCAAATTACTTTATTTTTAAAATACTGTGTGTAGACTCCATGGACGAATAGAGATGCAGTACTTGCAAGAAAATATCAACAATAAAAGCATCTCTTTTCTTTTGTGATTTATTTTCCTGCTGCCATCTTAAAAGGCACCAGTCACTTGAAGCTTCTTGGGAAGGCAGACATGTTATGTAAGGTGACCGATTCTGCCCTCGGTGCCTGTGAGTTCTATATAAATTACCTACTGGACTTGGATATCACACAGAAACTGCAAACTTGATGTGCACAAAAACTGGGTGTACTATCAAAATCCCTTTGGTGTTTTTTGCAGAAATAGAAAAAAGTTCATCCTAAAATTCATATAAGAGCTCAAGGGACCCTAAATACCCAAAATAATTTTGAAAAATAAGAACAAAGTAGGTGAACTCTTCCTAATTTCGTATTACATATTACAAAGCTACAGTAATCAAAACTGTGTGGTACTGGCAAAAGAACAGACCTATAGACCAATGCAACAGAATAGAGAGCCCAGAAATAAACTCTTGTGTATATAGCCAAATGATCTTCAACAAGGGTTCCAAGACCACTTAGTGGGGGAAAGAAAGGTCTCTTCAATAAACAGTGTTGGGAAAACAGGATATTCATGTGGAAAAGAATGACGTTGGACCCTTATTCTACACCATATGCAAAAATGAACTCAAAATGGATTAAAGACCTAAATGTTAGACTTGAAATCATAAAACTCCTAGAAGAAAACATAGGAAAAAACTTCATCACATTGGATATGGCAATGAGTTCTTGGATCTGATACCAAAAGCATAGGCAATAAAAAGCAAAAATAGATGGCAGGGCACAGTAGGTCATGCCTGTAATCCCAGCACTTTGTGAGGCCGAGGCAGGAGGATTGCTTGAGCCTAGGAGTTTGAGACCAGCCTGGACAACATGACAAACCTTGTCTCTACCAAAAATACGAAAAATTAGCTGGGTGTAGTGACAGGTCCCAGTTACTCGGGAGGCTGAGGTGGGAGGATTGCTTAAGCCCAAGAGGCAGAGATTACAGTGAGCTGAGCTCACTTCACTGCAATCCAGCCTGGGTGACACAGTGAACCCTGCTCAAAAAAAAAAAAAAAAAAAGGTGCAAAAATAGATAAATGACACTACATCAAACTTAAAACCTTTTGTGCATCAAGAGATGCTATTACTAGAGAGAAAAGGCAGCTTATAGAATCGTAGAAAATTTTTGCAAATCGTGTATCTCATAAGGGGTTTATATCCAGAATATATAAAGGAATCCTACAACTCAACCACAATAAAAAAAAAAAAAAAACTCAATTAAAAAATGGGCAGAGAGAGGACTTCTGGACACTGACATCAGGGCTGCATGGGGAAGGGGAGATGTGGAGCAAAGAGTGATCATGATGAAATTAGCACAGTGGCTTTGGGGACTGGCAGTCCTGGGCTCCACCTGGGTGGACCGGACCATGGGACCCCTAGGCCTGGAGCTGCCCTCATCCTGCTGGGAAGTCCTGTGGCAACTGCCTGCCTGCTTGCTGGTGTCTGCCAGCTGCTGTACCCTGGGCGCTGGGTGCTATCATGTGACCACTTTCCAAATTGCTGAGAAGGCTGCATTCAAGCTGCAGAACAGATCCAGGAGGCCCCAGATGACTCAGCCCTCATTCCCAGCCTGGACAGTCCTTCCCAGTCCCCATTAAGGAACAAGTTTATTTTCTTAAAAAAAAAGAGAGAAAAAGAATTGCATAGAAACTTCTCCAAAGAAGAATACAGATGGCCAATAAGCATATGAAAAGATGTTCAACATCATTAATCATCAGGGAAATGCAAATCAAAGCCACAGTGAGATATTACCTCAAACCCATTAGAATGGCTACTTTAAAAAACAACAACAGAGAATAAGTGTTGGCTATAATGTAGAGAAAATGGAACCCTTATACACCATTGATTGATTGTGAAATGGTGGAAAACAGCTATGGAAAACAGTGCAGCAGTTCCTCAAAAAATTGAAAATCAAACCAATGTGTGATCCCACAATCCTGCCTCTGGGTATATATCCAAAAGAACTGAAAGCAGAGTCTTGAAGAGATCTTTGCCATTGTCACAGCAGCACTGTTCACAATAGCCAAGAGCTGGGTGGAAGTTACCCAAGTGTCTGTAGATGGATGAATGGATCAACAACATTTGGTATAGACATACAAAGGAATGTGTTTCAGTCTTAAAAAGGAAGAAAATTCTGACATGTGCTGCAACCTGGATGAACCTTGAGGACATTATGCAAAGTGAAATAAGCCAAACATGAAAAGACAAATACTGTATGTTTCCATGTATGTGAGGTTCCCAGAGCAGTCAATTCCACAGGTACAGAAACTAGAATCCTGGTTACCAGGGGCTGGGGAAAGGGGAACAGGGAGTTATTGTTTAATGGGTACAGAGCTTCAGTTTTGCAAGATGAAAAAGTTCTGGAGATGGATAGAGGTGACGGTGGCTTAATAATGTGAGTGTACTAAACCACTAAACTGCACGCTTAAAAATGATTAAGATAATAACAGCATTGAGAGAATAACAGGACTAATTCTTTGACAAGACTGAGCACCCAGGTTGCTCTAAAAGCACTCAAAGGGCATCTGAATCAATCCTAGGGATGCCAGAAAACTTCCCGAAGTAGGTGACTGAAGCTGACTCAAAAGTACAAGTATTGTATTTTTTTCAATGCTAATATGTACGCTTTTCTACCTTTTTACATCTCTGACATCGGGATGTGTCTTACAATGCATGGTAAGTCATTGTGTGGCTGGGTGCATTTTTTCTTTGTCAGTGGTACGTAAAATAATGATGCATCTTGGGCTTGTTCAAATGTGGTGCCCAAGCCAGAGCCTGCCCTTTCCAGAAATCTGCACAGCCCTAATAGTCACCAAATCTTACAGATTCCACCTGCATAACACACTCCTCTGCATTTCTACAACCACTATTCCCTACTGCAAGCGATTTCAGCAGCCTTGTTCTTTTCCCTCTGCTCCAAAGCTTGTCTTCTGCTAGCATAATCCACCCTTCAACCAGGCTGATCTTTCCAAAAACAAAATTTGGTTACATTACTTTCCTTCAAGACAAAGTCTGAGCTCAATTGAGCAGCATCCGAGGCCTTTTACAATCTAGTCTGTATTGGCTGCTCTGATCTAGTCTCTACTGGCTGCTCCAGGCTGTTTCCCCACCTCCTGACCCTTGCTCTTGGCTAACTCCTGGCTTATTCTATGGAATCTAATGGTGTGTCATACCTTTCTTTTAGGGAAAATTAAGAAAGAAAAAAGACTCCCAATCAAACCGTGACATGCTGACTTAAAAGCCGGTTCCTCTGATTAGGTGATCTGAGTGCAGGTTGATAGGAAGAGCACCCCAGAACAACGCCTGGATGGGAGTGAGGGCAGAGGGCCGGGCAGCGGGAGGGGTGAGCTGCACTGAACAAGGAGGGGCCTCAGCAGAGCCACGGGGACGCTGCAGTCGGAGCGCTTCAAAGATGTCTGGCACGAGGGCTCGGGAGCCAGAACTTTGTACCCGTGCACAGACTTGTCACTGGATGTGGGGTGCAGCTTTCTCCAACAGCAGGCAACTCTCTGAAAGGGGCACCCAGCTAAGAGCTGTCCTCTGTCAACACTCCAGGAAGACGGACTTGGAGGGGGATCAGGGCAGCAACCACCTCCACCTTATCCACTGTAAATGTCATCAGCTGGGAGATGAAGTCTAGTACTAGACATGCTAGGGTGTGAAAAGGTGTACATCTTATCATCAATAAAATATGATCTATCTGTGACTGGTTCCTCTTCTGCTCCTGCTGCTTGTGGTGACGGCCAATGGCCCCGACTTGACCTTCTGCATCTGCAGGAAGTGGGCCCACTAGCCAGGCAAGTCAAAGAGGACCAAGGTAGGCTAGCAGGAGAAGGCCACTACGTGGGAATTGTGTCTGTCCCTATCCATGGCACTCGAGCCATGCCAGGTGGGGCAAGGGTCCGCCCCCTCCCTTGGCTCTGCACGCTGCTGTTCCTTGAAGGATTCGTTGTGTATATTACATTTGATCGTAGTGGGCTCCCGTATGCCCTTTTTTCTTGGTTCGTCCTCTTGTTTTACTGCATAACACACCCTCTGATAGCACCCAAGAGAGCTTACATGAGAGCTCAGTTTTCTGATTCTTTGTACATTTTTATTCTATCCTCACAATTCACTACTTCCTTGACTGGGTATAAAATTCTCTTTGAATTTCAAAGTTCTGTAACATCCAGCTTGGCTGTTAAGAAATTTGATGGCATTTGGATTCCTTTTCCTTTGTTTGTCACTTGGCTTACTTTTCTTCCTTCTGTTCACATATAGGGAGACAAAATTTTCAATGATATGTCTTTGCATGAATTAAAAAAAAATTGTGGAGGGTATTTGGTGGATTTTTTCAAACTGCTAAATAATACCTAATTCCACTTATTGTGGAAATTATTCAGATATTATTTGTTATGATCAAACTCCCTCATTTTTTCTGGTTTCTTTATATGGAATGCTATTTATCAGATGTTATAACTTTCGGATCCATCTATTAAATATTTTACTTATTTCCTATTTATAATCTACATTTATTTGATTTTAATATTCAACATTCCATTGATTTTTAAAATTTCAAAACTGATATTCATGCGACCCATGGTCTTTTTCTTCTTTAATCCTTTCCATATCTCAGATATGTATATGTGCATATATATATACACACACACACACACTTCCCATCATCTTTCTTTGAAGATGTTATGGTTCCTTCTATTCTCTGCACTGTCTTTGCTTCTTCTTGTCCCCCCCTTCCTGTGTTTCTCTGTTTCTTTTGGTCTGGTGATGAATATCTTCCATTTGTCCTCCCAGTCTACACTCCAGCCCCGACAGCCCCACCCTTCTGCTTTTTGCCGTGATGACTTTTGCCTCTAGCAGCTTCTTTTGCCTCTAGTGTGTTTGGGTTGTGCCTGTGGCAGAGTGGGACAGGGGAGAGGGGATCAGAGTATGGGTTCCCCCAGGCTCCTCCTAGCCAGGGAAGCTAGATTCTTCCCTGACAAGCCACTGTTCCAGGTGAGTGGTCTCTCCACAGTGACATTCTGCAGATTTTGGCAGCTGCTTCTTGTGGCTCAGCAGACTTTGTTGCTAGCCTCTGAGCACTGCTTGCTTTTGTGGACTGTTCCTCCAGTAAACTGACTTTAAATTTCCAAGTTTTAGTATGCCGGCCATTTTTCTCAGAACCTTAGCTGATACACTTTTTCATGTAAGAAGCTTTCTTCAAATGTAGAATGATCTGCAGCTGTGTCTTTGCATCTAAGAGTGAGGCAGTCAAATGCTCACTGGGACCCTGGCATGTTGCGGGGGCTTGCTACCTGGCAAGCTTCACGGTAAGACACGCAGGACAGACAATCACTTCACTGGGGGACTCTCAGATGTCACCATCTGGATATATTTTCTCTGGGACTTTCTTGGGTGAACAATAATGCTCTATTTTCTACCTGATAGGGGAGGAGGTAGAGGTGGCTGCTGGTATCTGTGAGCAGGACAGAGAGCCAGACTCCAAAGGTGCGTAGGTGGACCAGCAGGGAAGCATCCTGTGTGAGTTGTCCTCTCAATCCTGCCCTCTTCTGGCTCTGATCTTGGAAAAGAGGGAGGGGATGAGAATGGGGATAGAAAGGAAGTTGCTGCCAGCTGTGGGTGATGTCAGGGCCGACCTAGGATCTAGGTCTTCTTTGTCCAGTTTCACACGATTCTCTGGTTTGTATGGCACCTCCTCCTTCCTTCCAGGATACGCTGTCCTTGAGAGTCTGGGAATGAATTGCTGGCCTCTCAGCTCCCTCAGGCACATGTTTAGATTGGGCTAAGTCAGCTACCATGCCTCCTTCCACTTTGTGTCTACGCAATTTACTGAGTTTTTTTTTTTTTTTTAACTTTGATTGTCTCCTCTTCCCTTCTTTTTATAATTTTGAGTCAATAACTTATGTTATTCCTGTCTTGTCACTTTGGCAGGGTTTTTGAATAAAGAAGAGATGAATGTGGCCAGACGCCATGGCTCACGCCTGTAATGCCAGCACTTTGGGAGGGATTAGTGAGGGAGGCTGAGACAGGAGGATCGCTTGAGCCCAGGAGTTCAAGACCAGCCTGGACAACATGGTGAAACCCCGTCTCTACAAAAAATACAAAAATTAGCCAGGCATGGTGGTGTGTGCTTGTAGTTTCAGCTACTCGGGAGGCTGAGGTGGGAGGATCGCTTGAGCCCAGGAGGTTGAGGCTGCTGTGAGCTGTGATCACACTGCTGCACTTCAGCCTGGGCAACAGCAAGACCCTGTCTCAAAAAAAAAAAAAAAAAAAAGGAAAAGAAGATGAAGAGATGAATGTATGTACATGTTACTTTTAGGAACAAAGGAAAAGAAGAAGAAACTTTTTCTTAGTAAGCAAAAGTAAGAGATAGTCTACCCTTGGATTCTGAGCCATTTTGTGACTTCATTTCCTTCTTGGTAAATAGCAGAAGAGTGTAAGAATAACATTTTCTTTAAAGAATTTCCAGGAAGATTGAATTAGTTACTATAAAGTGCTGAAAACAACATGGGTTACATAGTTAGCACTACCTGTAAAGGACAGTACAACACATTTGATTTTAAAATGTTCTGTTATGGCCAGGCATAGGGGCCCGCGCCTGTAATCTCATCACTTTGGGAGGCCCAGGCAGAAAGATTGCTTGAGCCCAGGAGTTCAAGACCAGCCCAGGCAACAGAGTGAGACCCCATCTCTAGAAAATATAATAATAATGATAATAATAAATTACCCGGGTGCAGTGGCATGCATCTGTAGTCCCAGCTACTCGGGAGACAGTTTGAGGTTGCAATGAGGTATGATAGTGCCACAGCACTCCAGCCTGGGTGACAGAATGAGATGCTGTCTCAAATAAATAATAAATAAATAAATAAAATCTCTGTTGAGAGCAATAGAACTCTGGTGTAGGGTCCTGAGATTCCTTGGCATGGGTCCACCAGAAGCTGATTCTACCAGGAGCTGCGGCTTGGCCAGCCCAAGGACTGAGATCATCTGGGGTCACAGTGTGAAGCTTGCAAGGGATTTGGGGAGCCAGAAGAGGGAGATGGCAGAAGATGGAGGAGGGGCATTGGGAGTGTGCAGCCATCTTTGACCCACCAGCCACTCCCATCCTGCTGGGTTGGGTTCAGGCTGGGATATGCAATTTATGCACCATTGCAACCTGGAAGAATAGGAATCTGCCCAGAATACCTGGAAGAACTCATCAGGAGACTGACTGCAGGAATAGGAAATAATGATGCACTTGAAAGACATACTGCTGTAAGCAATACTGTGAAAAACACGGAAAAATAATTTAGAGAAAATCAATCAACACATGTGTAGGCTGTACCAAGCATTTGAAATAAATCAGGGAAGTCTTTTATTAATTTTAATTTTTAATATTTCATTTATTTATTTATTTACATGTATATATTTTTTAATAAGATGAGGTCTTGCCATATTGTCCATGCTGGTCTCGAACTCCTAGGCTGAGGCAATCCTCCCACTTCGGCCTCTCATGGTGCTGGGATTACAGGCGTGAGCCACCACTCTTGGCCCAGGGAAGCCTTAATAGAAGACAAAACCTAGTATACTTATAAAATCCTGATCTCTCTGTCTTATTTGTCCATTCATTCAATATTTATTGAGCACTGACTCTATGAAAGATGGCATTAAAATATTACAAAGAAAAATCGAGCACCACCCTTTTCCTCTAGAGTTTTCCATCTAAGTGAGACATTGTAAAAATCACTACATCAAAGTAGCATGTGATGAGAAGTAAAGTTTGATCCTATTATGAGGGTCAAGGAAGGCTACACACTCCCAGTGCCCCCTCCTCATTCTCCTGCCACCTCTTTAATAGGTGTTCTAGAATTCAGTGGAAGAAGAAACAACCATAAGCTGAAGATGGCCAGTGAAAATATGGGAGGGAGGCTCCAAGCTTGGGTCTTGGTCTTTCTGCTTCTGGAGCCTGGTTGCTGGTTCATCCTCACCCTAGACTCTATGCCTAGCAGTGCTGAAATACATGTGTCCTCATGCAGGTCACACTGTATCTCCCAGCAGCCTGATAGCAGCAAATCATTTCCTTGGAATGCTCTTCCTCAACCAAGAGAAAGGTCTCTGGGTGGCTAATGGCTGGGTGCTCCCCAACCTTTAAACATCATCTTTGATGCCAACTTTTCTGGGGGCCTCTGTGACCACCTGTGACTTAGTGAGGGGCATTTTCTCCATTATGTAAAATAATTTAACATATGCCAGCCAAATAGAGTATTTGTATCTTTATTCAATTCAATTCAAACATATCAGGCTGAGCGTGGTGGCTCACACCTGCAATCTCAGCACTTTGGGAGGCCAGGGCAGGTGGATCGCTTGAGGCCAAGAGTTTGAGACCAGCCTGACCAACATGGTGAAACCCCATCTCCACTAAAAACACAAAATTAACAAAGTGTGGTGGAGTGCACCTATAATCCCAGCTACTTGGAAGGCTGAGGCACGAGACTTGCTTGAACTCGGGGGTTGGAGGTTGCAGTGTGCCAAGATCGTGCCACTGCAATCCAGCCTGGGTGACAGAGCAAGACTCTGACTCAAAACCAACCAACCAACCAACCAACCAACGAACCAACCATATCTGCCAGTGAACTATGGAACTACAGACCCACAACTGAGGCAATGCAAGGGAAGTTTCGATATGCTGATTCCTCAGCTCTTAGTAAACCATGCTTGGTGTCAGGGGTGTCCAGAACCCCTATCTACCATGGGTGACTGCATCTCCATGGTGTAGCTGAAGGGACAGCTCTGAGCCATGACATGAAATGGATTTCTGGTAAACCTTTGTGAGAGAAGATGAGAAATGACAATCTAGTATACATTAACACTCTCTGAAATGTCAGGGGAGTTTTGTACGGAGTCTTCTAGAGCCCCTGCTTGTCCCACTGCATGGCTCAGCATCCTGCCTTGTAATCAGCCCTCATTACTGTATCTCCTTGTGGCAGGTCTTGCAGACAGTTGTGTTCCCAGCACCCAGTACTGAACACTTACACTTTTGTAGATGGAGTGTGGCTGGGGAGGCAAGAAGAATAGCAAAAGGAACTTGCAGAAGGTATTTGCAAGTATGTGCATGTGTGTGGGGAGAGGAAAAAGTTTGCTTCTTGTTCACTGGGAATGACTACTCCAGTGAGCTGGACTGGGCTCTGGCAGACACAGGCAAGAGGGCAGACAACGCACGTCTCAGCCTGCAGACTAAGGGGGCGCTCCTTTGCTTTAAAATTCCTCTACCTCCATCCTTGCTGAGAAAAATGTAGTCTGAGGACCGGTGGCATCAGCATTAGCTGGGAGGTTGTTAGAACTGAAGACTCTCAGCCCCACCAAGATCCACTGGATGAGCTGGCATCTTCCCAAGATTCCCCAGGTGATTTGAGTGCACCTTAAATTGTAAGAAGCATGCTTCATTTGATGCCAAGATTTTCCCAATTTTACTAACTTTACTTGAAATTTTGTCCAATAACTCCTTACTTCAATACTCTATACCTTTGCATTGATTGAATTTCTTTTTTTGTTTTTTGAGATAGGGTCTCACTCTGTCACCCAGGCTGGAGTGCAGTGGTGCAATCTCAGTTCACTTCCACCTCTGCCTCCTGGGCTCAAATGATCCTTCCACCTGTTTCCCAAGTAGCTGGGACCACAGGTCTGCATCACCACACCCAGCTAATTTTTGTATTTTGTGTAGAGACGGGGTTTTGCCATGTTGCCCAGGCTGGTCTTGAACTCTTGGGCTCAAGTGATCTGTCACCTTGGCCTCCCAAGATGCTGTGCGAGCCACCGTGCCAGGCCCAATATTGAATTTCTAATAGCCTCTTGTGAATTGTTGAAAAAATGTTAAAAACGAGAAAATAATTTTCACACAGAAAGCAAAGCCTCTTCTCAACGCCAGACCTTGAGTCCTTGTGAAGGACTGCATGGTATAACCACAGGATGGTCAAGGTCCACTGGCAGGATCTGGACACGCATCGATTGGTGACACGAAACCTTGGTGACTTCTAGCTCCATGAATTTCCTGCAATAGCATCAGTCCATGTCTTTTATCTTTCCTCAGGAAGATGAAATAGTATTTATTGAGGGGTAAACATATTAACCTATTCTTTAATAAACTTTTATTTTTATTTTTATTTTTATTTTTTTGAGACGGAGTCTTGCTCTGTCGCCAGGCTGGAGTGCAGTGGCGCCATCTCGGCTCATTGCAACCTCCACCTCCTGGGTTCAAGTGATTCTCCTGCCTCAGCTTCCCGAGTAGCTGGGATTATAGGCACCTGCCGCCATGCCCAGCTAATTTTTGTATTTTTAGTAGAGATGGTATTTCACCATGGTGGCCAGGATGGTCTTGAACTCCTGACCTCCCGTGATCCACCCACCTCAGCCTCCTAAAGTGCTGGGATTACAGGCATGAGCTACTGCGCCCGGCCTTTTTAGGAAAATTTAAATCTTAGAATAGTTCTAAATTTACAGAAACGTTGTGAAGATAATGCAGAAAGTTCCCATATACACCTATCTCAGTTTCCTCATTGTTAGCATCTTACATTAGTAGAGTGCATTTGTCACAATGAATGAACTAATATTGACACATTATCACAAACTGAAGTCTATACTTTCTTCAGATTTCCTTAGTTTTTCCTCATATCCTTTCTTGGTTCCAGGATCACGCAGGATCTCACACTATATTTAGTCATCATGTCCCCTTAGGCTCCCTTTGGCTGTAACGATTTCTCAGACTTTTCTTGTTTTTCAATATACTAATTTTAAAAACTCTTTTTTATTTTGGAATGCTCTTCCTTTCCCTAGCAGAGCAGAATCCTACTAAATGAGTTCCTATCACACTTTAAAGCAGATTTAAGAAAATAAATATCCACTTATGAGCTCCTGGAGGGTGGGGCTCGATTATTTTAATCAATCTGCTGCTCCAGAATCCAGCACTGGTCCTGTTTCTGGCACAAATAGGTGTTCAGTAAATTACGTAGTCGGTTTCTTGGTTGATTCTTTGCTGTTCCCTTGCTGGCACAGTTGGTTGATTCTTTACTGGGCTTATAATGATCAATGGGATAAGATTTCTGCTTTTTGTTGTTGTTGTTTTTAAGACAGGGTCTTCCTCTGTTGCCCAGTTTGGAGCACAAGTGGCACGATCTGGGCTCATTGCAGCTTCAACCTCTTGGGCTCAAGTGATCCTCCCGCCTCAGCCTCCCAAGTGGCTAAGACTACAGGCACACACCACCATACTCAGCTAATATTTGTACTTAAGATCCCTGTTCTTAAAGATCTTAGAGGCTGGATGAGAGAGACAGCTGTAGAGAAAACTAAGTAGAATGAAACATTATGTTGTTTATTGTTTATCTGGGGAGCTTTGCTGGACCCGTATTGGGTTGGGAGAGAGGGTAATCCTTTTCCTGGAGACCATTCCCAAATGGAATTTGGGAATATATAATACAGTTGCACAGTATTAATCCATACCTGTGTAAATTGCAAACCTCTTATTGGGAAGCCTTTGGTGCAGACAGATAATCATAATTGTGCAGTGTAGACAATGCCTTCCAAAATGATCTCCAGTGTGTTCACAGAACAATTTCTACACAACCACCTTTGCAGGCAGGAGTCAACCAGGCTGGCAGTATTCCAGGCACTTAAGCAAAATGCCTTGAAAAACATTTTTAAAAAGAAGTTTTTCCAGGGTCATATTCCTCTTGATACTAAAGACCTTCAATATTTCAAGGAAATTATATCTCATCTGTTCTTAAGCCATTTTTTTTCCCCCACTGAAACCAGTTGTCTTGTTAAACTGTAATGCCCAGTAGCTCTTTCTTAGCATTCTAAGGCTGCATGGTCCAGGAAGATAGACACTAGTCATATGTGGCTTTTTAAATGTAAATAATTAAATTTTAATAAAATTTATAAGTCAGTTCCTCAGTCATGCTCGCCACATTGAAAGTTCCCGGTAGCTGTACATGGCTTAGTGGCTACCATGTTAGACATCACAGGCATAGTACACACCGTCATCAAGGAAATGTCTGTTAGGCAGCTCTGCTTAAAATACAATTTTCTTTTTTTCTTTTTTTTTGAGACACTCTCTTGCACAGACTAGAGTGCAGTGGCGTGATGTCGGCTCACCACAACCTCTGCCTCCCAGGCTCAAGTGATTCTCCTGCCTCAGCCTCCTGAGCAGCTGGGAATATAGGCGTGTGCCACCACACCCGGCTAATTTTTATATTTCTAGTAGAGATGGGGTTTCATCATGTTGGCCAGGCTGGTCTTGAACTCCTGACCTCAAATGACCCACCTGCCTTGGCCTCCCAAAGTACTGGGATTACAGGCGTGAGCCACCGCACCCAGCTGACAACTTTCTTTTTATTTGTCCTTCTTCTTTTAATCAGAAAGCTACATTTTTCCATTTTAAAAGAATGTAATTTAAAGGAATACAATGAACACAATTGAGGGTGAACAAAATTCTTACAAAAACGCATATATCGTAGGGAATAAGGAAAATGTCACAAAAACCTGATTTTTGAAGGCTGAAGGGTTCCAAAAGTTTTTTTTTACTGGGAGAGTAAGGATTTTCAGGCCTCCCAGCCTTTAAAAATAGAGTCTACAATTTTCAGTCTTACTCTCCTTCCATGGGCGACCTGATTTTGGATTAAATCTTAGGACCTGTGAAGAAATTAGTCATGGTGTATTTTACGTACTATGCACATTATCCCTAGCCCTTTTCTTACTTCAACAAATGTTGGCACCTTCCTTAAGTTATCTCAGTGGGTCTCAGTACACTGGAGAGGAGCCAGAGGGAGCTTCAGGTGAGCTGCACTCACTAGGGCACTTGTTGGGGAGCAGGAGGGAGAGGGAGAAAGGAAAGGAGAGAGAGGATCTTAGGCAGACAGATAGGGCCCAAGGGAGGAGGAAAGGGCAAGGATGTATAAGGGTAATTTCCTTAACTTTACAAAGGACTTACAAAGATGTAAACATATTTTTGCCTTCATAGCCATGTGAACTGTGGGTTTGGATAGGTGAAAGAAGAAAGAAACAGCTGGGCGTGGTGGCTCACGCCTGTAACCCAGCACTTTGGGAGATTAAGGTGGGTGGATCACCTGAGGTCAGGAGTTCGTGACCAGCCTGGCCTACATGGCAAAACCCTGTCTCCGCTAAAAATACAAAAATTAGCTGGGCGTGGTGGCGGGCGCCTGTAATCCCAGCTACTGGGGAGGCTGAGGCAGGAGAATCACTTGAACCTGGGAGGTGGAGGTTGCAGTGAGCTGAGATCATGCCATTGCATTCCAGCCTGGGTGACAAGAGTGAAACTCCTCGTCTCAAAAAAAAAAAAAAAAAAAGGAAAGAAACTGACTTTTTGCAGTTTATCTTGCTCTTTCTTTCAAACTTTGTTCTATGTGCAAGTATTACCTATTAAAATAATTGCATTTAAAATCATTAAATTTAAAACTGAGGGCATGAAAAGCCATTCCACTGTTAGCAACTCTTGAATTACTCAAGGTAAGTATAGACTTACTTCAAAAAAATAAGCCATCTTATTTCTCCCCAGAGCTAAAAATCATCCCTCTTTCTTTCTGATGTATTCCTGTGACTTCCTATCTTCACAGCTATTGTGCACTTGATTTCATTTCCAAAGCTCTCTGATCCTGCTGTTTGCTTCTCCACTGTGTTACAGTTGGGGCTGAACAATGGACCTGCCCAGTGCTGTTAGCATTACATTTTCATACAATGTCTCCCTGCCAGCATTGAGCAACACTTGGCTTGGTAAATCTTGTGGTATGATACTTATCAGGTGTTCCCTAACTGTGGCTGCCAGCATACCAGCAAAGTCTAACAGCAACACACCTTCTATATATTAAATTTCTAATTTCTAAAGTTTTAATTTCTTGGAACTATGGTTGATGCAACAGTGCCCCAATAAAGTAAAAGAATTTAGATAGTACTCTAGCTTCTACGCCTCTTTTGGGAGCACTTCAAGTAGTCTTGATCCATTTTTCACTTTACATTTCCTAAAAGTAAGCCAGACTTATTTAGTGAAGGACTTCAAGATTTTCTAATTTTGTAAATGAACCAATTGCTATTGTAGACATAATAATGACTGAGTAACATCAAAATAAGAAAGCTCAACTTTGGCAAAGAAATCCATTATTTTCCAAACTATGGGAAATTTCTGATGAATAGCTTGTGAGAAACCAAAGCCATGAACTTTATATAAAGATGCTACTTGAATTAATCCCAGCTATACATAAATATGCCATTACTGAAATTTCACTTCTCACAAGGGACAGGAAATTAGAAAGAAAGAGAAGTGCTTAGATGTTTAGAATTAACTAGAGATTTACTCAAGACAAACCATGGGTAGAATGGTGGAAGGAAGCAAACCTTGGGATGACAGTTTCTACAAATTATTACTATTATTATTATTGTTTTTTGAGACGGAGTCTTGCTCTGTCACCCAGGCTGGAGTGCAGTGGCTCAATCTCGGCTCACTGCAACCTCCGCCTCCCGGATTCAAGCGATTCTCCTGCCTCAGCCTCCTGAGGAGCTGGGATTACAGGCGCAAGCCACCATGCCCGGCTAAGTTTTGTATTTTTGGTAGAGACGGGGTTTCACCATGTTGGCCAGGCTGGCCTCAAACTCCTGATCTCAGGTGATCTGCCTGCCTCGGCCTCCCAAAGTGCTGGGATTACAGCCATGAGCCACTGCGCCCATTCCCAATACCATTATTACACCTGAGAGAAGAAACATTCATTCAACAATCTTATCTAATCTATGATTCATATTTCAAATTCTTCACTTGTGTCCCAAATGTGCTTTCAAGCTGCTGTTTTTTCCAATTCAGAACCCAATCAAGGTTTACCCGTTACCTGTGGCTGTACCTTCTCTTAAGTCATGTTGTCTGGAAAATTTACCAATGAGGCTGTAGTGGCCACCTATGTGAGCCAAGTTCTCTGCGATTTTGCAACAGAAAGGCTCACAGCCAATGTAAGATGCTCGAGTCACCTGGTTTAGTCAATTAAAACATACCACAAACAACAAGGTGACACACCACCTGAGTCCTGGGTCAGGCTTCACCTTTCTGGCTGATGGTGTGGATCAGAAATGGAGTTTCAGCCAGCAGGCACCGCAGTGGGAGATTTCCGGAGAGACCTGGGCCAAACTGCTCCGGCCACAGTGGAGGCTGGCCAGTTAGCCAGATGCGCAGTTAGCCTAGGGATGAACATCACCAATGAGGGGCCGAATTTAAGACCTGATGGATATAGGGTGCCTGATGTACCGCTTCTGTATATTTAGCAGGAACATCCAGTGCTTTTGGGGTTTCCATCTTTTTCTATCCATGTTCAGCACATTTGGGCTGCATTTAGTCTTCAGGTATGTCTCAGAGGTTACTAACTTATTTATCTATACTTGGCATCTCTTATGGATTCTTCCTGAGCTGCACAAGCTTCTTCCTTCTTCAGTTACTTTCTCTACCCTCCTTAGGTGCTTTCTTGTGTCTATAACAGATCAACATTCTCAAGTAATATGGCATACACACATGACAATTGTTTATTATTATTATTTTATTTTTGAGACAGAATCCTGCTCTGTCACCCAGGCTGGAGTGCAGTGGTGCCATCTCAGCTCACTGCAACCTCTGCCTCCTGGGTTCAAGTGATTCTCCTGCCTCAGCCTCCCAAGTAGCTGGAACTACAGGCGCCCATCACCAGGCCCGGCTAATGTTTGCATTTTTAGTAGAGACAGGGTTTCGCCATGTTGGCCAGGCTGGTCTTGAACTTCTGACCTCAGGTGATCTGCCCACCTCAGCCTCCCAAAGTGCTGGGATTACAAGCATGAGCCACCAGGCCCAGCTGACAATTATTTTTTAATCTAGAGCAGTTCCCTCTCCCTTGGGTTTTCCTTGCATTGAATTTTTGAGAGTCTAGAGCAGCTATCCTGTAGAATATTCCATATTCTGGATTTTTGATTTGTCTGATCATTTCTTTTTGAATAAATTCAGGGTTAAAGATTTTGGGAAAAATTCTTCATAGGTGCATCATACCAAGTGGCACATAATGTGAAGCTGTCCCATGACAGTGAAGTTTTGTCACTTCGTTAAAGCTATCACTGTCAATCACGCTATAGTGAAGACAAAATTTCCCTATTGCATTAATAGGGAGATTTGTAGGGTGCCCCACCCTTGTTTGAGACAGGGTCACACTCTGTCACCCAGGCTGGAGTGCAGTGGCTCCATCTCAGCTCACTGCAACCTCTGCCTCCCGGGTTCAAGCGATTCTCCTGCCTCAGCCTCCCAAGTAGCTGGGATTACAGGCACCTGCTACTACGCCTGGCTAATTTTTGTATTTTTAGTAGAGATGGAGTTTCACCATGTTGGCCAGAGTGGTCTTGAACTCCTGACCTCAGGTGATCCGCCCACCTCACTTCCTAAAGTGCTGGGATTACAGGCGTGAGCCACTGCGCCCGGCCAGGGTGCCACTTTTAAGTTTTATGAATAACCTATTAATGGAATTGGGCGTGCTGGTCAAAGTGTATACTTTTGTTAGATATTGCAAAATTCCCTTTTATATGGTTAGTGCTGTTTTCTACTCCCACCCTCAATTTGATAGCAGGCTTATCTTCTCGTATGCTTACAAAGACAGTGTATTGTCAAACTTAAAGTTTTTAGGAATGTGATAGGATAGACATGGAATCTCAGGGTGCATTTTACTTATGAATTAAGTTGAGCATATTTTATTTTATTTTTTTGAGACAGAGTCTTGCTGTGTCACCCGGGCTGTAATGCAGCCGTGCAATATTGGCTCACTGCAGCCTCAACCTCCTGGGCTCAAGTGATCCTCCCATCTCAGCCTCTCTAGTAGCTGGGACTATAGGTGCGCGCCACCGTACCCGGCTAATTTTTGTACTTTTTGTAGAGATGGGGTTTTGCCATCTTGGCTAGGCTGGTCTCGAACTCTGAGCCTCAAGTGATCTGCTTGCCTTGGCCGCCCAGAGTGCTGTGATTACAGGCATGAGCCACTGCGCCCAGTTTGAGCGTACTTTAATATGGTCAAGTGCCATTATCTTTTTCTGTGAACTGCTATTCTTGTCTTTTTTCTATAAACTTTTAACTTTTCCTCTCAATATTTAAAGTGCATTGTAAATCAGAGAGATTATCCCTTTATCTGGGATATAAACTGCACATACTCTCTCCTAGGTTGTCATTGCCTGGTAATATTCCTTGTGGGGATTTGTTGTCATCATTATTATGGAAAAGTTTTAAAATTTTTACG
The DNA here is from genome assembly GCF_028885655.2 of Pongo abelii. Lineage (NCBI taxonomy): Eukaryota > Metazoa > Chordata > Mammalia > Primates > Hominidae > Pongo > Pongo abelii. The sequence goes on from NC_071992.2 coordinate 68,933,305, forward strand.
ACATCAAATTCATGAATCTTCACTGTTATTGCTTTTTGATTTTTTTATGAGACATGGTTTAAAGGCTGCCCTACATCTAGTTTATAAAGGAATTCACCAGTTTCTTTAAGTGTTTTGTATTATTGCATTTCCTACATTTGTATTTCTTATCCATTTGGAGCTTATTTTGGTGTAAGGCCTGAGGAAATTTAATTTCTAAATGAAATCATACTATATTACCTCCCCAAGAAAGCCAATTTTAAGGTGAAATTCTCATTTAACAGACAAAGCAGTATGTTTAGGACATGTAAAGAACAATAAATCAGGCCAGGCATGGTGGCTCACGCCTATAATCCCAGCACTTTGGGAGGCCGAGGTGGGCGGATCACCTGAGATCAGGAGTTTGAGACCAGCCTGGCCAACATGGTGAAACCCCGTCTCTACTAAAGCCACAAAAATTAGCCAGGTATGGTGTCACACTCCTGTAATCCCAGCTGCTCGGGAGGCTGAGGCAGGAGAAATGCTTGAACCTGGGAGGTGGAGGTTGCAGTGAGCCGAGATCATGCCACTGCACTCCAGCCTGGGCTACAGAGTGAAACTCTGTCTCAGAAAAAAGAAAAGAACAATAAATCAACAAAATAGGGAAGACAACTCAGTGTCATAGGCAAGAGAAGTTGAAAAGGTACTTCACAAAAGAGGGAGTCCAGCTGTCCAATAAGCATATGAAGCAGTGCCTGCCAATCACACTACAGTGGTGAGATACTCTACACCCTCAGCAGAGAGAGGGAAAAAAAACCCAGCAACATCAAGTTTTGGCAAGGACAATGGACACTGTCTGAGAATGTGCTTGGAAGACTCCGTGGCAGGAATTATTACACTTCAGAATGCGCCTTCCTCATGACCCAGGAATTCTGCTGCTGGGTGTGTAATCAAAGGAACTGAGTGGTATGTTCTTCAGGTGATGTGTGCATGTTCATTGCAGCATTACTTTTTTTTTCTTTTTTTTTTTTTGAGATGGAGTCTCACTCTGTCGCCCAGGCTGGAGTGCAATAGTGTGATCTCGGTTCACAGCAACCTCCACCTCCTGAGTTCAAGCGATTCTCCTTTCTCAGCCTCCTGAGTAGCTGTAACAACAGGCACGCACCACCACACCCGGCTAATTTTTTGTATTTTCGTAGAGATGGGGTTTCACCACGTTGGCCAGGCTGGTCTTGAACTCCTGAGCTCAGGCGATCTGCCCGCCTCAGCCTCCCAAAGTGCTGGGATTACAGGTGTGAGCCACCTCACCTGGCCACAGCATTTCTTTTATAATTGCCTAGTTAGAAACAACCCAAATGTCTTTCAACAGTAGAATGGATGAATAAATTTATAAGATGGAATATGTTATATTTATAAGATGGAATATGCTCTTGAAATGAGAATGAATAGGGCTACATCAAACAGCCTGAGCGAACCTCACACAGGCAATGTTGAGCAAAAGATGTCAGATACAAGACTATGTGTCGTACGACTTCATTCATACAAAGTTTCACGGCAGTTGTAACTAAGCTATAATGCTAGGTTGAAGACTGCTGGTAAAACTACAAAGAAATGCTACGAAGTCATTACCATTAAAGTCAAAATATTGGTTATTTTGGGGGGCAAGGAGGGGTTTGTGATTGGGAAGATGCAGACAAAGAGCTACTGAGATGGGTGCAAGATTCTGTCTACTGACCTAAATGGTAGTTTCAGGGTTTTTGTTTTCTAAAAAATGGTTACGTTGTTCATTTATATTTTAGACACTTGTGTATCCAGATAGCTCCTGCCTTTCCTTCAAGCCCCTGCCTGGAAATTGTTGGATTATCTAAAAGGGTGCCTCCTCCTCTTAAGAAAAACATTTTTATTCTCAGATATTGCAAGGTTCCTGAAAAAGTGTGAGTTGGCTATCCAGTTCTTTTCTTTTTCAGTAGGTAGAAATGAGCAGATGTAGTTATATGGTATCTTGGATTTTTGCTTTCGTAAGCTAAATAGATTTGCAATCTAAGATATTTCAGGGTAGCAGAATACTATTAACAATTATAGCTGCTGGGGAGAGGGGAGGGTAGGACAACATTCCAAATAGGATGTTGGAAAAACATCCTATTTTAAAAGTTTTGTTTTGCTTGAAATTTTGCAAAAGCATGATTATTTTTCTATGAGAATAACTTTAAAAAGGGTGACTGAGGCCAGATGTGACAGCTCATGCCTGTAATCTCCCAGCACTTTGGGAGGCTGAGGCGGCAGATCACTTGAGTCCAGGAGTTCGAGACCAGCTTGGGCAACATGGCGAAATCCTGTCTCTACAAAAAAATACAAATTAGCCAGGTGTGGTGGTGCATACCTGTAGTTCCAGCTACTTGGGAGGCTGAGGTGGGAGAATCACGAGCACAGGAGGTCGAGGCTGCAGTGAGCCATAATCACACCACTGCACTCCAGTCTGGGTGACAGAGGGAGACGCAGTTCTCAAAAAAAAAAGTGACCGAATCTCTTTTATTAGTGGAGAATAACATAATGGCATGTCTTATGGTCACTTAAACTTTTAATTTTCACAACCATTTAACCATTTTTAAATTCTCAGAATTACTTAAACATGTGTTTCATCCGCATTTGATAGATGGAGAGATTGACACACAAAACAGCCAGTAACTTGCCTTAAGACATCAAATTAGTGACGAAGCCAGAACTAGAACTTGGGTCTTCTGTATTCTAGCTGAATTACACATTTTCCTAGATCCCACTGATCTTCAGGTGTTCATTAAATTCTTCCCCTAAGAAGAAAACAACCACAGGAATTTTAAAGTTCCTGGAAGTTATTTGGAATGAACACCCTCCCTCCTCCACAGTGTCCTGTCCAAATGTAGACTCTATGAGTAAAATTTATTAACATATTTTTACTCTGTGCTTTAATGCAATTGTTAAAATTTTCCTGTACTTTCAAAAGTGATTTCTGGTTTGCCATTTATCATCACCAAGATGTAAAAGTAAAAAGATTTTTAGACCGGGCACGGTGGCTCACTCCTGTAATCCCAGCAATTTGGGAGGCCGAGGCGGGCGGATCACCTGAGGTCAGGAGTTCGAGACCAGCCAGGCCAACATGGCAAAACCCCGTCTCTACTAAAAATCCCCAAATTAGCTGGGTGTGGTGGTGCACGTCTGTAATCCCAACTACACCGGAGGGTGAGGCAGGAGAATTGCTTGAACCTGGGAGGCAGAAGTTGGAGTGAGCCGAGATGGTGCCATTGCACTCCAGCCTGGGTGACAGAGGGAGATGCAGTCTCAAAAAAAAAAAAAAAAAAGAATTTTTAGGTCTGCATGGTTTTTTTTTTTTATTACAGAATTAAATAGCCAAACCAAAATATAAAAGGTTATAAAAATCCTATATAATCTATATGCATTTTTGAATAGAGAATCGGAGGCAGATATACATTTCATGCTGATCCGTTGGATGCAGATTTCTGGTTCCAGGTATGTGTTAGCCTGAGTCCTGGGCTGGCTGAGAACACAGGCATAAGGTGTGTTGTGTACCTGTCATAGATTGATTTCTTAGGTAGTCAAAAGCCACACGCTGAGAAACTGGAAATAATACCTAACATACAGAATGCCAGGCTTGCTTCTAAGCGCTTAGTATATAGTCACCTAATTCATCTTCCCAACAAAGCTAGGCACTATTATTATTCTCATTTGATAGATGGGGAACTGTGGCCTAGAGTGAGGAAGTGACATGTCACTGCACACAGCCTGGGAGTCCTGCTCTCAATCACCTCACTCTGTCACCTCCACAAGGTTGACACAAATTTCTGTTATTTCGGATAGTTCTCTCATAATTAATTTCAAGCTTTTATTTGGCTTCACAGTTTGGGCAGTGTTGCCCGCATCTGGGGGGTCAGTGCACAGTTAAGCATTCCAAAGCGATGCTGACTCTGTGTCCTTGCCTCTCTTGGTAATCAGTGACTTTTAGTGCCTGGTTTATTTTCATTTACTCAGAAGTCAAATTTCAAATATGCTAAGTTGATAAGATGCTAGATGAAAGGACGCTGTTTGGAAGGTTTCAAATCTGCAAGCTATGAGTCCTCCCACCCCCCCAACTCCAAAAATGTCCCCAACACTGGGAAGGTGCTCCCAGTGAGGGCCCACTCAGATGCAAATTTCTGGCTTCTAGTTAGTTTGTTTTGCATCTATCACCCAGCCTTGAGTCTCCGGAAGGACCCTCCACCGCCAAAGACAAAGCACTTCACATTCACACCCATGAGCTAGTGATGAAGGCAGGATAAGAGGCCCTTTCAGGATGAGATATGGGGCAAAGTCTCAGACCACACATTTCTGGAGGCCTTGTTTTGTATAAGGCAATTGCAAAGAGCAGTCTCCTCTCAGTAAAGGGTGGCAGACTTCTTAAATCCTGCTAATGGAGTTTGACAGTGAGGGGATTAGGCTTGAATCTGGGCAAAGTGGAAGAGGCCGGCTAGAGAAGACACTGGGTTTTCCTTGATTCCAAGCAAGTGTAGAATGCCTAAGAGGAAACCTGTTTGTTTCCTCAACCAAGATGTCCCTAACCTGGTTCCCTCTATTTTGAGTTGAGGAAATACCAGGTCTATTTTGGGTCACCCAGACTAATATTAATTATTTAAGACTTCTGTTCAAAGCCTTCAAGGTCACTTTGCTAAATTTCAAGTCTCCGCCTGATTTCACTGCCTAAGGTGTTTGACCATAGGGGAAGAACTCAAATTTTTGGTCTGGCTCTGCCTTTAGAGAAGTCCAAATTCATCATTCTTAGGGATTGTGGCACCAATGTCCAGGACGACAGCCCACAGGGGCCCTGGTTTCTCCCACTCTCAGTCCTCAATGCCTGGCAAACTGGCGAACTCAGAATGTTAAGACATGTGAGCTATTGAAACACAGAACTTGAGAAATGATCCCAGGGAACATGACTCACTGTGTGACTGGTTTCAGCAGTTGCTCTGTGGAAACTGCTCCATCTATTCCAGCTACAGTGGTTTCCTGCTCTGTCCCGTCGCCTGGCACTCAACACTCCGTGAGGCATGGTCACCACTGCTGGCTAGAGAGGAAGCCTGGGCCTCCCACCCCACACAGAGCAGACCTCCGCCATCTTGGAAGTTGGGTGTTTGCTTTTGGCCTGATTTAGTTGGCCTCAGTGAGATGTTTCTTAGCAGTGTAGGGATTGGGCATTTGCTATAAGAATTGCTGTCATGTTGAGGGTGTGTGTATGTGTAGGAAATGGGGAGAAAGTTTCATTTTTCAGAGCCTTTGTAGTTCTCATCAACTCCATCTTATCCACACTTAGATGTCATTTGTTTTGCTAGCTTAGCCCCTAGAAGCTGATGGGCCTCCTAAACTCAGTTGTAATTCAAAAATTGTTATTTTGAAATTAAGTCCTGAAATTACTCTTAAATAGAGGTATTTCGCATTTCCCATAAATGTTAATAGGACTGGTTTAAGTGGAGAAGAAATGGAGTTACATTTGTCTGCCAAATAAATCTTGGGAATCACTGAATAGTGGAACTCCCCCTGCTTCTATTATTATTATTATTATTATTATTATCATTGTTATTATTGAGACAGGTTTTTGCTCTGTTTCCCAGGCTGGAGTGCAGTAGTGCAATCATGGCTCACTGCAACCTTGGCCTCTCTGGCTCAAGCAATCCTCCTACCTCAGCCTCCTGAGTAGCTGAGACTACAGGTGCAGGCCACCACGCCTGGCTAATTTTTGTATGTTTTGTAGAGACGGGGTTATACCATGTTGCCCAGGCTAGTCTCAAATTCCTGAGCTCACGTGATCCTCCTGCCTCAGCCTCCCAAAGTGCTGGGATTGCCAGGCCCAGCCTCTGCTTCTATAATTTAGTAAAAATAGAAAGAAAATTTTTACTGAAAGTGAATTTTAGCGATATCTTATCCATTTTTGAATAAATTGTTCACGTTTGATTTTTCTCTTCGGAAACTCTTTTCACTTCCTGGGAGACAGTCAGGGAGTTTGCTGGGTGCAGTGGCTCAAGCCTGTAATCCCAGCACTTTGAAAGGCCATGGCAGGTGGATCACTCGAGCCCAGGAGTTTGAGACCAGCCTGGGCAACATAGTGAGAACTTGTGTCTAAATAAATAAATGAAATCAAAGTTAAGTCTCCTAGAAAGCATTCTTGTAACTGGAGCCATACATTGTAAAATTACTAGGTTTTAAAATTTTAATTATGGATTTACAGAGATAGAAGAGAAGACAGGTGAACAGGGGGCGGTGAGCAGGACACCACTGTGCGTGATGACACTCTGGCTGCCTCCACCTGCTGCCCATCTTGAAGCGCCTACCTCGTGAGGCTCTCCAGCCTTTCGTCTTTGCCAATCCAAATCCTCCTCGAAGGCTTTCTCTAGTTTGTGTCTTTTAAAATGCAAATTGTTTTCATGCTGCAGTCTCTTGAGCTCTTTTACTCTTCTCCTTTCTTGGTCCATAATAGAAGCTTTCTATAAGTAGAATTAGATTTTAGTCTTGTAAGAGTTATATTTGTTTGAGTGTGGTAGCTCATGCCTGTAATCCCAGCACTTTCAGGGGCCCAGACATTGAGGATTGCTTGAGCCCAGGAGTTCAAGACCAGCCTGGGCAACATACCAAGACCCCATCTCTACAAAAAATTAGCTGGGCGTGGTGGCATGCAGCTGTAGTCCCAGCTACTCAGGAGGCTGAGGTGGGAGGATCACTTGAGGCTGCCATGAGCTATGATCATGCCACTGCCCTCCAGCCTGGGTGATAGAGTGAGATCCTGTCTCTCTCTGTCTCTCTTTTTTGTTTAAAAGAAGTTGGCTGGGCACGGTGGCTCATGCCTGTAATCCCAGCACTTTGGGAGGCCAAGGCGGGCAGATCATCTGAGGTCGGGAGTTCGAGACCAGCCTGACCAACCTGGAGAAACCCTGTCTCTACTAAAAATACAAAATTAGCAGGGCGTGGTGGCGCATGCCTGTAATCCCAGCTACTCGGGAGGCTGAGGCAGGAGAATCGCTTGAACCCGGGAGGCGGAGGTTGAAGTGAGCCGAGATTGTGCCATTGCACTCCAGCCTGGGCAACAAGAGTGAAACTCTGTCTCAAAAAAAAAAAAAAGAATAAGAAGTTATGTTTTGCTATAATGTCAATTGCCCCCTCTATCCATTAGGATTTAAGCATGATTAAGTTTTTCCCAACTTAAAAAAAAAAAAAAAATCCCTCTCCTGTTCCTCCTGCATGCTGTCTTCACTTCTCTTGTCTATGCCTCAGCCCAGAGGCTTCTCCACTCCTTGGAATTGAATAATGACCTCTTTGTTGCCAAATTCATGGTGCACTTTTCCTTCATTCCTGTGGCATTTAACTTAGGTATTAATTCCCTCCTTTTTGGCTGAATCTCTCTCTCAGTGGCCCCTGAACACTGCTGGTCCTCTGAACTCTCAATAAACTCTTTTTCAGCCTCCTCAGAAGCCTGTCTTCCCTTGCACATCCCTGCAAACTTTCTCTTCTGCCCTTACTGGGGTCTCTGCAGGCTACACAGCCTCTGGGAGCGGGGAGGGTCACCTACTTCCAGCCCAAGCTCTTTAAATTTTCTCTGTGATGGCCAGCACCGGGGGAAAAGAGTCTGCAGGGACCCCTCTCAGTTGAGTCCCTTTCTGGCTCTCAGTGTAAGACAAACTCCTGGCCTAAGGTCATGGACCTTCCCAAGGGAAGCCACATCCCATGACCTGTTTAAAGGCCCAATTTCTCACCTCAATTCAGGTCAATTCTGAAGGGCCATCTCCACCCACAAAGCTCCCTTTGAGATCAGGGGAAGCCTCTGTTGTGACTGGATCATGGTTCAGCTTCTTCACGTGCCTGAGCTGGCTTCCCTCATTTTCCCACACGTGTTGACCCTAAGAGCTTCTCCATGGACAACAACCTCCATCTCAGAATCTTCTTCCCAGAAACTACCTGTGGCCTCTATATGCTGAAGGTCTCCATCTTTACATTTGCAGCCTGAATTTCTTTCCTGAAACCCAGATCCCAACCTCTGTTGTTTGTTGGATATCATTATTTGGGTGTTAAACAAGTTCTTCAAACTCCACAGGTCCCAACCTATGTTCATGTCTTCCTTTCCAGTCCATTCTCTTCTCCGTGGGCTCCTTCTCTCTTTTTTTCAAATTTTTTATTTTTGAGACGGAGTTTCGCTCTTGTCGCCCAGGCTGGAGTGCAATGGTGCAATCTTGGCTCACTGCAACCTCTGCCTCCCGGGTTCAAGTGATTCTCCTGCCTCAGCCTCCCGATTAGCTAGGATTACAGGTGCCTGCCACCATGCCTGGCTAAGTTTTGTATTTTTAGTAGGGATGGGGTTGCACCATGTTGGCCAGGCTGGTCTCGAACACCTGACCTCAGGTGATCCATCTGCCTCGGCCTCCCAAAGTCCTGGGATTATAGGTGTGAGCCACTGTGCCCGGCCTTTCTCTTAATAAAGTGGTTCAAGCCAGATACCTAGAAGTTACCCTTGGTCTTTTCCTCACTGTTCCCATTCAATCCATCATCAAGTCTTGTTGATTCCTCATTTCCACTTCCTTGTGATAAATATTTCCCAGATGTACCTATTCTTCCATTCTCTTTGCTGTTACCTTATCTCATGTCTCCACCATTACTTATTCCAATTTTCTCCTTTGCCTCCAACTGCCTCCTGAGTAATTTCCTTGGAATGTAAGTATTTTCATGCCGTTGCTCTGCTTAAACCTTTCAAGGGATTCCTATCGCCCTTCTATCAAGTCCAAAGTTCTTGGCCAGGCATGGAGATTCATGATTTGTCATTCGGCCCTTGCTAAGCTGCATGCCTCCCTCCTATCTTGCCATTGCAGCACTGGTCCCCAGGACTAGCCACGTAAGTCTTTGAGGAGTGATCAAAAAAGTCATTAGCTACAAAAGCCTTTTTTAAATAGATGTTTATTCTTTCTTTGTGTTACTTGCTTCTCTCTCTCTCTCTCTCTTTTTTTTTTTTTTTTTTTTTGGTTATCCTTCCTACTAAACTGTATGTTCCCTGAAGGGTATAGAAAACATACTGAGTGAGTGCTTGTAGAATGGATTAAAAAAAGTGTGAAAAGTGAGATTTGAATCAGTGAAAAATGAATGGAATTTGTAAGCAATAGAATACACAGAAAACATGCCGGGGTCTAATGAGTGGGCTTAAATCCTGTGTAGGGATTTGGATTGCAGAAGAGAAAGAAAGTTCACATGTGACTCTAAGAAGCCAGTGCATTTGGGAACCAGGCAAAAAAAAAGATCTTGCTTCCCCCATGATGAAGACAGTTCTAGTTTGGATGGGAGTGTTGGGGGTGGGTTGATAGGAGCTAGAGATGGACACCAAGCTAATTTGTGAATGGACCTGTGCCAAGCAGAGCTGAGGAGTTTCAATTTGTGATTATTTCAGTTGTAGATGGTTGTACTTCAAGAAACTTCCACAGTGTGTTAGAAAATGTTTTCACTTTGAATGCTAGCAGGTAAATATTCTGCTAATGGGTAAATATTCTAAAAGTGATGTAGTAGATGAATGGGGAAAAAGACGTGATTTCAGAAGCTTTATCTTAAGCAGATAGTTCTGTCCCTCTAACTGGTAACAGAGGTATGCTACCGAACTGGCAGGATGAATTAGGGCTCAGAGAGGAGAAGAAAGGGAGAGAAAAGAGAAAATCCAAGGAGGTTGTGAATAAAATTCCAAATGCCCTGCTCCCAGAGCTCTGGAAGGAGAGCTGTTCTTACCCTCTGGCTAATGCAGGATTTAAGCTGATCTGGGTCAGTGCTGGTGAGTGCCATCATTTTGAGGGTCTCCTTTGGGAGACTTGCTAAAAGTATCCTCTCCTGCATTCTAGACGTTCTTCTGAGGGTTATGTCCCCTGTATATGTGATGTCGTCGGAGCCTGAACTCTGGATCCATATTTTAACGTATAGCTAACAAAGCCCTTTACCTCTGATGACTTGTTTTGTTTTGTGTTTAGCAGATGTCAAAAATTTCCAAAACAAAAGACATATTATTTGTTACTTCAGTAAACAAACAACACCCCCTATGATTTTTTGACTTGTTTTTGTGCTTACCAATAACTCTCTTCACAGCAATTTTAATATGCCTTCTGCTTTCCTACTTTAAAGGAAGGACAGAGATGTTTAGATTAGCCTTGGGGTAAAATTCTAAGGTGTCTGATAACTTGAGGGATCTTCTTTTTTTTTCTTCTGGGTAACAGAGATGTTGTTTTACCTTTTTTAGGTTACGGTCCAGTATTGCTTGAATTATTTTTTAAAACAAAATTTCTTAGGCTGGTCGCAGTGGCTCACACCTGTAATCTCCAGCACTTTGGAAGGCTGAGGCGGGTGGATCACCTGAGGTCAGGAGTTCGACACCAGCCTGGCCAACATGGGAAAACCCCGTCTTTACTAAAAATACAAAAAATTAGCCAGGTGTGGTGGCATGCGCTTGTAATCCTAGCTACTCGGGAGGCTGAGGCAGGAGAATCACTTGAACCCAGGAGGCAGAGGTTGCAGTGAGCTAAGATTGCACCATTGCACTCCAGCCTGGGCAACAAGAGCCAAACTCAGTCTCAAGAAAACAAAACAAAACAAAACAAAATAAAACTTCTTTTCTGAATGGTCTTAGATTTATAGAACACTGTGAAAAGAGCACAAAGAGTTCCTGTATGCCCTATATCTAGTTTCCTTTCGTATTGACATCTTATATTAGTATGGGATATTTATTATAATTAATGAACTACTACATTACTATTAAATGAAGTTCATATTTTATTCAGATTTCCTTAGTTTGTTATTTTTTATTTTTTTTTGAGACAGAGTGTCACTCTTCTCACCCAGGCTGGAGTGCAGTGGCATGATCTTGGCTCACTGCAACCTCTGACTCCCGGGTTCAAGGGATTCTCCTGCCTCAGCCTCCGGAGTAGCTGGGATTACAGGCACTCACCACCACACCTGGCTAATTGTTGTATTTTTAGTAGAGACAGGGTTTCACCATGTTGGCCAGGCTGGTCTCGAACTCCTGACCTCAGGTGATCTGCCCACCTTGGCCTCCCAAAGAGGTGGGATTACAGGTGTGAGACACTGCGCCCGACCTTTAGTTCGTTGTTGTTTTTGCTTTGTTACCTAACATCCTTTTTCATTTCCAGGATTTCATCCAAAATACCACATGACATTTAGTCGTCCTGTCTCTTTAGGCTCCTCCTGGCTCTGACAGTTCTCAGACCTTCTTTGTTTTTGATGACCTTGGCAGTTTTGAGGAGTACTGTCAAGTACATTTTGTAGAATATCCCTCAGATGTGTTTATTCTGATGTTTTTCTCAGTTTAACATGAGATTATGGGTTTACAGGATGAGGACCACAGAAGTCAAGGGCTATTTTCATCACATTGTATCACGGGTACATACTCTCAACATGATTTATCACTGGCGATACTGACTTTGACCACCTAGCTGAAGTAGTGTTTCTCAGTGTTCTCCACTGTAAAGTTCCTTTTCCCTACCTTCCAAACTGTACTTTTGGAATGAAGTTGTCACATGTAGTGAACACTCAAGGAGTTGTGCTGCACCCCTCTAAGGGCGGAGTAGCTCCAAAAATTATTTGCATAGGAGATTGGTCTCTTCTTCCCATTTTTTTCTTCAATAATTTATTTTTACCATGAATTTGTACTCATGGATATATATTTTATACTTTGAACATAATCTAATACAAATTTATTTTGTAGTTCTAGTTGTTCCAGCTTTGTTGGGAGCTTGTTAGTTGGCCTCTATGTTCCTTTGACATATACTCCAGTTAATGTAGGTTTTTGTTTTGTTTTATTTTATTTTATTTAGCATTTCTGTATTTCCTGGCTCTATAAAATACCTCCACTTATCTTCTATATTCCCTGTCCAGTCACAGAATCAGCCATTTCACCAAGAAGTTCTGGTTCCTTTTATTGGTGAATAGTATTAGAAAACAAGAGCTAGGTGTGCTTGTTGCTACTGGTGTGTCATCGCTTCAAGATCCTTTTAGCTGACAAAACAAGAAACATATGTGTGTACACTAACTTGTGTGTATACACATATCTACATATTTTTCCATATGTGACTATTGCGTCTATATTAAGCTAAGCATGAGTTCATGCTGACGTCCCCAACTGTAATCTGTTATCATGTAGATTGCTCTAGACTCTTCCTCTCGCTTATTTGTAAACTCCTGTTCCAGCTGTGAGGAATTCGACTTCCATCAACTGCCATCCATTTACTTAATTGTTCAGTTGCAGTGTACATGTATGGTAGCATTAGAATTGTTAACCTGTACTCCCATGGGAAACAACTTTCATCAACTAGAGTAGAGTCTGTCCAATTTCATTTGCTTTTAGTCCTGTAGGCTTCACTCATTTCCAAAGGTGCTTAAGTCAGCACCCTTTCTTCCCATCCGGCTAATGAGAGTGTTTCACACATTTGTAATACAGTTAGATCCTCTTATCTCATTCTGGGATTCCCGACCTCCTAAACAATTTTTTTTATTTGCATACATTAAGGATCACTCTTTGTGCTGTAAAGTTCTATGGGTTTTAACAAATGCTTAAAGTTATGTATACATAATTATGATACCATGCAGAATAAATACACTGCCCGTGAGCGGAGATCACTCCACTGCACTCCAGCCTGGGCAACAGAGCGAGACTCCATCTCAAAAAAAAATAATAAAATAAAATAAAAAAAGAATAGATTCACTGCACTAAGAAATCTGTGCTTCACCTATTCAATCCTCTCCCACAAGTCCTTGTAATCACCCAACTTTACCATTGCTGTGTTGCCTTTCCCAACATGTCGCATAACTGGAAGCTTCCAGTATGTAATATTTTCAGACAGGATTCTTTCATTTAGCAACATGTATTCAAGATTCACCCATGTCTTGTTATGACTTACAGATCATTTATTTTTTATCTCTGAATAATATTTCATTGTATTTGTATATCACAGCATATTTATCCATTCACCTATTGGAGCATGTATTGAATGTTTCTAGTATTTTGCAATTACAAATAAAGCTGCTGTAAACATTCACATGCAGGTGTTTATTATGGACATAAATTTTCAGAGAAGTTGAATACATATCTAGGAACATGATTATGGAATCCTGTAACACTACGTTTAGCTTTGTAAGAAACAGCCAAACTGTCTTCCAAATTGCTGTACCATTTTGAATTCCCATCAGAAATGAATGAGTGTTCCTATTGCTCTTAATTCTCAGCAGCAAGTGGTATTGTCAGGTTTGGGAGTCTGGGCCGTTCTCATAGGTGTATTGTGGCATCTCATTGTTGTGTGTTTTCTACTTTTAACTTTCCATTGAATAACTAGCTAAATTACTTCACAGAATGGATTGAAAGCTGATATATGGCTGTCTTTTTTTGTTAGACGTTTTGGAGAGTTATTTTTGAAAGTGTTCTAAAACATAAATTTAATCATTATGCTATGTAAGCATACAGTAAGATCTCAAAGTCATCAATAGGTTCTTGGAAGCTGCAACTTTAAGTGAAATGATGTATAATGAGATCAATGTTACTTGATATAAAATTTTAATTTTAGTATCAATATAAATTTTAATTGATATAACCAAGAGTTAAGTTCCTATGGCATATTTCTAGCCACAAGAACATCACGAAACATCTAAATAAAGACAACAAACACTTTTAATATTACACATTGAAATAAATGTGAGCTATAAGTAAATTTAAGAAAGATGAATAAAAACAAGAAAGATAATTATTTACCCAATTATTGGTGAATCAGTGAGTGATAGTGGTCATAGTTATGGTGAGTTAAATCAAGGAATAAATGTTTGCAAAGTGAAATTATAAGAAGCACCTCCTCCCACCACACAGTTCAAAAACCATCACAAACATGGCGGGCTTGTTGAATGATTTCGTTTCACATCATTTGTGTGATTATTGTAGACTTCACACATTTTTATTTTATAATCATTTGGATTCATTCATTCATTCATTTATTCCAGCTCACGGTGCAGCCAGAGCTTGTCCTGGCAGCTCATGGTTCAAGACGGAAACCAGCCCAGGTCAGGACGTCATCCCTTCTCAGGGAGAACTCACACACTCCCACGCGCACACCCACTCATTCCCCACACACTCTCTCACACTCTCACCCACACACACTCCCACACACTCCCACAGTCACCCTCCCACACTCACTGCAACACAGTCATTCATACTTACATCCACACTCACTCCCACACCCACATGCACACTCCCACTCCCACATTCACACACACTTCTACACTCCCACACTCCTCCTCTCACACTCACTCCCATACTCCCACACACTCCCACACTCACACTCCCACACTCCCACACTCACACTCACTCCCACGCCCACATGCACACTCCCACTCCCACATTTGCACACTTCTACACTCCCACACACTCCCACAGTCACCCTCCCACACTCACTCTGACACACTCCCACACACGCCTACACTCCCACACTCACACTCACTCCTACACTCTCACTCCCACACAATCCCACTCCCACACCCACATGCACACTCCCACTCCCACATTCACACACACGTCTACACTCCCACACTCCCACACTCACTCCCACACACTCCCACAGTCACCCTCCCACATTCACTCTGACACACTCATTCATACTTACATCCACACTCACTCCCACACCCACATGCACACTCCCACATTCACGCACTTTTACATTCCCACGCTCCCACTCTCACACTCACTCCCATGCTCCCACACTCCCACACTCACGTTCACTCCCACACACTCCCACTCTCACACTCACTCCCACACCCACACTCACTCCCACTCCTACACTCACTCCCACACTCACACTCACTCCCACACATTCATTCCCACTCACTCCAACATCCACTACCCACTCACTCCCACACTTCCACACCCACACTCACTCCCACACTCCCACTCACACTCACACCCACACTCACTCCCACACACTCCCACACTCACACCCACTCCCACACACTCCCACACCCACACTCCCACACCCACACTCCCACACCCACACTCACATCCACACTCACACTCACTCCCACATGCTCCCACACTCACACTCCCACACCCACACTCCCACACCCACACTCACACTCACTCCAACACCCACACTCACTCCCACACCCACACTTACACTCCCACACTCACACTCACTCCTACACACTCCCACTCACACTCACTCCCACACCCACAATCACTCCCACACTCTCACTCCCACACACTCCCACACACTCCCACACTCTCACTCCCACACACTCCCACACTCTCACTCCCATACTCACACTCCCACACCCACACTCACTCCCACACTCACACTCTCACACACTCCCATACTCACACTCACTCCCACACCCACACTCACTCCCACACTCACTTCCACTCACACTCACTCCCACACTCACACTCCCACATTCACATACTCCTACACTCCCACACACTTCCACACTCACACACCCCCACACTCACACTCATACTGGGATCGAGTAGACATGCCAATGAACCTTTGGGACATAGTAGGAAACTAGAGAACCCAAAAACTCCCCGCAGATGTGGGGAGACCGTGCAACCTTCACACAGACAGTGGCCCCTGCAGGAATAGATTATTTTTCTCATCAACGATATACCAAATGGCATTACTCGAGGACCTGCTGTATATGGTTTGATGAGTCAAATCTTTACAGTGCAAGTTTGTTCAGTTGGTGTGTAACTTCTTTACGATCTGAAAATTCTAAAGAATAAATTTTTAGGGATGCAATCAAATGTGATTAATTTACCATCTATTGGACACTTTTTATGGAAATGGAGTGGAAAAAAATAATATAAAAGTTCTTGTCATCCACGTTTTAAACTAATATGCATATATATTACTTTTATTGTAAGTTTAAAGAACCATAAAATAAAGATCCTGAATAAAGCTAATAGAGAAAATATCTTCTTATAGAAATTTAGGTAGAAAACTTTTTATTTAACCATGTAGTTTTTTTTTTTTAAACACAACAGTCATGAAAGGACAGCAATTCATTTTATATTCTAATTCTATTTTGTATTCTTAAAATAAGAATATTAAATTCAAGGAAAAGTTTCTTCTCCTGAGCCGTTTTTGGATGGTCCTGAACTCCTGCCATCTCTGCCCTCTGGCATTGCCTGAGTTTCCGTGGTAAGGCAGGTTAATCTTTGCGGCTACTGCAAAGAGCGCAGGGAACTCATCTGTCTTCCATTGTCAAGTAGGTCGTTCCTTAGTCCTCTCTGGGATTTGGGTTGGGTAAGAATGATTTATGCGAGTAGGTAATTTTATTCACATCTCTTTATTGTTTTAGAAAGCTGAAGTTGAGTAATGATGTAACCTTTAACATCAGCAGGCTTATTTAACCCTACATTTGGTTTATTTAAGTTAATACCATCCGGTAGTTGCCTATTTTGATTTTCCCGAATCTTTGAACTTTGCCCCCTCTTTATTCTTGATAAACCCAGGGTCTGCCCTTACCATCCTGCTTGGTCTCTTTTGGGACTTGCCAATTACACGTCTGCTTTGGTTTAGAAAAATCGTTCCTGTGCATTTAAAAAAACCTCCACCCAGCAATTCCTGATACAATCACAGAGTAGACTGCTTGAAATGGCCAGTTGCAGGATAAAGGAAAGATAAATCAGTGGGAGTTGTGTCTCCCTGTCATGAAATCTTGTTTTTGACCCTAAGGGTTAGGAAGCCTGACAATCACCTCCTGCTTTGGGCTTGGTCCTGAGCTCCTCGCGACGGACGTCGGTGCCCAGGCTGTTCCGTTTGGGTGGCCAGCTTGCTTTGGCCCAGGGGGTTCCCATGGCAACAGTGAGCTTCCAGGTATTCATGTGGGTGGTGTGAAGAATGGGAAATGTTGCCAAAATTCCCTGAGTGTTCCATAATCACCTTGAGATCTGACTCACTTGGGGCTGTCACGTGGGGGAGATGAGGGCTGTGGATTCGAGGCAACCATCCATCTGTTATCAGGACTCAAGTTGTGATTTCTCTCTGTAAGCCATAGTTCTGAATCTGGAAACCAACATAATCTCAAAACACATTGCAACTTTAAATCGTAGGGGGAGAAGAAATGAGCTCCTTTACACGGCATCAGTCTAAAATAATAACTTTTTATTACTACAGAAACAGCATATGATCATTGTAGAAAATTAGTAAGTAAAGCAAAAATAAAGAAAACATATCACCTTCCCTTCACCTAAACTCACTACTGTAACACGTGTGCATATCCTTTTTTTTTTTTTTTTTTGTGACAGAGTTTCACTCTTGTTGCCTAGGCTGGAGTGCAATGGTGCGATCTTGGCTCACTGCAGCCTCCGCCTCCCAGGTTCAAGCGATTCTCCTGCCTCAACCTCCCTAGTAGCTGGGATTACACGCATGTGCCAACATGCCTGGCTAATTTTGTATTTTTAGTAAGAGAGGGGGTTTCTCCATGTTGGTCAGGCTGGTCTCGAACTCCCGACCTCAGGTGATCTGCCTGCCTCGGCCTCCCAAAGTGCTGAGATTACAGGCTAGAGCTATTGCCCCCGGCCACGTGTGTATATCCTTCTGGATATTTTTCTTCATGTACATATAGGTGCATTGTTATTATTATCAAAATGACACCACATGATACACACTGTATTGTGACCTATTTTGTCAACCAAACATTTCCATTTCAATAAATTTGCCTCTCTTGTGTATACCATCCAAACCACATTCAGATTCCCCCAATGTCTTTACTGCTGGCTGTCACAAGGAAATATCCACTTTGATGTCATCATGCATTACACGAGGTTGTTATAATCTATGTATAAGGGAAATTTTTCTATTTATATCAGCATTTGCTCAGGAGATACAAAAACTGAATACTGTGTTTCATGAAAACAGATTCTAGCCAAAGGATGCTGACAAAGCAGCAGGAGCTTTGCATGACCCTTGTGCATCAGTTCCTAACTGGGCCGAACTGAAGACTTTTTCTTGGCCAAAAAACAATCGTACTTTTTAGCCAACAGTTTACAGAGATTGGTGGACTCTGTCCTATCCAGGATGCTAGTTTTCATTCCTAGCTAATGTTAGCACCATAAGTACACTGCCACTACCTTCAAACTTTGACTTTTCCCTGGGTGAAGCATTCAGTGAATTTCTGTATTGACGCATATTTTCTCATCTGACCAGGAATTAATAATTTGACTTTATGGCTGGGCGCCGTGGCTCGTGCCTGTAATCCCAGCACTTTGGGAGGCTGAGGCAGGCGGATTGCCTGAGCTCAGGAGTTGGAGACCAGCCTGGGCAACATGGTGAAACCCCGTCTCTACTAAAAATACAAATAAAAGAAAAAAAAATTAGCTGGGCATGGTGGTGTGCGCCTGTAATCCCAGCTACTTGGGAGGTTGAGGCAGGAGAATCGCTTAAACCCGGGAGGCTGACGTTGCGGTGAGCCAAGATCACGCCATTGCACTCCAGCCTGGGCGACAGAGCAAGACTGTCTTGAAAACAAAACCAAAACAAAACAAAAGACTTCGTATTTTTTCTTTTTTCTCTGGTACTCTTTATTTTATTTTTTTAAATGTACACTATTAAAGGGATTTATTGGTAAGCTCTTCATGGCAGTATTGGAATTATTAGGCAAGCTGAGTTGATCGTTGCAAAGGTATATTTAGTTGGGTCATTTGGAGACTCACTCTGGATAAGGTGGTCAGGCTGTCTGCCTGGCTTCCCCATTCCAGGGCTCACCTGGTACCAGCTTACCTGTTGGCTCCTCCTCCAGGGCTGCATGTTTCTGGGGATCCATTTCATCACATTTTCAACATGGGGATTCTACATCTGTCTTCTTTGGATTTGAGGTTGGATGTGTTTCTTTGAAGTTGCATGGAGTTATCTTAGGAACAGTTCTTCTGAAGTATGTTTATTTCCCCAGTCTACAGGTTTGCCCCAGTTTCTTAGAGAAACAACTGGACTTTTGACACATCCATGTCAATGAGTAGAATTCACAGGCTTCTCAGGCTGGGCCCCACAAAGTGTATAATTCTCAGAGCTCACCTAAATCTAGGGTCTCAAATTTTGTAATCATTTCATTTTAGTTTGACAAATCAATGTCTGCAGTTCCTTTAGCTTTGATGTTATAAAGTGGATTTATTTCCAGTTTTTGTAGTGTGTGTTGTAACTAGCAGAGCCATGAGTCAGAGGGTTGGGTGCTCTCTATTTTGCACGGAACACGCTGTAAAACACTGCACAAAATGCTTACTGCTCCCAGGTTTAGTTTCCTCACCGGAAAATGGAGCTAAAACTCCCTTCACTGAATTCTCCTTAAGGCTGAAGAATAGATAAGTGCTAGAAATCATTTATCTGTAGTTACTGAATAATGTTTTAGAGATTAAGGATAATTTATTATTTTAACTTGCATTTTGTTATCTTTTAAAGTGGGTTATTCTTATTATTTTTTGGGACAGAGTCTCACTCTGTTACCCAGGCTGGAGTGCAGTGGCGCGATCTTGGCTCACTGCAACCTCCTTCTCCCAGGTTCAAGGGATTCTCTTGCCTCAGCCTCCTGGGTACCTAGGAACATGATTATGGAATCCAGGCGCCCACCACCACACCCAGCTAATTTTTGTACTTTTAGTAGAAACGGGGTTTCGCCATGGTGGCCAGGCTGGTCGTGAACTCCTGACCTCAGGTGATCCACCTGCCTTGGCCTCCCAAAGTGCTGGGATTACAGGGGTGAGCCACCGCGCCCAGCCACGAAGTGAGTTATTCTTAAGGATCCTAAGAAATCGTTGGCATGACTCCAGATGTGTGGGGTAGACTAAGAGTTGATGAAGAACTTGCTCTGGTTCAGGGCCCCTTTAGTTCAAGGTTTACAGGGCTTTGAAAAACCTTGGAGTCTGCCCTCTAACCAGGGCAGGGCCTGCTTCGGAAAAGGCTGCAATCAAATTCCCCTTGAGAAAGGTAAAAGTGCTAGAGGGAGCCACCTATTGAGATCATGTTTCATTACACCAGGAAAATTTTCTTTTATTTATTTATTTATTTATTTATTATTATTATACTTTAGGTTTTAGGGTACATGTGCGCATTGTGCAGGTTAGTTACATATGTATACATGTGCCATGCTGGTGTGCTGCACCCACTAACTCATCATCTAGCATTAGGTATATCTCCCAATGCTATCCCTCCCCCCTCCCCCCACCCCACAACAGTCCCCAGAGTGTGATGTTCCCCTTCCTGTGTCCATGTGTTCTCATTGTTCAATTCCCACCTATAAGTGAGAATATGCGGTGTTTGGTTTTTTGTTCTTGCGATAGTTTACTGAGAATGATGATTTCCAATTTTATCCATGTCCCTACAAAGGACATGAACTCATCATTTTTTATGGCTGCATAGTATTCCATGGTGTATATGTGCCACATTTTCTTAATCCAGTCTATCATTGTTGGACATTTGGGTTGGTTCCAAGTCTTTGCTATTGTGAAAAATGCCACAATAAACATACGTGTGCATGTGTCCTTATAGCAGCATGATTTATAGTCCTTTGGGTATATACCCAGTAATGGGATGGCTGGGTCAAATGGAATTTCTAGTTCTAGATCCCTGAGGAATCTTCCTTACACCTTATACAAAAATCAATTCAAGATGGATTAAAGACTTAAACGTTAGACCTAAAACCATAAAAACCCTAGAAGAAAACCTAGGCATTACCATTCAGGACATAGGCATGGGCAAGGACTTCATGTCTAAAACACCAAACACAATGGCAACAAAAGCCAAAATTGACAAATGGGATCTAATTAAACTAAAGAGCTTCTGCACAGCAAAAGAAACTACCATCAGAGTGAACAGGCAACCTACAAAATGGGAGAAAATTTTCGCAACCTACTCATCTGACAAAGGGCTGATATCCAGAATCTGCAATGAACTCAAACAAATTTACAAGAAAAAAACAAACAACCCCATCAAAAAGTGGGTGAAGGACATGAACAGACACTTCTCAAAAGAAGACATTTATGCAGCCAAAAAACACATGAAAAAATGCTCACCATCACTGGCCATCAGAGAAATGCAAATCAAAACCACAATGAGATACCATCTCACACCAGTTAGAATGGCAATCATAAAAAAGTCGGGAAACAACAGATGCTGGAGAGGATGTGGAGAAACAGGAACACTTTTACACTGTTGGTGGGACTGTAAACTAGTTCAACCCTTGTGGAAGTCAGTGTGGAAAATTTTCTTTTTAAGATAGTAAAACTATAGGATCAAACATGTTGATAGGCGATAATAATATTAAGAATAATAATGATTATAATGGTGATGGCTAGTTTTTTGTTTTTTTTTTTGAGATGGATTTTCGCTCTTATTGTCCAGGCTGGAGTGCAATGGCACAATCTCAGCTCACTGCGACCTCCACTTCCTGGGTTCAAGCGATTCTCCTGCCTCAGCCTCCTGAGTAGCTGGCATTACAGGCACCCGCCACCATGCCAGGCTAATTTTCGTATTTTCAGTAGAGACAGGGTATCACCATGTTGACCAGGCTAGTCTTGAACTCCTGACCTGGTGATCTGCCCGCCTCGGCCTCCCAAAGTACTGGGATTACAGGCGTGAGTCACTGTGCCTGGCCGGTGATGGCTAGTTTTTTTATGTATTAACTCTAGCATCAGGCACGGTTCCAAGTACTATACATGTATTGTTATATTATTAATTCTTACACCACTCTCATTAGGACAACATTATTATCATCATGTAGGCTGGTATAGTTTTATTTTTTTAACTTTATCTTTTTCTATTATAAAATACACATTACATGAAATGTACTGTCTTAGCAATTTTTAAGAGGCATTAAATATATTCATGTTGTTGTGCAGCCATCACCACCGTCCATCTCCACAATATGATCATCTTCCCAAATTGAAACTCAGTACACATTAAACACTAACTTTCCTTTCCCTCCATGCCCCCAGCCCCTGGCAACCACCACTCTGCTTTCTGTCCCTGTGAATTTGACTACTCTAGGTACCTCATGTAAGTGGAATCACACAGTATTTGTCTTTTTGCTGCTGGCTTATTTCACTTAGCATAGTATCCTCATGGTTCAACCATATTATAGTGCGTATCAGAATTCCTTTTCTTTTTAATACTGAATAATATTCAATTGCAGATCTTCATCATGTTTTGTTTATCCATTCATCTATTAATGGACACTTCAGTTGCTTCTACCTTTTGGCTGTGTGACTAATGCTGCTATGTACATTGCTGTGCAAATAGTCTTTTCTTTTCTTTTTTTTTGAGAGAATCTCACTCATCTCTCCTAGGCTGGAGTGCAGTGGCGCTATCTCAGTGGCCAGGAGACCATCCTGGCCAACATGGTGAAACCCTGTCTCTACTAAAAATACAAAAATTAGCTGGGCATGGTAGTGCACGCCTGTAGTCCCAGCTACTCAGGAGGCTGAGGCAGGAGAATCACTTGAACCCATGAGGCGGAGGTTGCAGTGAGCTGAGATCATACTACTGGACTCCAGCCTGGCGACAGAGGGAGACTCTGTCTCAAAAAAAAAAAAAAAGAAGAATCACCTTATTGTTCTTCACAGGAGCTGCACCCTTTTATATTCTCATCAGCAATGCACAAGGGTTCCAATTTCCCTACATCCTCTCCAAAACTTATTTTCTAGGCAGGTGAAGCTTGATAAATGCCTAGAAACTTGGAAATGGAACAGAATTGAAGCAATTTATAATATTCATAAATAAAAATCCTTACAGTATCAACTTCAGCAAAACATAACTTTGATGACAGATTCTTATGAAAAATTTTAATTTAAGTATTTGATTATTGCTATAAACATTGTTTTTAATTAATTAAAAGCCTTCAGTATGCTTGGGGAAAATGCGTGAGAGTTTTATGCTAAAAATGGCTAGGATTAATTTAAACCATTCCTCCTACGCAGGGCTGAGGAGCAGCCCATCACCTCAAGCAGGGAGCCCATATCATCTGATACAGTTTGTGAGAAGCAAACTATTGTAAAGTCAGAGTTGAACAGAGCTTTATAAAATGAAAGTTTTGACAAAAAAGATATTAAAAGATAGAAAAAAAAAAAAGATCCAGCTGGGCGCAGCAGCTCACGCCTGTAATCTCAGCACTTTGGAGGCAGAGGTAGAAGGATTGCTTGAGCCCAGGAGTTTGAGACCAGCCTGGGCAACTTGGTGAGACTCCTTCACTACAAAACGTAAAAATTAGCTAGGCGTAGAGGTGTGCCTGTGGTCCCAGCTATTTGGGAGGCTGAGGTGGAAGGACTGCTTGAGCCCAGGAGGTCAAGGCTGTAGTGAGTGGTTTCGTGCCACAGTACTCCATCCTGGGCAACAGAGTGAGCCCCTGTCTCAAATAAATAAATAAATAAATAAATAAATAAATAATAATAGTAATAAAAGAGTTGTGGGAGTGAAATCGTCTTTGTTTAGAAGTTTTCTTTTTCTTTTCTTTTTTTTTTTTTTTTGAGACGGAGTCTCACTCTGTCACCTAGGCTGAAGGGCAGTGGCGCGATCTCGGCTCACTACAAGCTCCGTCTCCCGGGTTCACTCCATTCTCCTGCCTCAGCCTCCTGAGTAGCTGGGACTACAGGTGCACACCACCATGTCCGGCTAATTTTTGTTTTATTTTTTAGTAGAGACAGGGTTTCACCATGTTAGCCAGGATGGTCTCTATCTCCTGACCTCGTGATCCGCCCACCTCGGCCTCCCAAAGTGCTGGGATTACAGGTGTGAGCCACTGCATCTGGCCTAGAAGTTTTCAAGATCTGAAACAGGACAAGTCAAAACGGTTTCATTTCTTTCTGAAAAGCTTATTGGTGCAATATAGGGAGGCTCTTTGTTTTTTACATCCAGCCATATGAGTTAGTGGCCTGCCCTGTCCTCAGCCTGTGAAACCAGCCTCTTAGAAATGCTCTAAAATCTTCAGAAAAAATAGATCTGCAAAATTCCTAATGCAATTGTCCTAGGCCTCACTTTAAAGCTGAGGTCTGAGGATGGCAACATGTTGTTTGTTGAATCCTCCTGGACCTGGCATACACTGGAGAAAGTTTCAGCATGAAAAAAGAAAAATTTCAGCTGAATTAAATTTAAAGCTGAGGCAGGAGAATTACTTGAACCTAGAAGGCAGAGGTTGTGGTGAGTCGAGATCATCACACTGCACTCCAGCCTGGGGTGGCGGGGAGTGGGGAGCGGGGAAGGAAAGAAAAGAAAAGAAAGGAAAAAAGAAAAAAAGAGTTTAATTGAGCAATGAACAATTCGCAAATTGGGCAGTCCCCAGAATCACAGCAGATTCACAGAGACTCCAGGGGTGCCTCGTGGTCAGAACAAATTTATAGACAAACAAGTTAAATTGATGTACAGGAATCTGAAGTGAGGTACAGAAACAGTGAGATTTGTTACAGCTCTGTGTTTGCCTTATATGAATATTGTTTGAACACTCAGCAGTCTATGAGTGGTCAAAGTATGGCTGCTAAGATTGGCCAAGACTCAGCTACTGTTTTGGGTGCATACTATTAAGTTAGGTTTTCAATTTTGTCTGACTGTTAAGCTAGGTTACAGTTCATCCACAAGGACTTAAATATAGAAGTACAGAGTCCTTTTCAGGCCATATTTAGTTTGCTTTAACAAGCATCATGTAGTATTTTCTCTCCTTCAGCCAGGACTGAATAATGATTTGTTTTTTAAAAAATTAAGGTAAAATACACATAAATAAAATTTACCACCTTAACCATTTTTAAGCATACAGTTCAGTGCCCTTACGTACATTCACGTTCTGTGCAACCATCACCACCCACCATCTCCAGAAAGTGATCATCTTCCCAAACTGAAACTTTAACCATTAAACATTCTCTCCTTTCCCCAGCCCTTGATAACACCATTCTCCTTCCTATTTCCATGGATGTGACCTGTCTAGGTACCTCATATAAGTGGACTCATATAACATTTGTCCTTCTGTGCCTGGCATGTTTCACCTAGCATGCTGTCTTTGAGGTTTATCCATGTCGTAGCATGTGTCAGAATCCCTTTCCTTTTTAGGGCTGGGTAATAGTCCATTGCACCTACGTATCATATTTTGTTTCTCCAATTCTTCTGTCAATGGCCAGCCCCTTAGGTCGCTTCTTTCTTTTGGCTATTGTGAATAATACTGCTCTGAACACAGGTGTAGAAATATCTTTTGGAGTTTCTACTTATAGTTTGTTTGGGTATGTATGACTATTGATTATTGTAGCCTAGAAAATGTTATTTTCAGTTTAGTTCACCCCACTATTTCATTGAACAGCATTGTTTGTGTAGCATGTTCACATAAAAAATAGTGAAAAAGAGAACAGAGTCTAGCTTATGGAAGGCTTTCAAATTGACGAAGAAACATTATTTGAAATAATAATGATAATATTTCATGTTATTGTTTTATTATATATGCCAGTAGTTTTAAAGACTTTTAGCATATTATCTAGGAAGCAAGCCCAACAAGAACATTCATTCTGAATTCTCATTTTTCTAATATAGCTAAAACATAAAAGTAGAAACTCTAGAGTTAGATGCTGTTGTGAGTGAATGTAGCTCTGTCGCTTAATCAGGATTTTACCCAAAGCCACAGACTTACCTCTCCGTAAAATGGGTTTGTTACCTTGTGGTGTCATTGTGGGGCCAGGAAAAGGCCTGTCAAGGGGGCTTTTCCAGGTGACCTCAGAAGGAATGGCCTGGTTGCTCTGGACACTATGTCACCGTGGAGGACCCCACGTCAGAGGAGGACCCTGGTCCTGCCCTCAGCAGGGGCTGGCTCGCCGGTGGGGAGACCAGCCATTTTCAGTATCAGCCCTCAGCAAGGGTTGTTATTTTTCCTGTCATGTTTGTTGGGGTCCAGCTCAAGTTTGTTTTTCTTGCAGAAAGGCAGGAAGGCCAATTTGGAACACACACAACTCACATGTCATCGGCGATGACTTGGCCCAGGGCTTGGCATTGGCTCCCTGACAGTTAAAAGGCCCAGGGTAGGCGAGCCCCATAGGCAGGGCTGAGGAACAAGGAAAAGGAGGGAGAATACAAGATTCTTATCTGCTCAGCCCCTCCATTCTTTTCCCTGCTCACTCCCCCCCAGGGGACCTCTAGCTTCGGCTCACACTGGCTCCAGCCTGCAGGTCCCCTGTTCTGCAGCCGCCTCCACTTTCTGTCCACCTCTTCCTCTTACTGAATGTGTGAGGAAGCAGCCCACCCTCAGGGAGGGAAAGCCTGATCCGCAGAGATCCATGCGTAGCCCTGTGGGAGGCAAAGGCAGGAAGAGGGAGAAACAGCATTTTCCAATTTGGACCAAAGACAACCCACGGTTATTTGAGAAAAGCTGGGTGTTTTTCCATCCAGACTGAAGTAGTGTTGGGAGTTGCCATGTAGAAGTTTCCACTGGCTTGAACTATACGGCTGTTCTGTGATGGAATGATGGGATCCTGCAGGTGTGTGCAGATGCTTCAGTAATGTTTTCCGGTCTTCCCGTGTAAAGACACTGGGCATTAGGAAGTCTCAACCGCAGCCTCACATCTTAGAGAAGAATTACTCCAAGTCCAGGGAGCCTTGCATGGGTAAAATTGGAAATTAAAAATACATATATAAACAAAAATACTTCTAAAATATGTGCCAATGTTCTCAGTAACTAAGTCTCCTTCAGTCAATCTACTAATATTTCAGGAGTCAGTGTTACTTTGAGAGCATTTAACCCCTCAAAGCATCCATTTTCTCTCCAGTACAATGACTAACGGTGGAGCTTTTGCAGGGTTCTGAGAGAATTCAGAGAGACCATCCTTGGCATAGTTCCTAACACCTCGCATCCTCCCCCAAAAAGACAGCTGCTTTTGTATTCCTGTGTGTGTGTGGCTTCTGAAATATAAGTATTGGCCTGAAAGCTGTCTTTAAAAAGTTACACTTTACCTGGGGGTATAAGATTAGCTCATTAAACATTCAAAACTATTTGTTGAGTGAACTAATACCTTTACAGTTCCTCTTTTGTGTATTTTATCTCTCAACTACACAATAAGGCAGAAACTGTCTTCCATTTCCTCGAGGTGAACTATGTCTTTCATGTAAGATGCTTGCTGTCATGAAGTTTCCTTTTAGGAGGATTAAACATGATCCCGGCTGCCCTGTGACATATCTCATTTGTTTATCAAGCTTTTCACAATCACATAGCAGCCGTGGTAGACGATATTCCTAGAGACACTGCAGCAATGCCTCCTACCCCACAGGCTCTTTGCGGATGGCCTAGTCCGTCCTTGTCAAGAGGTGATGTCTCTTTCTCATCACCTTGAATCTGGGCTGCCCTGTGATTGCTTTAGGTAATAAGCAGTGGAAGTCATGGTCTGGGACTGCCAGGACTGAGGAAGGGCTGACAACTGTTCCTGTGTTCTTGGAAGTCCTGAGTCCCCATAGAGGCAGTCTGGCCACCGGATAAACCATATAGAGAGGCTACATGCAGAGGGAGAGGGCTTGAGACTATGTAAGGAGTTCTGCTGTTCCTCATCTCTGCTGAGCCCTGACCCTAGCTAACCTGCCTGCCGAACACATCTGCGTGGCATAGCCACTGGCAAGACCAGAAGAAGCAGCACTCAGCCCAGGCCATGTTGCAGAATTGGGAACTAATAAATAAATGGTTATTGTTTAAGCTGCTGGGTCTTGGGGTGTTTTCTTATGCAGCAATAGATAACCAAAACACCAGATAAACTGATGTTGATTGTAATTGAACTATTTTCTTTTCTTTTTTTTTTTCGAGATGGAGTTTCCTTCTTGTTGCCCAGGCTGGAGTGCAATGGCGCAATCTCAACTCACTGCAACCTCCGCCTCTCGGGTTCAAGCGATTCTCCTGCCTCAGCCTCCTGAGTAGCTGGGATTACAGGCGCCCACCACCACGCCTGGCTAATTTTTGTATTTTTAGTAGAGACGGAGTTTTACTATGTTGGCCAGGCTGGTCTTGAACTCCTGACCTCAGGTGATCCACCCGCCTTGGACTTCCATAGTGCTGGTGGGATTACAGGCGTGAGTCACCGTGCCTGGCCAATTGAACTATTTTCAAATGTTTAGTGAGAATAATATACAACAATATTTTTGATTCATATATCTTTAGTTTATAAGTCGGATCTTAGTTTGACTCATACAACTTTATCAGCAAGATCTTGTGAAGATAATACACTTGACAACTTTATTAGTATTGTGTTTTTTTTCATTTACCAATTATATCTATCTTTTTTGTATTTTAATTCGCCTTTTCCTTTTCCTGGTTATTTTTATCATAGAAAATAAGATATTTTCAAAGTGTTAATCCTAACTGGTCACAGTAAATGTTGGTCATTTTGAGAGTTTTTAGTGATCATTTTCTCTGTTCAAATTATTCAGGATATTTAGTACCTTTAAGCTCCCTTTTAAAAATTATTTTTTATTATTTTATTATTATTATTTTTTGAGATGGAGTCTCGCTCTGTCACCCAGGCTGGAGTGCAGTAGCACCATTTTGGCTCACTACAACCTCCGCCTCCTGGGTTCAAGCAATCCTCCTGCCTCAGCCTCTTGAGTAGCTGGGATTACAGGCACCCGCCACTGTGCCCGGCTAATTTTTATATTTTTAGTAGAGATGGGGTTTGGCCATATTGGCCAGGTTGGTCTCGAACTCCTAACCTCAGGTGATCCGCCCATCTCAGCCTCCCAATGTGCTGGAATTACAGGTATGAGCCACCATGCCCCACCTGGTTTCTTTTTTCTATTGAATTCTCACTAAATTTTGATTTTTAAAATCATATTTTCATTCCATTCCTTTATAATTTTCACTAAGTCCAGAAATACCATTTAAGTTCACTTGCAATTCACAAGAGGGTTTTCCTTATCTTTATTAATTAGTTTCTATTTAGTTTATCAACAGTCTATTTCCTCTTTCTTATTGCTAAAATCATGATACTTTTCTCTCTCTTTCTCTCTTTTTTTTTTCTGAGACTGGGCCTTGCTGGAGTACAGTGGTGTGATCATAGCTCACTGTAGCCTTCAACTCCTGGCCTCAAGCAATCCTCCCACTTTAGCCTCCCAAAGTGCAGGGATTACAGGCATGAGCCACTTTGCCTTCTCTTAATTTTAATAGTTTCCTTCTCTCCTGTAAAAAGTTTATCATGAGCTGGGCATGGTGACTCATGTCTGTAATCCCAGCACTTTGGGAGGCTTAGGGGGTGAATCATTTGAGGTCAGGAGTTTGAGACCAGCCTGGCCAACATGGCGAAACTCCGTTTCTACTAAAAAAAAAAAAAATACAAAATTAGCCAGGTGTGGTGGCTCATGTCTGGAATCCCAGCTACTTGGGAGGCTGAGGCAGGAGAATCGCTTGAACCCAGGAGGTGGAGGTTGCAGTGAGCTGAGATCGTGCCATTGCCCTTCAGCCTGGGAGACAAGAGCAAAACTCCATCTCAAAAAAAAAAAAAAAAAGTTGATTGTGAAATCGAGAATAGTAATGCAGAGGTAAATAATAGATTATAATGCAAAAAAAAAAAAAAGTCTGTGGTAGTGATAGTGAAGTCAATTATCCTTCAAACCATCATTTTAGCAAATTCTTTTTGTTTTGGAGAATGCCAGGTAATGTCTCTATGGGGCGGGTGGAAGATGGGGTCAGTGGGGGCAGGCGGCTCCCAGGTGGGAGAGGAGTGGGTTGGTGCAGCATTATGACGATCCAACAGCTGGCAGTGAGGACTCAGCTCCGGGGATTCTTGTCTTTGCCCAGTGGCATTATCATCCCTGGAACCTTCCTCTCCTATGTCCAAAAACTCCTGGCTTTCCCATTGTTCATGCCTCTAGCACCTCATCCTGTGGCGTGCTCCACAAGTCAGACAGACAGCCATCCAGACATCAGACCTATTTCACCACAAAATGATGTCAACTTGCACAGTTCACAAACTACATTTTATGATCATGACTCTTATTTAGAAGTCTTAGCAAACAAGTTGTTATGGAGACAGAGGAAAAAAACCTAGAACATTAAAAACTTACATTTATATCAAAGTTACTACTTCCTAAATAAGATACAATTAGTTTCAAATTCATAAATGATTGTAAAGTTAGAATATTTTAGCATCTCTTTAAAATCGTAATTAATAGGTAGCATATAGCATTTACTATATATAATTTTATATACATATTAGTTTTTTGGTAGGTTATTACAAATTGTTTCTAGATCAGGAGGCACACTGGCTATTTTGTGATCTCAGATATCTTTTTTTCTAGAATAGATACACATGTGGATAATGTAGAATTTCTAGATTATAGGTCACATTTTCCTGCTTTCGGCATGTCCAGTAACTTTTTATGGTATGCTGGTCATTAAGGATGAGAAGTGGAGGTGTGTACATTAAGTTGTCTTCTTTTTTTTTTTTTTTGAGATGGAGTCTCACTCTGTCGCCCAGGCTGGAGTGCAGTGGCTCGATCTCGGCTCGCTGCAAGCTCCGCCTCCCGGGTTGATGCCATTCTCCTGCCTCAGCCTCCCGAGTAGTTGGGACTACAGGCACCCGCCACCACGCCTGGCTAATTTTTTGTATTTTTAGTAGAGACGGGGTTTCACCGTGTTAGCCAGGATGGTCTCGATCTCCTGACCTCGTGATCCACCCGCCTCGGCCTCCCAAAGTGCTGGGATTACAGGCGTGAACCACTGCGCCTGGCCAAGTTGTCTTCTTTTAAAGGGTGTTGAATTTTGTCGTAGCCAGCAGTTAAATTATTAGTGGGTTTTCTCAGTCCTATCAGGCGGGTCAGTTTCTGTTTTGTGCTTAGCCCCGCGATCTGGCTCTTACTCTAGGATGTGTTCTTTACCCAGAAGGCCTGCTCTTCCTGGGGTCTGAGTTGGATGCCTGCCATGGGCAGCAGCATCTTCACTCCGACTGCGCATGAATCAGCCGTCTCCCTGCCTGATTGGCCTTCGGGGCCTCTGTGGAGCTCTCAGCCTGCAGCCGCTCCTCTCTGCAGGGCCCCCTAGAATTTGCTCTGTACTTGTGCAGTTCAGCTTTTTTTTTGTGGAATGCTCACACAGACTTCAGCTACCTTCTCCCCAGTCCTTTTCCTCCAGCGGCTTCAGCTGCCCCGAACACCACTATCAACCTCCCAAGTCGTAGAGATCGGAGTTCTCTGCTTGGGCTCACCTCCCTGTGCTGAAGACCGGAGGGCGAGTCCCCCAGACTGAGTAAATTGGGCTCATTTTGAGTGGTTTCATCCTTTTCTTTAGGACTACCATCCTCTTCTTCCTCTTGTCCAGTGTTGCTTTATACACTGAGTAGTCCAAATGATTTATACCTTGAGTAGTTGCATGCTGTTTACAGTAGGAGGCTGAGGCAGGAGCGCATTTCTCCATCAGGGCTGGAAGCTGAAGTTTGAATTTCTAAATCATGGCAGTTGATGTTTGGGAGAAGTAGTGGAGGTTTCAGAATGGGACTACTCAAGTTTAATTCAATTCTTTGGTATATATAATTTTTACAATATTATCTGTAGTTTTATGGTCTTCAATTTACATGAAATGGCAGCCTTTTATAGCCTGAGAGAATCTTAAAAATCTTTTCAGTTCTTACTTTTAGAGATAAGAAAACTGGGACCCCAAAGGGTAGAGATCTGTCAAGGTGAAAAGCTGGAGGAGTGGCAGAACTGACTTATTCTCTTCTCTTTGTTTATGAATTTAGTACCTCTCATGGAAGACAGAATTGCTTCTCTCCTTCTCTCATACACAGACCCATTGTCTCTTATTTTCTTTTCATTTCCTCCTTTTCTTTCTCTTTGTTTCTGTTCACAAAAGGAAACATTTTTTTCCCCCTTTGGAAGACAAATACTAACATAGATTCTTGATGGCAGTGAAGTCTTTGAAAAAATGGATTGGTTTTAAGTAACAACAGAGAGGAATCTTCTATTAAACAATCAAACTTTGGAAACAGAAAAGGGAGGCAGCAACGATGACAGCCTTATTCTACAGGCTATGTGAACATTTTCACATTTAGACTATTCAGGTTCAAATGGCGAACATATTTCTAGAGGTTAAAGAATAAATACTAGGTTTCTCTGCTGGTTAGAAACAGAAGCCATGCCAGGTATTTCAACCAGAGGGATTTAATCCAGGAAATCAGTTACAAGAGTGTTGGGAGGTTGAGAGAACAATTTGGCAATGTTGAGGTGGCTCAGATATTAGAAGCTGCAGCAAGCAGCTATTATCCTTAGAACTTGGGGAGCATAAGGGAAGAGGTGGTGTTGTCAGAACTTTGGAACTTAGAGAAAGGGTCCCTTATGGCTGACCCTTGTGCCTTTGAGGCAGATGCTGGGAGGCTAGTGCTTGACCTCTGAGAGTCTGCTTCTGGGAGCATGGAGAAGCTGCTGCTGGGAGTGCCAAGAGGATTGGAGTCTTAGCTTTCCTCACTGCTAGGCATTTGGTAAGAGCTAGAAACAGAAAGGAAGTCCCTTCGGCTCTCTTCTTACTTAGCAGTTGGTGGAAAATGATGACAATCCAGCTGGTGAAGGGGTCTGGGGAATGTGGTTCGCTGAGTCCCAGCCTGCCTCAGAGTCACAGGGCAGGGTGGGGGTTCCTCAAAAAATGAAATAGAGTTACCATGTGCCATGGACTACATGCTTGTGTCCCTGCACTTTCTGATGCTGAGCTCCAAATCCTCAGTGTGATGGCCTGTGGAGATGGGGCTTTTGGGAGGTAATTAGGTCATGAAGGTGGAGCTCTCATGAATAGGATTAGTGTCCTTATAAGAAGAGATATGAGAGAAATTATGTCTTTCTCCCCCTCGCTTGCAACCCACCCCATGAGAATACAACAAGAAGGCAGCACGGTGGCTCATGCCTGTAATTCCAGCACTTTGGGAGGCTGAGGGGGGTGGATCACCTGAGGTCAAGAGTTCAAGACCAGCCTGGCCAATATGGTGAAACCCTATCTCTACTAAAAGTACAAAAATTAGCTGGGTGTGGTGGTGGGTGCCTGCAATCCCAGCTACTCGGGAGGCTGAGGCAGGAGAATTGCTTGAACCAGGCGGAGGTTGCAGTGAGCCGAGATTGTGCCATTGCACTCCAGCCTGGGTGACAGAACAAAAATTCCTTCTCAAAAAAAAGAAGAAGGCAGCAGTGTGCAAACCAGGAGGAGTGTGCCAGCACCACATTTCTGTTGTTTAAGCCACCCAGTCTATGATACTGTGTTATGGTAGCCAAAATGGAGTAAGACAGCATATAATCCAGTAATTCCACTTCTGGGTATGTGACACCAAAAAACTGAAACTATTAAACTGATACGTGTACCCCCATGTTGATAGCAGCATTATTCACAATAGCCAAAAGGCAGAAGCAACCCAAGTGTCTATGCATGGATGGATGGGTAAACTACATATGGTATATACATACAACGAAACGTCATTCAGCCTCAAAAGTAAGGAAGTTCCAACAAACACTATGCCATGGAGAGACATTGAGGACATTATGCTAAGTGAAGTAAGCAAGGCACACAAGGAAAAATATTGTATGATTTCACTTATATGAAGTACCTAACAGGGTCAAATTCACAGAGACAGAAAGGAGAACGGTGTGCACTGGGGCCTGGGGGAGAGGAAAATGGAGAATTGTTGTTTAATGGGTACAATGTTGTACAACAATCATCAG
Organism: Pongo abelii; assembly: GCF_028885655.2. Lineage (NCBI taxonomy): Eukaryota > Metazoa > Chordata > Mammalia > Primates > Hominidae > Pongo > Pongo abelii. Next base: position 68,966,970 of record NC_071992.2, read on the forward strand.
TATTCATCATCAGAATTTTCACTGTGAATGTATCTAATACCACTGAACACTATACTTAAAAATGGTTAAATGACAAATTGTGTGTTAATATTTTACCACAAATAAATCACAGACCTTTTTCATGGAGTGGAGAGCTGAGAGAATTTGGTCAATAACAAGCACAGTTGCTAATGACTCTTATCCTTACTAAAGCCCACTGTAGCTTAGGATGAAGTTGCCTTCTGCAATGGTAATTTCACTATCCTGTCAGAGTTTCCTGGTTCTAAGGCCTTTGCATTTGAGACATGGTATCACACTATAAATCAGGACATATTTTCATATGCCAGGGAGTGTGCCCAAGTTGTAAAGAATAAAGCACCACATCCTTTACGTGTCACCATGTGTGTTTTTACGGACATGCCAGGCCTCAGGCACATTCCTCTGTCTTGTATGAGATTTATAACAGCAAACTTCATGTAAACACACAGGAGTAAGGTCATACAAATATATTCATCTTTTCATTCAACAAATATTTCATTCAAGAAATATTCACTGCTTGCCATGCACCAGAAACTCTTCCAGGGAAGCAGTGAACGGGAGAGCAAAATGGTGAACAATTTGCGTCTCCCGAGTACTTCCATTCTAGGGTGTGTGTGTGTGTGTGTGCACGCGCATGGATGTGTGTAGGGGATGGTAGGGGATGGTGGGTGGTGGTGGAGTGAATTATCTAAGCAGAGTAGATACTAAGAATCTGCACTCAGTGCTAAGTGAGGAAATAAAGCCAACAAGGGGCAGAGAGAGGGCGAGCAGGGCTGATGGGCTTTTCAGGGAAGTCTCAATGAGGGCCCTTCCAGCCAAGACTGAGACATGAGGGCATGTCTGGTGGAAGAGCACCCGGGCAGAGGGGTAGAACGAGGAGTGGGGCAGAGTCCCTAGTGCCCCTGGTGCAGTTGAGGAACAGCAGGGAGGCTGGTGAGACTAGAGTGTGGGCACGGGGTTAGAAAGCAGGGCACAAGTGGGTGTGAGGCCTCTTCCAGAGCCACGGAAGGATCTTTGCTTTTGCTGAGCAAGCGGGGAGCACTTGGAGCAATGGGGCAATGGGAAGAGCTAGGCAGAGGCAGGAGAATAGCTAGGACAGGTGGGTGAGGTCTGCAGGGCAGGGCATGGCAGGGCAGGGCAGTGGAGTGGGGGACGTATTTGGATTCAGGATATAGTTTGAACACAGAACCAACAGGATTTTCTCCTTGGATCAAAGATGGGGAGTGAGATAAAGAGGCATCAAAGATGACTGGGAGATTCCTGGCCCGTTCTCTAGAAGAATGGGACTGCTGTTTCTGAGAGTGGAAACCCTTTGGGAGGGTTTGCTTTTGGCCAAGTGAGCACACCAGACCCCTGAGTGGAGGTGGAGGTGGGCAGTGAGGATAGAGATTGAGTTCAGAGTTAGCCATGATGGTGTTTGCAGCCTGGGGTTGGATGAGATCTTGGAGGGAATGAGGACAGTTGGGTAAAAAATGAGGTTGAAGGTTTAGCCCTTTCTTTTGGGCTCCAAGGAGCTTCAAGACCTTGGACTCATTGCTGAGCCTCTTGAGAATCTCTGCTTCTGTTTGTAAGAGAGGATAACAGCAGCCACCCCACCTCGCAGGGATACTATTATGATTACTGAGGTGATGAATGCATGGAAGCTGCTCACATGAGTTCCCAGTTCTGTCTCTCCTCTCCTGGCAAGAGAGAGGCAACAGGGTCCACAGGGCTACTCCAAAGCCATCTGATTGCAAACAGCCTCTAAAAGAAGCCTGGAAAAATTACCAGGGAGATGTTTCCCACCAGCTCTGCTGCTCCCCTTTCAAACCTTGCGTTTGGCCACTCTCTAGAAGTTGGTCCCCTCCGCCCATCTTTCAGAGACTCTTTCCTTCGCTGCTTTCCTACACATCCCCTCCCCCTTTCCAAAACCTAGCTGGGTTTCTGCTCCAGTTTTGCAAACACCATTCTCACCTAGGTGCCAAGATAAACTGGCTGGAGGTTACTGTTGATGGTGCTAGTGGGTATTTGGTTAACTTTCTCAATCAACTGGAGGTCACAGGGCCCACCCCGAAAAGTAGCTGCCCTAAAAACCTGCTATTCTCCATCAGTGGGTGAGAGGTGGGGAGGGGGTGGGAGATGAGAAACCAGGAAGCAGAGATTTCTGAGAAGATCTAGAAAAAGAGAGATCATCTACACGCTGTCAGGCGGTTTTCATGCATAACTGATAAAACCATGCTGTTCTTGAAATTAAGATAATGGCACTGAATAAGAGCACATGTGGACTAAATATACTAAATATACGATTGTCTCATCCTGATCAGCCTGATAGACTTAACAATAGGCTCAGCACAGTGAGAAGGATGATAGTGTGCTTGGTCTTGCATTGCTTGTCTAGAATATTGTGAGAAAAAGTACATTAGTGCCAGAAAAATAACTTGAAGGTGAAGTGCTTTCTGACAGTACTTCCAAAATACACAGATTTAATGAAAAGAGGAAAAATTTAGTGAAGATAACACCAGCATTGAAAAACAAAGCCTGTTTCCAAGGAAACAGCAATATTTTCTTTTTAATGGAAGCAGAATGTGACAGTGGACTTGAGAATCCCAATCCTTAAACTCAACTTAAGAGTTGGGAGTTGAGTAAATTCCATTATTTTCATAGATTTCACAAATTAATTCAGAAGTCTGTTCTTGGCAAAGTTTACGCATTCTGAAATAATGATTTTTACAGTTTAAAATTTTGAATTTCCTAAGTTACGTTTCTATAAATGTCTTCTTTGTTTTTTATGATTATTAAAGCAAAAAAGGTGCCCATGTTCCCCCCGCCCCCCCCATTTCAGAAAGCACTGAAAAAACAAAACCAAGAAAAGACTGATAACCTCACTGCATTACTAAGTGGGTTGACTATGTGCTTGTGACAATTTTAGTTATCACGCTGGTTATTTGTCCTCTGAAAATGTTTTCCTGGCCGGGTGCAGTGGCTCAAGCCTGTAATCCCGGCACTTTGGGAGGCCAAGGCGGGTGGGCCATCTGAGGTCAGGGGTTCGAAACCAGCCTGGCCAACATGGTGAAACCCCATCTCTACTAAAAATACAAAATTAGCCAGGCGTGGTGGCACATGCCTGTAATCTAAGCTACTCGGGAGGCTGAAGCAGGAGAATCGCTTGAACCTGGGAGGCAGAGGTTACAGTGAGCCAAAATCGCACCATTGCACTCCAGCCTGGGCAACAAGAGTGAAACTCCATCTTAAAAAAAAAAAAAAAGAAAAGAAAGAAAGAAAATGTTTTCCTCTGCCAGATGGGATAATACCATAACTCTGTCTGGGAAGCTGCTTTTCTCACTGAGCAATGTGTTCCGAGCACGTTTCCAGGCCAGCCCTCACCTGTGTTCTGGCCTCCAAGCCCAGGGCTGGGCTTCTGGGCTGGCTTGTCAATATTAACGAGGTTGGTAGAGTCCCTTGCCATGACAAGCTGATCGTGTAGTGAAGGATAAAGAAGCAGGAACCCAGAATACACTCCACAATGATGTAGCCAGGTGTCTGATAGAAGTCTGGCTTTGGGAAAAGGGATTTTCCAGGTGGGAATTGAAAGGTAAGTTATAATTAGCCAGGCCAAGAGCAGAGGGTGCTCTGGGCAGAGAGGAAGGCTCTGGGAGGAGAGACCTCGGGGTTGAAGAGCTGGGTGGAGGTCGGCCTGGCCTGGGCAAGGGCTGAGTCAAGGTCAGAGGAGAGATAAGCGCCGAGGAGTATGTTGGGGAGTTCAGACGATCCTGAGTACCTTGAGAAACTCTGAAAGGGGGAGTTTGAGCGGGGGAATGACAATCAGATTTGGATTTTGGAAACATTATTCTGGAGCATGGAGGGTGTTTGGGGACACCAGGGAGAGACAATGACACCGGGGAGGGGGCCTTGGCAGAGTTTTAGGAGGTAGAAAGAGAGCAGGAGAGAGAAGATTGATGGCAGCAACATTGAGGCAGTAGAAAGGAAAAGGCTTAGTGTTTGCGGTGATGTGTAGCCTTTGAGGAAGGGCACGTTCCGCGAGGGGTGGGCTGTCAGCCACTTCAGACCACCCCCTGCCCCCTTGCTAAAGACTGACTGAAGCGGGGCAACCCTTACAGACCAGGCGGCCCTGTGTTCCTGTGGCCTTTGGTGAGGCTGCTACTGGGCCTGTGTGGCAGCTCAGCTTCACTCTGCCAGGTCTGCCTTGACCTTCCCCGAACTCCAGGAGCCCACCCAAGGGTGCGCGGGAATAAAGCTCCGGTGCACTAACCTCCATCTCGAGGCTGCTTCGTGGGGAGCCTGACCTGTGGCAGTGACTGCGAGCCACGCGGAGAGTTACTCACTGTAATCAAGAACTAATGGGGTGGGGATGGGGGCAACCGGGAGGTAGATGGCTTAGCGTGGGGCGTGGGGACTTGGGGGCCAGGGGAGACATCCGGGAGGCGGGTCAACGAGGTCCATGGTTTTGAGGTGGAGTCTGGTTTGAAGTCTCTTGGGCAAAAAGGTATTCCTTGCCAGCCTTTCCTCCCAAATACTTCCAGTTTCTTAAATATACTTTGTTTTCATTTACCTCAGAGTCTTTATACAAGCTATTCCGTTGCCTGGAACATTCTTTTTTCCCTTGATTTCTTCTATTAATACTTTCTTCTCATTCTAAGGAAGTGACTTCCTCCAGGAAGTCATCCTGGACGCACTGGGCTCTAGTTCAGGGGCCTGAGGAGCATCATGCGCCGGCATTTCCTACATCACAGCCCTTGTCATATGATGTTATAATTGCCTATTTTCTTCTTTGTGTTCTCCCCAAAGTTTATAAACTTTGAGATAAGAGACTTTATCGAAGTTGTTAAAGGCTTTATCAGCAGCACCTAGTGTGGTTCCCGATACAGGAGGTGTCAGGAAATAATTGTGGAGTGAACCAATGGTAATTAAAACAGACACTTGGAAAGAAGAGGAGGAATACATAGATTAAAGGTGAAGTCAGGGGCAGAAGAGGAAACAAAGATAGCAGGGGAGGGTGGCCAGGAGGTAAGGGTCATTTGTTCACTAAATTTAACCAGAATTTATTATCCAAATGTTGTTGGACATTTAAGTCCTCCCAACATTTTCTTAATAATTTGCTATGACAAACAATATCTTCATAAGCACCCTCCTACATGTAGATTTTGTGGATGTTTTTATATAATACCCACAGGATAAATGTATAGAAGTGGAAATTTCAGTGTCAAAGGATTTCCTGTTAAATTTTTGATATTTTTAGCTCCAATTTATCCTCCAGAAACATATCATTTTCTGCTTATTCCCAGCCCTGAATTATTTAACATTTTAAATATGAAGCTCTTGTTTATTTTGAAAACTGTGATAAAATATGTATAACATAAATCTACCGTTTTCACTATTTTTAAGTGTACAAGTCAGGGGCATTGATTACATTCATAATGTTGTACAGTCGTCACCACTATTCATTTTGAGAACCTTTTTTTTAAATCATCTCAAACAGAAACTCTGCGCCCATTATACAGTAACTCCCTTTCTCCCCTTCTCATTTGTTCCTGAGAATCATTTGCATTTTTTAGGAAGGAAGCTTGAGTTCATTGCATTTTCATCCAACGAGAGGAATGGCAAGTGACTTAAAAACTTCTGATTCTGCATTAGGCCAGCAACCTTGAACGTGGGCAAGTAAGCATGTCTTTATGCCAAGGCATGGGGCCTAATAATATACAGACTCACAATGCCATGGAATAGATAGGCTTTGGGGTTTCATAGACCCAGAAGAACATCTGTTGGTAACACTTAGGAGCTCCTCAGCCAATCTGGGGATATTTAATTATCTAATTATTTCAATTAAGCCAAGACTCACATGTTTAGGATTTTGGAAGCCTATCCCAAACTAGAAATAAGATACAGAAAGGTTCTCATTGTTTTTGTGGGTGAAACACTTAACCCTGAGTATCAATGATGTTGTAGCTTATCCAAGCACTTCTAAGGAGTGCTTACAATTTTTTCAGAAGTTTGTAAAGACAAGTTTAGTTTTTGCTCCAAAATGGTTTCCTACATTCATGTTAAAGATTGCATTTAATTCTTATATTTCCACAATACCTTCTGGAGAGCGCCGATGGGAAGGCAGAATAACCTAAGGCTGAGACACTGTGGGAACGAGATGAGAATCTGTTTGGGCCTTGATAGGGATCCTGAAGTTAAGATATGTGGAGACCCTTCAAACAATAGCAGTTTGCAGCTCTGCTAATTATTGGCTCTTGCCTATCTGTTACTGTTAGAATTACTGAGCAAAAAGTATTGTATTGAAAACCTGGCTAAAACAAGAGGGAGAATTTATGGGATTAACTTTCTTTTATCTTTTTTACCTTTTAAATAGGGGAATAGTCTCACAAACTGAATTAAAGGGAGGTGCTTTCTTAAAGGCTTTGAAGTTTTTCTTTACAAACAGAGTTGAATTTATTTGAGCCCTTTCCCTTCAAAGTAAAAGCCCCGCAAGGAAATGATTTCCTTCATGCATTTCTTGCCCTTTGTGAATTAACAGGAGTTATACAGCAAAAGAGAGGGCCTGATAGGGAGTCGGGGCAAGCCAATCCCCCTAGAATATAAAATAAACGCTGATGGGCTCTTAAAATGACAGAACCATTTTTGTAATGATGAAAAGGTTTTCCTTCTGCATCCTGGAAGCATGAAACCCTGAGGATGAGGATAAAGCTAACAGAGAAAAGAATTCCAAAAATGATATGCCCCTATGGTGTGTGCATCTTCATCTTGTACTATTTGTTATTTTAAAAGTAAACTTTATTGCATATATTTGGTGCTATTTAAATTCAGCCAAATGCTGTCCGATGGTGGGGCTTTCTGTATTTCAGCCTCTGAAAAAAATAAACAAGAAAATCGTGTGTAAATGTTTTAAGATAGCCAAAATTGATGTCTTACAAGTCACCAATTTTCATGGCCACCCTACCCCCAGAATAATTTTCCATTAAGAGTGTCCTCTGCAGCAGCCTCAGCTCCCCAGCCAGTTCTACCCCGCTGAGCTCTCCATCTGCACCTCCTTTCCAGGACTATTTCTTCATTTGCACAATGGGGATATAAATGTGGGGTAAGTCAAGAAGCTATAATACTTCTGGGGCTAGAGGCATGGGAATACAGAAGATGTTCACTTTATGCACTTTTGAAACGTTTTGCATCAATTATATTTTATTAAAAAGAAAAAGTTGGGTGAGATGAAGCCATGTGTGTAGGTGTGCTGGCTCACTTTTGTAGGTGACAGTGGGCGTGTCCTGGCTTGGGTCTGCTGTCAGCATGACTTCGGGTGAGTGATGACATAAGTCTGGCTTCACCTTCTCTGATGGTAGAATGAGGGGTGTTGAGGTGCAGATGTCTCTTGGAATTTTGAAAGCAAGCATTACTTCCTTTGGAGTTGGGCTCTGGAGAGCAGCAAAGGATTGGGAACGTTTGTAGTGGCGGACAAGTTGCAAAGATAGTGCAAAATGTTCCCATATACTCCTCACCCAGTTTTCCCTATTCTTAATCTCTCTCTCTATATATGTGCATATTTTTCCTTTTGACTTAATTTCTTAAGTACTTAAGAGTATCTGAAGCCTAGACACTTTGCCAACTATCTAAAGCTCACCTCTGGATGTTCAGACACAAGTAACCTATTAATGTAACATTCTGAGGAAGTCCCTCTGGATCCTACTCCAATCTTGACTGGCTGCCCTTCCTGTCTGAGGATTCCCACTCCCTCCCCTGTGCTAGGTTTCCTGTTCCTAAAAGCCATATTTCTCTCTTCCTTGGTTTACTCATACATAAGCTTTTAAAATAGCTTTCTGAGAAAAAATACATGGGAAATAAAATTTTGCATGTCTAAAAATGTCTTTATTCTAGCTTCGTACTTGACTGATAAGTTGGCTGCATACAGACTTTTCCTTTCAATTCCCATGCTGCTGTTGGGACATCTATAGCTATTATGATTACGAGCCTTTGAAGGGGATCTGTTTGTTTTGTTCATTTTTCCTTTGTGGAAGCATATGTCATGTTATCTTTGTTCTCAGTCTTTTCTTCCCATGTGTATGTATATTCCTTTTTTTATTCTACCTGTTCATGTTTCATGGTTGCAATATCATCTCTTAGTTAATATTAGTTTTGGGGGAGAAATTTCTTCCCCCTGCACAGTCCCTTATTTCTTCCAAGTTGGTTTTTCTACTTGTTTTGGTCTCTGTTTCTGTTTCTGTCTCTCTCTCTCTCTCTTTCTCTCTCTCATTCTTTAACGATAAAGCATTTCCTCGGGTGTTTGACAATCCTGGGCAGGCAAAAAACAGTGGATTGGAAACTCCGACACACAAAGTTGTTACTGTCAGGAGATGGTCTGGACCCATAAGTTGAGCAATGTCTAACATAATTTTTAAAAAAGTGTTTCCTCCTGAGAAGTTCATATTCTCTAGAGAAGGCTGTTCTCATCTCCCGGCAGAAAGAGGAAGCCATCCTGCCAGTATTTTAGAAGCTGCATAGAGGAAGAGGAACCCGAGCTTCAGCAAGCAGTTCCCTTGTTTCACTATTGTAACCCACCTTTACATGTGGGGTGGCCCAAGCCAGAGACTTGGGTTAGCTCTCTTCAGGGAATAAACCTCCATTTTTTTTTCCCTCTGGTAGGGGAGGGTAATTGGGTAATTGGAGATCTGATAGTTGCTTACGTAGACTTTCAATCAGTCACCTAGTTTCCTAAATATATCTAGGTCACCCATTTACCCTTCTTTCAGGTATCTGATGTGGTATTTCCAGAGGCTGTGGAGGATTCATATTAATCAGTTTGATTGTCACCTCTCTCCATAGGACTATGCTGCCTTGGGTCTGCGGATTCATTTGTGACTCTCCATCTACTTTCTAGCATCCAAAGTTATTGCCGTTAGCTCCTTTTTGTTCTCTCCTTTTCTGTAGATTTCTGTCTTAAAATCTCTTTCTTCATTTTAGTGGGATTATAGTAGAAATGATAATAGGTGCATGTATTCCACCTGCTATCTTTTTATTAGTTGTCTCTGTTACCATTTTCTCCTCTTGATGTCTTCACTTTTCATCCTATTACTTATCCACCTCATGATTAAGCATTAGAAAAGAGTTCGCCAAATAATTTTACACTTCAATGACACAGAGACCAAGAAAAAGAAAGATTATTTGACTTAGAGCAGAGCTGAGAAAGTGGCAAGTCAAATGTCTTAATTATTCTTTTATTTTACTTTTTTAATTGAGACAGAATCTTGTTCTGTCACCCAGGCTGGAGTGCAGTGGCAATCTGATCTTGGCTGATAGCAACTTCTGCCTCCCGGGTTCAAGCAATTCTCGTGCCTCCAGCTTCCCAGCTAGCTGGGACTACAGGTGCACACTACCACACCAGGATAATTTTTGTATTTTTTTTTTTAGTAGAGCCAGGGTTTTGCCATGTTGGTCAGGCTGTTCTCGAACTCCTGACCCCAAGTAATCCACCCACCTCGGCCTCCCAAAGTGCTGGGATTACAGGCATGAGCCACTGCTCCCAGCCTTAATTATACTATTCAATGAATCTCCAGTCCAACAGCAAATGTCCTGTCTTATTCACATACTAAAGGTGTGGTGGTTGCTATCAACAGGCTCAAAAGTCCTCTAACAAGACAATTCCACAGCAAAAAAAATTTTTGGGCAATTGTTTGCCTAGTGGAGTAATACAGCATACATTCTATACAGGCAAAAGTTCCCTAGAATTTGTTGACTCGTATTTTCAACAGTGCCCTACCACTGAAAGTGGCAGTGGAGTTGCAATAAAAATAGTATTTAAAACACATTATAAAAGATAAAACCACTTTATAGTCTTAACTACTGTAGTGTGATTTTAATCTGCTTAATGCTTCTCTCAAAAATAAACTGAAATAAAAGTTTTTGTATTTTTTGACATTTGGAACTATTTTTTTTTTCATTAAAAATCAATTTATGTGAAATTGTGGTTTTCTTTTTCTTTTTTTTTCTTTTATTTTTTGAGATGGAGTCTCATTCTGCCGCCCTGGCTGGATTGCAGTGGCACAATCTAGGCTCACCACAACCTCCGCCTCCCAGGTTCAAGTGATTCTCCTGCCCCAGCCTCCGGAGTAGCTGGGACTACAGGTGCACACCACCATGCCTGGCTAATTTTTGCATTTTAAGTAGAGACGGGTTTCACCATGTTGGCCCAGCTGGTCTTGAACTCTTGACCTCAGGTGATCCGCCTGCCTCGGCCTCCCAAAGTGCTGGGATTACAGGCATGAGCCACCACGCCCGGCCTATGGTTTTCTTTTATTTCCTCTTGATGCTTAAAAACCTTTTGAGACTCTGGGGAAAACTGTAGAAGACATGACTGTAAATACAGGGTGGTATGTCTTCAGTGATGGTGTGCCAGCAGAAAGTGAAGTTCCTGCTTCTGCATTTATTCATATGCTGGGTAATTTAAGCTACTAAAATGAAAGCAAATAAGAAAAATAAAGGAGAACAAGAATCAGGAAACAATTAAAAGTACTGAACATTTATTGAGTGCCAGTTATGTGCTAGGCATTTTCATGCATGTGGAAGTCTTTGCCTAGAGTTTTCTTTGTTGAACAAAAACCTTAGTGGGCTTATAACTGAGAACTTTGTATATAGGTAATGTGCTCTACCAGAAATTTAGTGTGAAGACTACTATTATTATAAGATAGCAACTATCTTCAAATGAAAGATATCTATAATTTGCTGTTAGAATGGCAATGTATTCTTTTAGGAACTTGCTGTGCAGAAATATATATATATTCATATATAAAGTCAACTCTCCGGCCAGGTATGGTGGCTCACACCTGTAATCCTAGCAGTTTGGGAGGCCCAGGCAGGCGGATCATTTGAGCTCAGGAGTTCGAGACCAGCCTGGGCAACATGGTGAAACCTCGTCTCTACCAAAAATAGCTGGGGGTGGTGGCGTGCGCCTGTAGTTCCAGTTACTTGGGAGACTGAAGTTGGAGGATCGTTTGGGCCTGGGAGGTCCAGGCTTCAGTGAGATGAGATTGCACCACTGCACTCTAGCCTGGGTGGCAGAGTGAGATCCTGTAAAAAAAAGAGTATAGTCAACCCCATTATTCATGGATTCTGCATTTGTGAATTCACATGCTTTCTAAAATTTATTTGTAACCCCAGGACCTATGCTTCTGGTTGCTTCCATGGCTATTTGCAGATGTGCTGAGGGGAACTTGAGCTGCCTGCCCATGAGGCAGAGCCAGGCAGTGCTCTGCATTCTTGCTTCAGCCCTCACACTGTGAGCACATGTCATTTTGGTGGTTTGTTTCTTGGCATATTTTTTGCATGTTTGCACTTTTTGTTTTGGTGATTTCTCTATTTAAAATGGCTCCCAAGCATAGCGCTGGACTGCTGTTCAGCATTCCTAAGCCCAAGAAGGCTGTGATGTGTCCTACAGAGAAAACACAAGTGGTAGATAAGCTTCCCTCAGGCATGAGTTACAGTGCTGGTGGCGGTGAGTTCAATCTTAATAAATCAACAATATACAGTCATGCACCACATAATGACGTTTTGGTCAATGACAGACTGCATATATGATGATGGTCCCATAAGATTATAATAGAGCTGAAAATTCTTATCACCTAGTACTTAGTGCATGCCTTAAATCATTATTTTAGAGTATATTCTTTCTATTTAAAAAGTTGACTGTAAATCAGCCTCAGGCAGGTCCCTAGGGAGGTATCCAGAAGAAGGCATTGTTATCATAGAGATGACAGCTCCAAGCCTGTTGTTGCCCGTGAGGACAAGGTATAGAGGTGGAAGGCAGTGATAGTGATGATCCTGACCTTCGTAGGCCTAGGCTAATGTGTGTGTTTGTGTCTTAGTTTTCAACAAAAAAATTAAAAAAAAAAAAACCTTTAAAAATTCAAAATAAAAAAGCTTGTAGAATAAGCATGTGAAGAGGAAAATACTTCTGTACAGCTGTGTAATATATTTGTGCCTTACGCTATTATGAAAAGTCAAAACTTAAAAACATAAACTAAAAAGTTACAGTAAACTAAGTTTAATTTATTATTGAAGAAAAATATTTTATAAATTTAGTGTAGTCTAAGTGTGCAATGTTTATAAAGTCTATAGTAGTGCACAGTAATGTCTTAGGCCTTCACATTCACTCCCCACCCACTCATTCAGTCACCCAGAACAACCTGCAGTCCTGCAAGCTCCATTCATGGTGAGTGCTCTGTACATGTGTACCATTTTTTATCTTTTTTTTTTGGTGGAGTCTTGCTCTGTTTCCCAGGCTGGAGTGCAGTGGCGTGATCTAGGCTCACTGCAACCTCCATCTCCTGGATTCAAGTCATTCTCATGCCTCACCCTCCAGAGTAGCTGGGATTACAGGCATCCACCATCACACTAGGCTAATTTTTGCATTTTTAGTAGAGGCGGGGTTTTGCCATGTTGGCCAGGCCGCTCTCGAACTCCTGACCTCAGGAGATCCACCCACCATGGCCTCCCAAAGTGCTGGGATTGCAGGCGTTAGCCACCACGCCCGGCTCATTTTTTGATCTTTTATGCTGTATTTTTACTGTACCTTTTCAATGTTTGAATACACATTGTGTTACAATTGCCTACAGTATTCAGTACAGTAACATGCTGTGCAGGTTTGTAGCCTAGGAGCAATAGGCTATATCACAGAGCCTAGGTGTGTAGTAGGTGCTACTGTCTAGGTTTATGTAAGTGCACTCTGTGATGCTTGCATAATGATGAAATCATCAAACCATACACTTCTCAGAACATATCCCCATTGTTAAGTGATACATGACTGTATATTATATAATGAGTCAATAAGCTAAAAAACACATGACACTAGGTTATATATATTAATCAACTGACAAAAATCTTGTGACCAGAGGCTCACAGAAACCTAACCTTTTATTTCCCCCAGGAGCAATACTTCAATATTTTCTAATTCAGTGTTCCAAGTAACTTTATAAGACACAACTACTGTGAATAGTAAGAATTGACATGTACACACATACAACACTGTCTTCAAGAAAAAAAAATCAGTTTGGAGAGATATAAAAATAAATAAAGATAATGCAAATGGAAGCATTTGAGTGACACTCAAAGAAAACAACTCAAACACATTGGCAGCTGAATGGAGAATGAGTCCATCTATTGAACTAATTTTTGGTATTCAAGTAAAACTCTTTCCTGCTAATAAAATGGAGGGGTGGCACCTACTGCTTGGCTGCTTTTTCCTTTTTTTTTTTTAGTACAAACAAGGCTGTACTCAAAATATGGATAAACATATCCATGTGAATTTTATATAAGGTTCTCCCTTGTAGAATAATTTTTCCTCATTTTCCTCACGTAGCAAAGAGAATGTTTCTTTGATCTCTTCCTGCCGTCTAGGCAGTGCAATTCAAACTGCTATTTAATATCCTTTGCCCTGGTTTATGTTCCCTGAAAGTGACAGATCGTTCTGTTTGTAATCTGCATCTAATCTGTATTTCTGCCAAGTTTCAGCTCTTGTTTTTCCTATTTAGCAGTGGACCAAAGTTTCAAGTGAAGCATTTAAAGCTGGAGTTTGCAATTCACAAATGAAAAAAAAATTAACTTAAAATGGCTGTTCTTGGAGGAGTGTGACTTGTATTAATTTGACTTTTTCTATCATTTAACATGATATCAAATGCTTGAAGGAACTTCAGAAATTCTGGCAGAATATCAGCCAAGGCCTGGTTTTCTCCTGCTGCCTCTCTCCACTGTCCTCCTCTTCTTCTCCCTCCTGAGGTTCACAGAAGAGTCCGTCTATAGCATAGATGTCATGATATTGAGTTCATTAATTCACGGTTTCTAAGACTTGATCAGTGCTTTTTTTCCCTTTCTTCTTCTTTTTATATCATATCTGGGCCCCTTCCATCGTCTCTCCAGGAGCACCCATTAGCTCCCTTTGGCTGGCTCTCTCCCCTTCTCTCCCTCCCTTCCTTCTCTTCCCCTCACAGCGGGCTCATTAATCCAGTGCCTTTACCCCGAAACAATTAATCCCAGGTTTTCTTCAGATTTTCTCTGTGCCTCTGATTTCTCTACTCAGACTCTTCACTTTTTCCAATCAATTCCCAGTCATTTGTCTTGATGAGAGTCCATTTCCCATCTAGGATCACCTGGGTTTAGCTTTTGCCAGAGCATTTTTTTCTACCAGACCCACAGGTGGTTTAAGAAGAATTTAGAACAGCGTATCTAAGTGCAGTTATTGCTGAATGACCTTGGGGTCAGTAGGCATGACTGAGAGGAGGAAGTCCATCAGCCCAGGACAATGAGCAGGTGGCCTTGGGCACAAGAAACCCACACAATTATATATTTTCTTTGAGGTTGGCTGCCATTATATGATCTCAGTGTTATAACAGTAGACTGATTCAGTTACTCTTAAAAGCACCAAAATCTATTAAAAATAGTTTATAGAAGAAAAAAAGAAGGATCCTTAAACATATAATATTGAAAGCACTAAATCCAACTGTTGCATTTTACGAATAAGTTATTTGCAAGTTTTACTAGAAGTAGGACCATAACTCAGGCCTACAGAGTTCTAGTTCAGTGCTATTTAATTTTTAAGTAATTAATCAATGATTGGCAAGTGTAGCAAAGTAATTAATGGCTGGCAAATATTTGGGTTTGTTTCATTATTAAAATCAATCCTTTTATTAATCAGTATTGTGAAGTAGTGTAATCATTAGTTTTTGGTGAATATTTTTAGTTGCCTTGCAGATAGACATTTTTAACAACTTTATAGAGGTATAATTGGCTTACAATAAACTGCATATATTTAAAGCACCCAGTTTGACAAAATTTGACATATGTGTATGCTCTTGGAACCATCACCACAAAGCAAAATAATGAACGTATCTGTTACCATCACACATTTCCTTGATCCCTTTTGTAATTCCTCCCTCCCACTCCTTTTCATTCCATCCATGCCTCCCAGGTTTGGCAACCACTGATTTGTCTTATGTCACCATATGTCAGGGTGTATTTCCTAGGATCTTATCTAAACGGAATTGTACAGTGTGTACTTATTTTTGTCTTTATTTTCTTTTTCATTCAGCATAGTTTTTTCAGATTCGTCCATGCCATTGCCTGAATCAATAGTTTGGTTCACTTCATTGCTGAGTAGAATCCTGTTGTGTGGATCTACCATACTTGTCTTTATCCATTCGCCTGTTGATGGGCATTTGGGTTGCCCCCTTTTGGGGTTATAGACATAGTTTTCCAACTTTGGAAGCGTTGACATTTTGAGCTGGCCAATTCTTTGTCACAGGAGTTGTTCTGTGCACTGTAGAATGTTTAGCAGAATTCTTGATCTCTGCCCATTATATGCCAATTGCACCCCCACAATGTGACAACCAAAAACATCTCCAGACATTGGCAGATATCCTCTGGTAAGCAAAATCACCTCAAATTGCAAACTATTGGGCAAAAAACAGAGCTGCTGTGAATATTCAAGTAGAAGATTTTGTATTGAAAATACGCCTTCATTTCTCTTGGGTAAATACAGCAGTGGAATGGCTAGGTCATACAGGCACTTATTTAACTTAAAAAAAAAAAGTCAAATGGTATTCAAAAGTGATTAAAGGTTTCCTCCAGCCGGGCGCGGTGGCTCACACCTGTAATCCCAGCACTTTGGGAGGCCAAGGTGGGCTGATCACCTGAGGTTGGGAGTTGGAGACCAGCCTGGCCAACATGGAGAAACCCCCGTCTCTACTAAAAATACAAAATTAGCCGGGTGTGGTGGCACATGCCTGTAATCCCAGCTACTTGGGAGGCTGAGGCAGGAGAATCGCTTAAACCTGGGAGGCGGAGGTTGCAGTGAGCCTAGATGGCACCATTGCATTCTACATTCTAGCCTGGGCAACAAGAGCATAACTCTGTCTCAAAAAAAAAAAAAAGTTCCCTCCAGCAGCGTGTGAGAGTTCAAGTTCCTCAACATCCTTGCCAACACTAGATGTGGTCAGTGTTTTCAATTTTACACATTCTAATAGGAGTGAAGTGGTATCTCATTGTGTTTTTATTTTTCATTTATCTAATGACTAACAATATTGAGCATCTTCATATGCTTATCTTCTTTGATGGAGTTCTTGGAGATCATAATCTTTCATCACTTGATGACCCATGTCTTCAAAACTGTTGTTTCATATATTTTGTCCATTTATTTAGTAGTTGCAGGTTGGAGGGTAGACCCAATCCCTGAGAGTTGGTCTTGGCTGAAAGCAGGACTCTGGACACCTGCCCACATGTTTTCCTAGCAGTTACTCACAGCCACGTAACTCCCCGCTGTGTGTCCCCTCTTTCTTCAATTTCCAGTCCTTAGACTTTTGCTTTTCTTGTTTTTGGCTTTTAACATTAGTTTGCTTAATGAAAAGTTTATGTCATGTGTTTTCTCTTCTTGTTCTGATTTGCTGACTTCTGTTGCATCTTTAAAAATTGCCAAGGAGCTTATGCACAGTGGCTTACGCCTGTAATCCCAGCACTTTGGGAGGAGTGTTAGAGGCCAGGAGTTCAAGACCAGTCTAGCAACAAAGTGAGACTGCTTCTCCCCATGGGGGTCTCTACAAATTTTTCTTTTTTTAATCAGCCAAACATGATCCTAGCTACTTGGGAGACTGAAGTGGGAGAACAGTTTGAGCTCAGGAGTTCGAGGCTGCAATGAGCTATGATTGTGCCACTGCACTCCAGAATGGAGCAAAACCCTATCTCTAAGAAAAAAATTGCCATGGTAGTAAATGATGTTTACAAGTTTTAATTAAATAACCAGATACACAAAGGATTAAGAGGATAAATGGATGGAAGGGATGGATAAAGATTGAAAATATCACTTCATTCCATGTAGAGATTTACTTTTGGTGTTCTTACAAGTAAACTGGTATAAAAGAAAACAAGTTATAAAAAGGGTTTCATCAAAGTTAAACACTTTAAGAATAAAAGTTAATAAAGCAAAAAAGTAAGCTACAGATTGGAAGCAAATATTTGCAACACATTCAACTTTATACAGCTTAAAAATAAAAGCGGTCAAAAGACATTAACGAGGCTGGAGCCAAGATGGCCGAATAGGAACAGCTCCCGTCTACAGCTCCCAGCATGAGCGATGCAGAAGACGGTGATTTCTGCATTTCCATCTGAGGTACCGGGTTCATCTCACTAGGGAGTGCCAGACAGTGGGAGCAGGACAGTGGGTGCAGCACACCATGTGCGAGCCAAAGCAGGGCGAGGCATTGCCTCACTTGGGAAGTGCAAGGGGTCAGGGAGTTCCCTTTCCTAGTCAAAGAAAGGGGTGACAGATGGCACCTGGAAAATCGGGTCACTCCCACCCCAATACTGCGCTTTTCCGATGGGCTTAAAAAACAGCGCACCAGGAGATTATATCCCGCACCTGGCTCAGAGGGTCCTACGCCCACGGAGTCTCGCTGATTGCTAGCACAGCAGTCTGAGATCAAACTGCAAGGCGGCAGCCAGGCTGGGGGAGGGGCACCAGCCATTGCCCAGGCTTGCTCAGGTAAACAAAGCAGCCGGGAAGCTCAAACTGGGTGGAGACCACCACAGCTCAAGGAGGCCTGCCTGCCTCTGTAGACTCCACCTCTGGGGGCAGGGCACAGACAAACAAAAAGACAGCAGTAACCTCTGCAGACTTAAATGTCCCTGTCTGACAGCTTTGAAGAGAGCAGTGGTTCTCCCAGCATGCAGCTGGAGATCTGAGAACGGGCAGACTGCCTCCTCAAGTGGGTCCCTGACCCCTGATCCGTGAGCAGCCTAACCAGGAGGCACCCCCCAGTAGGGGCAGACTGACACCTCACATGGCCGGGTACTCCTCTGAGACAAAACTTCCAGAGGACCGATCAGACAGCAGCATTTGCGGTTCACGAAAATCCACTGTTCTGCAGCCACCACTGCTGGTACCCAGGAAAACAGGGTCTGGAGTGGACCTCTAGCAAACTCCAACAGACCTGCAGCTGAGGGTCCTGTCTGTTAGAAGGAAAACTAACAAACAGAAAGGACATCCACACCAAAAACCCATCTGTGTGTCACCACCATCAAAGACCAAAAGTAGATAAAACCACGAAGATGGGGAAAAGCAGAGCAGAAAAACTGGAAACTCTAGAAAGCAGAGCGCCTCTCCTCCTCCAAAGGAACACAGCTCCTCACCAGCAACAGAACAAAGCTGGATGGAGAATGACTTTGAAGAGTTGAGAGAAGAAGGCTTCAGACGATCAAACTACTCCGAGCTACAGGAGAAAATTCAAACTAAAGGGAAAGAAGTTGAAAATTTTGAAAAAAACTTAGATGAATGTATAACTAGAATAACCAATACAGAGAAGTGCTTAAAGGAGCTGATGGAGCTGAAAGCCAAGGCTCGAGAACTACGTGAAGAATGCAGAAGCCGATGCTATCAGCTAGAAGAAAGTGTATCAGTGATGGAAGATGAAATGAATGAAATGAAGCGAGAAGGGAAGTTTAGAGAAAAAAGAATAAAAAGAAATGAACAAAGCCTCCAAGAAATATGGGACTATGTGAAAAGACCAAATCTACGTCTGATTGGTGTACCTGAAAGTGACGGGGAGAAGGGAACCAAGTTGGAAAACAATCTGCAGGATATTATCCAGGAGAACTTCCCCAATCTAGCAAGGCAGGCCAACATTCAGATTCAGGAAATACAGAGAACGCCACAAAGATACTCCTTGAGAAGAGCAACTCCAAGACACATAATTGTCAGATTCACCAAAGTTGAAATGAAGGAAAAAATGTTAAGGGCAGCCAGAGAGAAAGGTCAGGTTACCCACAAAGGGAAGCCCATCAGTCTAATAGCGGATCTCTCGGCAGAAACTCTACAAGCCAGAAGAGAGTGGGGGCCAATATTCGACATTCTTAAAGAAAAGAATTTTCAACCCAGAATTTCATATCCAGCCAAACTAAGCTTCATAAGTGAAGGAGAAATAAAATACTTTACAGACAAGCAAATGCTGAGAGAATTTGTCACCACCAGGACTGCCCTAAAAGAGCTCCTGAAGGAAGCACTAAACATGGAAAGGAACAACCGGTACCAGCCACTGCAAAATCATGCCAAACTGTAAAGACTGTCAAGGCTAGGAAGAAACTGCGTCAACTAACGAGCAAAATAACCAGCTAACATCATAATGACAGGATCAAATTCACACATAAAAATATTAACTTTAAATGTAAATGGACTAAATGCTCCAATTAAAAGACACAGACTGGCAAATTGGATAAAGAGTCAAGAGCCATCAGTGTGCTGTATTCAGGAAACTCATCTCATGTGCAGAGACACACATAGGCTCAGAATAAAAGGATGGAGGAAGATCTACCAAGCAAATGGAAAACAAAAAAAAGGCAGGGGTTGCAATCCTAGTCTCTGATAAAACAGACTTTAAACCAACAAAGATCAAAAGAGACAAAGAAGGCCATTACATAATGGTAAAGGGATCAATTCAACAAGAAGAGCTAACTATCCTAAATATATATGCACCCAATACAGGAGCACCCAGATTCATAAAGCAAGTCCTGAGTGACCTACAAAGAGACTTAGACTCCCACACAATAATAATGGGAGACTTTAACACCCCACTGTCAACATTAGACAGATCAACGAGACAGAAAGTTAACAAGGATACCCAGGAATTGAACTCAGCTCTGCACCAAGCAGACCTAATAGACATCTACAGAACTCTCCACCACAAATCAACACAATATACCTTTTTTTCAGCACCACACCACACCTATTCCAAAATTGACCACATACTTGGAAGTAAAGCTCTCCTCAGCAAATGTAAAAGATCAGAAATTATAACAAACTGTCTCTCAGACCACAGTGCAATCAAACTAGAACTCAGGATTAAGAAACTCACTCAAAACCGCTCAACTACATGGAAACTGAACAACCTGCTCCTGAATGACTACTGGGTACATAACAAAATGAAGGCAGAAATAAAGATGTTCTTTGAAACCAATGAGAACAAAGACACAACATACCAGAATCTCTGGGACACATTCAAAGCAGTGTGTAGAGGGAAATTTATAGCACTAAATGCCCACAAGAGAAAGCAGGAAAGATCTAAAATTGACACCCTAACATCACAATTAAAAGAACAAGAAAAGCAAGAGCAAACACATTCAAAAGCTAGCAGAAGGCAAGAAATAACTAAAACCAGAGCAGAACTGAAGGAAATACGACACAAAAAACCCTTCAAAAAATTAATGAATCCAGGAGCTAGTTTTTTGAAAGGATCAACAAAATTGATAGACTGCTAGCAAGACTAATAAAGAAGAAAAGAGAGAAGAATCAAATAGATGCAATAAAAAATGACAAAGGGGATATCACCACTGATCCCACAGAAATACAAACTACCATCAGAGAATATTACAAACACCTCTATGCAAATAAACTAGAAAATCTAGAAGAAATGGATAAATTCCTCGACACATACACCCTCCCAAGACTAAACCAGGAAAAAGTTGAATCTCTGAATAGACCAATAACAGGCTCTGAAATTGTGGCAATAATCAATAGCTTACCAACCAAAAAGAGTCCAGGACCAGATGGACTCACAGCCAAATTCTACCAGAGGTACAAGGAGGAGCTGGTATCATTCCTTCTGAAACTATTCCAATCAATAGAAAAAGAGGGAATCCTCCCTAACTCATTTTATGAGGCCAGCATCATCCTGATACCAAAGCCAGGCAGAGACACAACAAAAAAAGAGAATTTTAGACCAATATCCTTGATGAACATTGATGCAAAGATCCTCAATAAAATACTGGCAAACCGAATGCAGCAGCACATCAAAAAGCTTATCCACCATGATCAAGTGGGCTTCATCCCTGGGATGCAAGGCTGGTTCAATATATGCAAATCAATAAATTTAATCCAGCATATAAACAGAACCAAAGACAAAAACCACATGATTATCTCAATAGATGCAGAAAAGGCCTTTGACAACATTCAACAACCTTCATGCTAAAAACTCTCAATAAATTAGGTATTGATGGGATGTATCTCAAAATAATAAGAGCTATCTATGACAAATCCACAGCCAATATCACACTGAATGGGCAAAAACTATTCAAATGGGAAGCATTTCAAATGGGAAGCATTCCCTTTGAAAACTGGCACAAGACAGGGATGCCCTCTCTCACCACTCCTATTCAACATAGTATTGGAAGTTCTGGCCAGGGCAATTAGGCAGGAGAAGGAAATAAAGGGTATTCAGTTAGGAAAAGAGGAAGTCAAATTGTCCCTGTTTGCAGATGACATGATTTTATATCTAGAAAACCCCATTGTCTCAGCCCAAAATCTCCTTGAGCTGATAAGCAACTTCAGCAAAGTCTCAGGATACAAAATCAATGTGCAAAAATCACAAGCATTCTTATACACCAATAACAGACAAACAGCCAAATCATGAGTGAACTCCCATTCACAATTGCTTCAAAGAGAATAAAATACCTAGGAATCCAACTTACAAGGGACATGAAGGACCTCTTCAAGGAGAACTACAAACCACTGCTTAATGAAATAAAAGAGGATACCAACAAATGGAAGAACATTCCATGCTCATGGGTAGGAAGAATCAATATTGTGAAAATGGCCATACTGCCCAAGGTAATTTATAGATTCAATGCCATCCCCATCAAGCTACCAATGACTTTCTTCACAGAATTGGAAAAAACTACTTTCAAGTTCATATGGCACCAAAAAAGAGCCCGCATCACCAAGTCAATCCTAAGCCAAAAGAACAAAGCTGGAGGCATCACACTACCTGACTTCAAACTATACTACAAGGCTATAGTAACCAGAACAGCATGGTACCGGTACCAAAACAGAGATATAGATCAATGGAACAGAACAGAGCCCTCAGAAATAACGCCACATATCTAGAACTATCTGATCTTTGACAAACCTGAGAAAAACAAGAAATGGGGAAAGGATTCCTTATTTAATAAATGGTGCTGGGAAAACTGGCTAGCCATATGTAGAAAGCTGAAACTGGATCCCTTCCTTACACCTTATACAAAAATTAATTCAAGATGGATTAAAGACTTAAATTTTAGACCTAAAACCATAAAAACCCTAGAAGAAAACCTAGGCATTACCATTCAGGACATAGGCATGGGCAAGGACTTCATGTCTAAAACACCAAAAGCAATGGCAACAAAAGCCAAAATTGACAAGTGGGATCTAATTAAACTAAAGAACTTCTGCATAGCAAAAGAAACTACCATCAGAGTGAACAGGCAACCTACAAAACGGGAGAAAATTTTTGCAACCTACTCATCTGACCAAGGGCTAATATCCAGCATCTACAATGAACTCCAACAAATTTACAAGAAAAAAACAAACAACCCCATCAAAAAGTGGGTGAAGGACATGAACAGACACTTCTCAAAAGAAGACATTTATGCAGCCAAAAAACACATGAAAAAATGCTCACCATCACTGGCCATCAGAGAAATGCAAATCAAAACCACAATGAGATACCATCTCACACCAGTTAGAATGGCAATCATTAAAAAGTCAGGAAACAACAGGTGCTGGAGAGGATGTGAAGAAACAGGAACACTTTTACACTGTTGGTGGGACTGTAAACTAGTTCAACCCTTGTGGAAGTCAGTGTGGTGATTCCTCAGGGATCTAGAACTAGAAATACCATTTGACCCAGTCATCCCATTACTGGTATATACCCAAAGGACTATAAATCACACTGCTATAAAAACACATGCACATATGTTTATTGTGGCACTACTCACAATAGCAAAGACTTGGAACCAACCCAAATGTCCAACAATGATAGACTGGATTAAGAAAATGTGGCACATATACACCATGGAATACTATGCAGCCATAAAAAATGATGAGTTCATGTCCTTTGTAGGGACATGGATGAAATTGGAAATCATCATTCTCGGTAAACTATCACAAGGACAAAAAAACCAAACACCGCATATTCTCACTCATAGGTGGGAATTGAACAATGAGAACACATAGACACAGGAAGGGGAACATCACACTCTGGGGACTGTTGTGGGGTGGGGGGAGGGGAGAGGGATAGCTTTAGGAGATATACCTAATGCTAAATGACAAGTTAATGGGTGCAGCACACCAGCATGGCACATGTATACATATGTAACTAACCTGCACATTGTGCACATGTACCCTAAAACTTAAAGTATAATAATAATAAAATAATAATAAAAAAAACAAAAGACATTAACACACACTTCATAAAAGGAGGTATGCAAATGGCCAATGCACATGCAAGGGTGGACATCATCCTTAGTCATTAAGGAAATGAAAATTGAAACTGCAGTGATACCACTACACATCCACTAGAGTGACTATTACTAAAAGGACTAAAAGGACTGACTATGCCAAATACTGGAAAAGATATGGAGTAACTGGAACTCTCATACATTGCTTGTGGGAAGGCAATATTGTACAGTCACTTTGGAAAACGGTATGACAGTGTTTTATAATGTTAAATATTTATTTATCCTATGACTCATCAATCTGAGTCCTAGATATTTTTCTTTTGGAGATGAAAACATATGTCCATGCAAAAAACTTTTATGTAATGTTTATAGAAGAATTATTCATAATAGTTCAGAACTGGAAAGCCCAAATGTTCATCAATAGGTGAATGGATAAACTTGACATGGCCTTATATGGAATACTACTCAGCAATAACAAAGAGTGAAATGCTAATACATGTAACAATCTGGAAGAATCTCAAAAATATGCTTAATGAAAGAAAAAGACTACACATGTATGATCGAATTTATATGAAATCCTAGAAATGGCTAAAACTATAGTGACATAGAGCAGAACAGTCATTCTTGGGGTCAGGGCAGAGAACCAACTGCGAAAGGACAGGAAGAAACTTTTTGGATAATGGAAATGTTTTATATTTTGATTGCATTGTAGTTATCCAACTGTTTACAATTGCCCAAATTCATCCAACTGTACACTTAAGAGAGGGGAATTTTATTTTATGTAAATTATCCTTCAATACAGCTTGAGTAGGGGAGTAAATGGGTGATATTTAAATTGGAAAGCTAATTGGGGAATAACTATTTTCTATAGTGAATGGTGCAGTTTTTGATCTGACATCTCATTCTGTGTTTAGGCTCTTCCACACTTTGTGGACACGCTTTCTTCAGGGATGTTTTAAAGAAAATAATACAAAACTTTGACATGTCTTCAATTTTTTACTGAAAACTGTAATACAAATGCTGCACAAATCACTAGGAACATGCTACAAAACCAAACTAAACTTGCAAATATGTGATTAGCAATTTAGGCTGGGAAGTGAAGACACACTACTGGCTCCTTATATTTTACTATCTTTGCTTTAAAAATGTGTGCTGTTAGACTGTGATTAAGGTGTTTGGGTGAAACATAATGAAAGAAAGAAACAGAATGAAAGAAAGAGCACTACTGAAAACATGTACTTTCCTCTCTGAGGAATATTAAAATCAAAGCCTAATTTGACAGCTTAAATGTTGTAGGTTCAGCAATAAATAGTGGTGTGTTCAATAGTGACCTTTTTCGCTTGGGTCTTTGAAACCTGAGATCCACTTTGATTTTCTGAGCTAAAGTGTCCTGAATGGAAATATTGCCAGAATTATGCTTTAAAAACACAGGCAGTAAAACCTTGGAAGCGTATAGAGAAAAAGGTCTTCAAGTTGTAAATCCCAGTGGGTAAGGGTTTTTTCAAAACACAATTTCTGGAAAATCTCTTGCTTTTCTAATCTACAGTGTGGTGCATTAAACAGGGCTTAGAGACCTGTGTCCAATAATGGTACCCTGTGGGAACAGGAGGGCATGTGCTGATGAGCACCAAGACACTCTTCTCTTGCTTTCTCCTTTGTTTGTTTGTTTGTTTTTGAGACAGAGTCTTGCTCTGTCGCCCAGGCTAGAATGCAGTGGCACGATTTTTCAGTTCACTGCAACTTCCACCTCTTGGATTCAAGCGATTCTCCTGCTTCAGCCTCCTGAATAGCTGGGATTACAGGCGCCCACCACCACACCCGGCTAATTTTTTTGTATTTTTAGTAGAGACAGGGTTTCACCATGTTGGTCAGGCTGATCTGGAACTCCTGACTGACCTCAAGTGATCCGACCCCTCAGCCTCCCAAAGTGCTGGGATTACAGGTGTGAGCCACAGAGCCTGGCCTCTACTTTCTCCTTTGATGCTTCGTTCTGCTTCCTGATTGGAATTTAGAACGCATTTCTTTCTCTCGCTCTCTCTCTCTGTCTGTCTCTTTCTCTCTTTCTCTCTGTCTCTGTCTGTCTCTCCCTGTTTAGTAGATACATCAACTTCCTCCAAAATCAAATATTTTATTTTATTATTATTATTTATTTATTTATTTATTTTAGCATTTATGTTTTATTTATTAGTTATTATTATTAATATATATATATTTTTGAGTATTTATTGATCATTCTTGGGTGTTTCTCGGAGAGGGGGATATGGCAGGGTCATAGGCTAATAGTGGAGAGAAGGTCAGCAGATAAACACATGAACAAATGTCTCTGGTTTTCCTAGGCAGAGGTCTCTGCGGCCTTCCGCAGTGTTTGTGTCCCTGGGTACTTGAGATTAGGGAGTGGTGATGACTCTTAAAGAGCATGCTGCCTTCAAGCATCTGTTTAACAAAGCACGTCTTGCACCGCCCTTAATCCATTTAACCCTGAGTTGACAAGCACATGTTTCAGAGAGCCGGGGGCTCGGGGCAAGGCCATAGATCAACAGCATCCCAAGGCAGAAGAATTTCTCCTAGTACAGAACTAAATGGAATCTCCTATGCCTACTTCTTTCTACATAGACACAATAACAATCTGATCTCTCTTTCTTTTCCCCACATTTCCCTCTTTTCTTTTCAACAAAACCGCTGTCGTCATCATGGCCCGCTCTCGATGGTCGCTGTCTCTTTGGAGCTGTTGGGTACACCTACCAGACGGGGCGGCGGGACAGAGGCGCTCCTCACTTCCTCCCAGACGGGGTGGCGGCGGGGCAGAGGCGCTCCTCACCTCCCAGACGGGGCCGCCGGGCAGAGGCGCTCCTCATTTCCCAGACGTGGCAGCCGGGCAGAGGCGCTCCTCACCTCCCAGACGTTGGCCGGCCGGGCAGAGGCGCTCCTCACTTCCCAGACAGGGCGGCCGGGCAGAGGCGCTCCTCACTTCCTCCCAGACAGGGTGGCGGCCAGGCAGAGGCAATCCTCACCTCCCAGACGGGGCAGCCAGGCAGAGGCGCTCCTCACTTCCTCCCAGACGGGGTGGCGGCCGGGCAGAGGCACTCCTCACCTCCAAGACGGGGTGGCCGGTCAGAGGCGCTCCTCACTTCCTACATGGTATGGCGGCGGGGCAGAGGCGTTCCTCACATCCCAGACGATGGGCGGCCAGGCAGAGACGCTCCTCACTTCCTAGACGGGGTGGCGGCGGGGCAGAGGCTGTAATCTTAGCATTTTGGGAGGCCAAGGCAGGCGGCTGGGAGGTGGAGGTTGTAGCGAGCCGAGATCACCGCTGTACTCCAGCCTGGGCAACATTGAGCACTGAGTGAACGAGACTCCATCTGCAATCCCAGCACCTCGGCAGGCTGAGGCGGGCAGATCACTCGAGGCCAGGAGCTGGAGACCAGCCTGGTCAACACGGCGAAACCCCATCTCCACCAAAAATACAAAAACCAGTCAGGCGTGGCGGCGGGCGCCTGCAATCCCAGGCACTGGGCAGGCCCAGGCAGGAGAATCACAGGAGCCCGAGGCAGGGAGGTTGCAGCGAGCTGAGATCACGGCAGTACAGTCCAGCCTCGGCAACAGAGGGAGACCGGCAGAGGGAGACCGAAGAAAGGAGAGGGAGACCGAAGAAAGGAGAGGGAGACCGAAGAAAGAAGGAGAAGGAGACCGAAGGGAGAGGGAGGAGAGGGAGAGGGAGAGGGAGAGGGTATTATTAATATTTGAAATGGAGTTTCGCTTTTGTTGCCCAGGCTAGAGTGCGACGGCGCCATCTCTGCTCACTGCAACCTCCACCTCCCGGGTTCAAGCAATTCTTCTGCTTCAGCCTCCCGAGTAGCTGGGATTACAGGTATGTGCCAGCACGCCCGGCTAATTTTGTATTTTTAGTAGAGACAGGGTTTCTCCATGTTGGTCAGGCTGGTCTTGAACTCCCGACCTCAGGTGATCCACCCGCCTCAGCCTCCCAAAGTGCTGGGATTACAGGCTTGAGACACCGCGCCCGGCCTGCAAAGCCATCCAAAATCAAATATTTTAGTTATGTATTCTCATTTGTGATAAAGAATTTTGTAAAAATCAGTGTTCTGACAAACGTATATCACACTTGTGCCTGAAACATTTGTGTATTACAGATAAAAGGGGCTCATGGAAAGTGGGTTGCTGAGAACACTGGGCTTGGAAGTTGGACAGAGTTTGAATGTTGGCTCCACTATTGATTCTGTTTTTACTAGGTACATGACTGTGAGCCAGTGTCTTAAACTTTCTAGGCCTCAGTTTCCTTATCCATAAAGTGGAATTAATGCCTTGCAAAATTGTTGAGAGGAGATATTGTATCTCAAACCCGAATGTCCCTTACGTTTGCCAGTAAATCAATAGCATCCTAGTCTCCCATCTGCCACATGAAAGGGCCACCTCCCTGTCTTCTCTAGGTTCCCCAGGAGTGCTGTTTCACTTGCAGGCTGAGGAGCAGACTGAGTTTCTGCAGTCAGTTTGGCTCCACTGTCCTTTGGCTACGCTGCCTGTCTGGGTTGAGGCTGAGCTGGGCTCGGTGCCGGTGAAGTAGTGTATCGGCCTGCGTGGGTCTCTGCATGCATGGGTCTCTGCCTGGTGCCAAGAGCTTCTATTCCACGTCCCTCCACTTCTCTGCTGCTCCTCTGAGTCTCTGGAAGAGGGAGGTGTTTTCTGTTTGTATCCTCTTCACTCTGCAAATTACCAGGAATGCTTGTTCCCTGGTACCAGCCTGGCCTGGAGTAGCCCAGCTAATTTTTGTATCTTTTCATAGAGACGGAGTTTCACCCAGGTTGCAGTGCAGTGATGTGATCATAGCTCGCTGCAGCCTCTAACTCCAGGGCTCCGTGGTTCCCATCGTGGCTGCCTTCTTCTCCAGCTCCACTGGTCCATGAGACAGACCTGCTTGTGCTGAGACCGAAAATGCAGACAGTATCCACGTAGGTGCTTTCCCGAGGGGCTTGTCCAGGTAGGTGCTTTCCGGAGGGGATCGTGGGTCCTGTAAACTCAGGAGATGGATTGTGGGATCATAATGTCCATGTTTTTGTTTCTGTTTTTAAATACTTGTGTTTTTTTTCTACCTATGGTGATATCTCTAAACATTACAGTTTAGTTTTACCTTTTTGAAATTTAAATAGTTTCTTTCTTTTCTTTTTTTGAGATGGAGTCTCACTCTGTCACCCAGGCTGGAGTGCAGTGGCGCAATCTCGGTTCACTGCAAGCTCCGCCTCCCGGGTTCACACCATTCTCCTGCCTTAGCCTCCCGAGTAGCTGGGACTACAGGCGCCCGCTACCACATTTGGCTAATTTTTTGTATTTTTAGTAGAGACGGCGGTTTCACCGTATTAGCCAGGATTGTCTTGATCTCCTGACCTAGTGATCCGCCAGCCTCGGCCTCCCAAAGTGCTGGGATTACAGGCGTGAGCCACCGCACCCGGCCCTTTTTTGGGGGGGGGTTGGAGTTTCGCTCTTGTTCCCCAGGCTGGAGTGCAAAGGCGCCATCTTGGCTCACTGCAACCTCTGCCTCCCGGGTTCGAGAGATTCTCCTGCCTCAGCCTCCCAAGTGGCTGGGATTATAGAAATGTGCCACCACACCTGGCTAATTTTGTATTTTTTAGTAGAGACGGAGTTTCACCATGTTGGTCAGGCTGGCCTTGAACTCCTGACCTCAGGTGATCCACACGCCTCAGCCTCCCAAAGTTCTGGGATTACAGTTGTGAGCCACCGCGCCCGGCCTAATTAATAAAATTATTTTTCACGTATTCCTTTATGTCTTTGATTTTTTTGCTCACTTTTTTTTTTTTTTTTTTGATGAAGTTTCGCTCTTTAGCCCAGGCTGGAGTGCAGTGGTGCAATCTCGGCCCACTGCAACCTCTGCCTTCCTGTTTCAAGTGATTCTCCTGCCTTAGCCTCCTGAATAGCTGGGATTACAGGCATCTGCAAACACGCCCAGCTAATTTTTGTATTTTTTCATAGAGATGGGGTTTCACCCAGGTTGGAGTGCAGTGATGTGATCATAGCTCGCTGCAGCCTCTAACTCCTGGGCTCAAGTGATCCTCCTGAGTAGCTAGGAGTACAGATGCACCTCTAGCTAATTTTTTATTTGTTTGTAGACAGGGTCTTGCTATGTTGCCCAGACTGGTCTTAAACTCCTGGCCTTAGCGATTCTCCTGATCCTCCCACCTCAGCATCCCAAAGTGTTGGAATTACAGATGTGAGCCATGGTGCCTGGCCCTCACTCTGTGTTAATAGGATTCATCAATGTTGGGAATAGCCATGGCTGTTCATTTTCGTTACTATATGCTATTGTATTGTACATACACACCACAATTTGTCCATCTGCTCTAGTGCTGATGGTAGTTGGCTTATTTCCAGCTTTTCACTATTATAAACAAAACCGTGATGAACACTCTTGTACATGGCTCTGTACACAGTGTACAGGAGCTTCTCTAAGCTGCATGTGCAAGAGTGTCATAGAGGGGTCACCCTGTATGCATATTTCCTACTTTATAGGTTAATCCAAAGCTTTTTTCCAAAGAGATTATACCAACTTACATCTCTGTCAAATAAATCAACATTAGTTGATCACCAACTATGTTATTTAGATCTTGGGGGAAGAAGCAATAAACAGAACAGACAAAATCCCTGCCAGCATTGAGTTTATATTAAAGTGGGTGGTGACAAATTAAAAAAAAACATAATATTACAAATGTAAATGAAATGAAACAATAATGCATAGTAAGTGGGGAGAGGGTAAGAGTGGAGTGAAGTGCTCTTTCAAGCAAAGGTAATTGTGGTAGACTTTCTACCTTTTCAAGGAGGTCAAGGTCAGATTTAAAGATTTATGAACTTGGACTTCTTGTTGTCACTTCTGTAAGATGTGAGGAGCTTGGAAGTCATCTCTCTGTCCTAACAACAAGTAAAAACCTGAACAGACACAAAAATCAGCAACTCTTTTTGGGTCTACAAGCAGGGAAGGACACAGAGTAAAGTGCTGCCTGCAAGACTGGAGAGACAAACAAGTGAATCCAGGGAGCCATGACTTACTGGAGCAGAGACCCATAAGCCGAAACCTCTGCACAAATTAATGCCAGGGAAGGAAAACCTGAACTGTAAATGACAAATTGGTGGAGCCTCAGAGTGGGCAAGGCTGAGAGTTAAAACTCCAGAGGGATCCACTGTTAGGGGTGCTTCCACAATATTAGGAGATTTACCTCCGGAGCTTATCCAGGTTCCCACACTAAATATTGGAGGAAAATCCCCTCGTTCTTCTGACAGGGGAGGGGAAAATGAATCCCTTTGAAATACAGCAGCGTATTCTGTTAATAAGGTCTGTCCTTAGGAGAAACAAGTTAGCCAGAGCCTGTCTTGCTGGGATATTATCAGAGCCTAAAGACCTGGGGAAGGACTGGCTGGGCAGGTTGGCCCATGCCTGTAATCCTAGCACTTTGGGAGGCCAAGGCAGGGGGATCAGTTGAGGTCAGGAGTTTGAGACCAGCCTGGCCAACATGGTGAAACCTCTTCTCTACTAAAAATATAAAAATTAGCCAGGCGTGGAGACTCAGTCTTGTAATCCCAGCTACTTGGGAGGCTGAGGCAGGAGAATCATTTGATGGAGGTTGCAGTAGACTGAGATCATGCCACTGTGCTCCAGCCTGAGTAACAGAGCGACATTCCATCAAAAAAAATTTAATTTAATTTAAAAAGACCTGGGGGAAGGAAATACCTAATTCCAGTCAGCTTCAGCTTTCCATATGGAGAACAGGGGTAAACACCCACCTGTAGCCGACTGTAACCATCCTGTCCCACCTAAGGGGAGGAAGAACTGAGGAGTACTTGTGAAGGTCACCATCCAGAGTCACAGGCTCACTAAAAGACTGAGACCTAATTGCAGGAATTCAGAATGCTTTCTCCCTGCACCCCTTGCCACCACAGCACTAAAAGTCATTTACAGCTATTTTTTTTAATGTGGTACATCATGTCCAGCTACCAAGAAACAATTATAAGACATACCAGAGGGCAAAAAAGTCCAACACAATTTGAAGAAACAGAGCAGGTATCAGAACCAGACTCAGACATGGAAGGGATGCTGGAATTATTAGACCAGGAGTTTAAAACAACTGTGATTAATATGCTAAAGACTCTCATGGGTGAAGAAGAGAGCATACAAGAACAGATGGACAGTGGAAGCAGAGAAATGGAAATCCTAACAACCAAAAAGAAATGCCAGAGATCAAAAATGCTGTAACAGAAATGAAGGATGTCTTTGATGGGCTTATTAGTAGATTGGACATGGCTGAGGAAAGGCTCTCTGAGCTTGAAGATATGTCAATAGAAACTCCAAAATGTGAAAAGCAAAGAAAACAAAGTCCAAAAAACCAAAACAATATCCCAGGACTATGAGACAACTACAAAAGGTATAACATACACATAATGGGAATACCAGAAGGAGAAGAAAGAAAGAAAGGAAATAAATATTTGAAATAATAATGACTGAGAATTTTCCCCAAGTTAATATCAGACACCAAACTACAGATCCAGGAAGCTCAGAAAATACCAAGCAGGATAAATGCCAACAAAACTACACCTCAGCATATCATTTTCCAGCTACAGAAAATCAAAGATATGGAAAAACATCCTTAAAGAAGCCAGAAGGGAAAAATACTTTACCTGTAGAGGACCAATATAAGAACTACATCTGACTTGTTCTCAGAAGTCATGCAAGCAAGAGGAAAGTGGAGTGAAATATTTAGGGTTGAGATCAGGTCCAGTGGCTCATGCCTGTAATCCCAGCACTTTGGGAGGCTGAGGTGGAAGCATCACTTGAGCCTAGAAGTTTGAGACCAGACTGGGCAACATAGGAAGACCTTGTCTATACTAAACATTTTAAAAATTAGCCAGGTGTGGTGGTGTGCACCTGTAGTCCCAGCTGTTCAGGAGGCTAAGGTGGGAGGATTGCTTGAGCCCAGGAGTTCAAGGCTGCAGTGAGCTATGGGTGACATGAGTCTGGGTAACAGAGAGAGACCCTGTCTCAAAAATAACAAATAAATAAAATGTCGAGAGGAAAAAACCACCAACTTAGAATTCTGTACCCTGAGAAAGTATTTTCAAAAGTGACAGAGAAATAAAGATTTTCTCATACAAACAAAATTTGAGGGAATTTGTTGCCAGAAGACCTGCCTCCCCAGAAATGTTAAAAAATATTCTTTAGAGAGAAGGGAAATGATATAGGTCAGAAACTCAAATTAGCATAGAGAAAGGAAGAGTATCAAAGAATGAATAAGTAAAAGTAAAATGTTTTATTTTTCTTATTCTTAATTGATGTAACAGATAACGGTTTATTCAAAATAATAGTAATAGCAACAATATATTCAATTATGTGTGCCTATGTATTCTCATATATAAGTGAAATGAATGACAGCAATGACACAAGGGATAGGAAGGAGAAATTAAGATTATTTTATCATTCCAAGATACTCACACTACTTGAAGTGGTACAGTGTTACTTGCAAATAGACTTGGATTAGTTATAAATGTATGTTGCAAACTCTAGAGTAACCATTAAAAAAGTAAAAAAAAGAAAAAAACAAGTATAATTAGCATGTAAAGAAAAGTGAGAAAATGAAATCATTGAAATGCTCTATTACGACCACCAAAGGCAGAAAAAGAGTGAAAGACAAAAATAGGAACAAAGAATCAGGGCAGCAAATAGGAAATAGCAACAAATTTGGTAGATATTAATTCAACTATATCAATGACCGCTATGAATATTAATGGTCTTAATCCACTATTTAAAAGACAGAAATTCTTAGAGTGAATGAAAACACAAGACCCAACTGTATGTTGTCTGCAAAAAAGTCACTTTAAATATAGACACATATAGATTAAAAATAAAGGCATAGAGAGTAATATATCATGTTCACTTAATTAAAAGAAAGTGGGAGTAACTATATTAATTTCAGACAGAGCAGATTTCAAAGCAAGAAAAGGTATTAGGGCTAAGGAAGGGCACTATATAATAATAAAGGGGTCAGTTCTCCACAAAGACGTAACAATCCTTAACCTGTATATATGCAACTACAGAGCATCAAACTATGGGAGGCAAGAATGGACAGAACTACAAGGAGAAACAGGTGAATCCACTATCATAGTTGGAGACTTCAACACTCCTCTATTGTAAATGGACAGATCCAGAGGCAGAAAATCAGTAAGGATATAGTTGAACTCAACAACACATTAATCAACTGGATATGATGAACATCTATAAACGACTTTATTCAGCAGTATCAGGATATACATTTTTCTCAAGCTTACATGGAATATTTACCAAGGTAGACCACATTCTGGGCTATAAAACACACCTTAACAAATTTAAAAGAATAGAAATTATACAATATCTGCCCTTAGACTGTAATGGAATTAAACTAAAAATCAATAACAGAAAGATAACTGGAAAATCCCAAAAAACATGCAGATTAAATAACACACTTTCAAATAACACATAAGTCAAAGAAGATATCTCAAGAGAAATTTTAAAATATTTTGAATTAAGTGGAAATGAAAACACAAGTTATCAAAATTTTGGGGATGCAGCAAAAGTAACGCTTAGAGGAAAATGTATAGCATTGAATGCAAATATTAGAAATGAAAGAAGATCTAAAATCAATAATCTAAGTTTTCATTTTAGATCACCAGAAAAAGAAGAGCTAATTCAATGTAAAGTAAGCAGAAGAAAATAAATAATAAGAATTAGACAAAAAAACCAATGGAATTGAAAACAGGAAGTCAATAGATAAAATCAATAGAGAAAAAATCTGGTTCTTTAAAAAGTTCAATACAATTGATAAGAACCTAGCCAGGCTAACTAAAAAGAAGGAGGGAGGGAGAGAAAGAGGGAGATAGACAGGAAGAGAGAGAGAGAGAGAGAACACAAATGATCAATATAAGAAACAAAAGGGGGACATCAACATAGATCATATAAACATTAAAAAGATAATCAAGGAATACTATGAACAACTCTATCCCCACATTTGGTAACCTAGATGAAATGGACCAATTCCATGAAAGACACAATTTGCCAAAATTCACGTAAGAAATAAACAACTTGAATAGGCCTATATATATTAAAGAAATTGAATCAATAATTAACCTTTCAAAACACAAAGCACCAGGATCAGATGTGTTCATTGGCGAATTCTGCCAAACATTTTAAAAGAAAATGATACCATTTCTCCACAATCTCTTTCAGAGGATAGAAGGAGAAGAGATACTAACTCATTTTATGAGGCCAGCATTACCTTAATACCAAAACTAGACGAAGACTATGAGAAAAGAAAATCACAAACCAATACCTCTCATGAACATAGACGCAAAAATCCTCAAGAAAATATTAGAAAATAAAATCTAACATTGTATGAAAAAATTATACACCACAATCAAATGGGATTTATCCTGGGTATGCAAGGCTGGTTCAACATTATAAAATCAATTAATGTAATCTATCACATAAACAGTCTGAAAAATCACATAATCATATTAATACATGCAGAAAAAGGCATTTGATAAAATCTAATACCCATTCATGACAAGAACTCTCAGTAAACTAGGAATAAAG
This sequence comes from Pongo abelii, assembly GCF_028885655.2. Taxonomy (NCBI): domain Eukaryota; kingdom Metazoa; phylum Chordata; class Mammalia; order Primates; family Hominidae; genus Pongo; species Pongo abelii. The sequence continues at coordinate 69,001,858 of NC_071992.2, forward strand.
GGGGACCTTCCTAAACTTGATAAAGAATACCTACAAAAAAACACCTATGGCTTACATCATAATTAATCGTGAAAAAGTTGAAGCATTCTTGCTAAAATCAAGAACAGGGGAAGGATATCCCTCCCCTCTCATCACTCCTTTTTGGTATCAAACTGGAAGTCCTAGCTTATGCAATAAAAAAAGAAAAGGAACTAAAGGTTATACAGATTGGGAAGGAACAAATAAAACTATCTTTGTTCACAGATGACATGACTGTCTGTATAAAAAAATTCAAAAAATTCAACAAAAATACTCCTGAACTAATAAGCAATTATAGCAAGATTGTAGGATACAAGGTTAATACAGAAAAGTCAACAGTTTTTCCATACACCGGCAATGAACAAGTGGAATTTATAAAAACACAATACCATTTACATTAGCACCAAAAAATGAAAAATACTTTGGCATAGATCTAACAAAATATGTACAGGAGCTACATGAAGAAAATTACAAAATTCTAATGAACAAAATCAAATAACTAAATAAATAGGGAGCTATTTCATGTTCATGGATAAGAAGGCTCAATATTGTAAAGATGCCAGTTCTTCCCAACTTAATCTATAGATTCAATGCAATCCCAATCAAAATTCCAGTAAGTTTTTTGAATATCTTCTAACACATTCTAGAGTTTATATGGAGAGACAAAAGACCCAGTGTGGCCAACACAATATTGAAGGATAAGAATAAATTTGGAGGACTGACACTATCTGACTTCAAGACTTTATATAAAGCTACAGTAATCAAGACAGTGTGGTTTTGGCAAAATAATAGACAAATAGATCAATGGAAGAGAATAGGGAACCCAGAAATAGACACACATAAACGTAGTCAACTAATCTTTTACAATGGAGCAAAGTTAGTCTTTTCAACAGAAAGTACTGGAACTGTGTGGACATGCACCTGCATGTGCACGCACGCACACACACACACACATCTAGACACAGATCTTACACCCTTCACAAAAATTAACTCCAAATAGATCATAGACCTAAATGTAAAGACCAAAACTATTAAACTCCTAGAAGATGGAAGAAACCAAGGTGACTGTGGTATGGGGATGACTTTTTAGATATAACACCAAAAGCAGGATCCTGAAAGAACTAATTGTTAAGCTAGACTTCATTAAAATTAAAAACCTTTACTATGCCAAAGACAGTGTCAAGCGAATGAAAAGACAAGCTACAGACTTGAAAATATTTACAAAATACACATCTTATAAAGAACTGTTACTCAAAATATTCAAGGAACTCAACAAGAAAAGAACAACCCAATAAACGGGTCAAAGACCTTAGCAATACCTCAGTAAAGAAGATACATAGCTGGCAAATATGCATATGGTGCTCCACATTATACATCATCGGAAAAATGCAAATTAAAACAATAATGAGATATTACTACATACCTATTAAATGGCCAAAATCTGGAACACTGACAACCGCAGATGCTGGTGAGAATGTGGAGCAGCAGAAACTCTCATTCATTGCCGGTGGGAAAGCAAAATGGTAAGGCCACTTTGGAAGACAGTTTAGTGGTTTCTTACCAAACTAAACATATCTTTACCGTATAAACCAGCAGCTGTACTCTTTGGTGTTTACCCAAAGGAGTTGAAAACTTATGCCCACACAAAAACCTGCACATGCTTTCTTATAGCAGCTTTGTTCATAATCACCAAAACTTGGAAGCAAGATGTCTTGGAAGCAAGAATAAATAAATAAATAAATAAACATGTTGAGAATGGAATATTATTCAGTGCTAACAAGAAATGAACTATCAAGTTATGAAAAGACATGAAGGAACCCTAAATGCATATTACTGAGTAAAATAAGCCAATGTGAAAAGGCTATATACTGTATAATTCCAACTATATGACACTGTGGAAAAGCCGTAACTATAGGGGTAATAGAAAGATCAGTGGTCGTAAGGGGCTGGTGGAGTGGAAGAGGAACAGGTGGAGCACAAAAGAGTTTTAGAGCAAAGAAAATACTCTATGATACATGTCATTATACACTTGTTCAGATCCATAGAAGGTCTAACACCCAGAGTGAACCCTAATGTAACTATGGACTTTGAGTGATTATGATGTGTCAGTGTTCATAAATTGTAACAGATGTACCACTCTGTGGGAGATGTTGATAATGGGGGAGGCTATGCATCTGTGGGAGCAGAGTATATAGGAAATCTCTGTAATTCCTTTGGAATTTTGCTGCAAACCTAAAACTGTTAAAAAAGAAATAAAAGATCTTAAAAAAAAGGGCTGGGGCTGGGCGTGGTGGTTCATGCCTGTAATCCCAGCACTTTGGGAGGCCGAGGTGGGTGGATCACTTGAGCTCAGGAGTTTGAGACCAGCCTGGCCAACACAGTGAAACCTGTCTCTTCCAAAAATACAAAAAATTAGCTAGGCATGGTTGCGAGTGCCTGTGGTCCCAGCTTTTCAGAAGGCCGAGGCAGGAGGATCGCTTGAGCCTGGGAGGCGGAGGTTGTAGTGAGCTGAGATCGCACCACTGCACTCCAGCCTGGGCGACAGAGACCCTATCTTAAAAAAAAATAAATAAATAAATAAAAATAAGGGCTGAGCGTGGTGGCTCACACATGTAATTCTAGCACCTTGTCAGGCCAAGACATAAAGATTGCTTGAGGCCAGGAGTTTGAGACCTGCCTGGAAAAATTAGTGAGATTTTTGTTTCTATTAAAATAAAAAAAATAGCCAAGTATGGTGGATTGCTTGAACCCAGGAGTTCAAGGATGCAGCAAGCTATAATTGTGCCACTGCATCCCAGCCTGGGTGACAGAGTGAGATCCTGTCTCAAACAAACAAACAAACAATAACTGTGTCCTTTTGTTGGTTTTAGTTTATATGGCTAATGATATGGGTACCTTTTCATGTAGTTCCTTGGCTATTTGAATTTCCTCTTTTGTGAAGTTCCTATTGAAGTTTTTTTGTCCATTTTTGCATTATCTTCCCTTATTTTCTTATTCATTCATCAGGAGTTTTTCACTCAATTATATCTTTTGATGAACAAAATTAAAATTATGTGGTCAGATTTATCAATCTTTTTTGCCTAAAACTGCACTGTTGCTGAATTCTCCTGTGGTTTGGTTTCCTTCCTGCAGCCTCTGTGGCTGCCTCCTGATGGATGTACCCGCTCACTCCAGTAGGCAGAATGGCCTCAAGAGGTCAAACCACAGGCTTCCAGGATCCGCCTGGACCTCTGAACCTATAGCCTCATTCCTCCTCATTTTCCCAGTCCCATGGAGCTGTTCACTCCTCAAAGCAACGGGAAAGTGCCTGGTGACCCATTCTTGCCGCGTGGACTGTGTGATCCGTTAGCGGCCGCATGCTGTCTCTGGCCTCTGTCCCTGGGAAGATGCTGCTGGTGTGGCTGGGAACGTACTTTCCCTCCTTCTCTTTTCTTCTCACCTCTTTCAGGCAGTGCCCACTCACACTTGAGTTTTTCTTGGTCCCCACTCCCATCCTGAGCTTGGGTTAGGACCCCCTTGTTGGTCTTCCTGTGGTGCCTACTCTCTACCATTATCACTGCCCTGACCACAGTTCACGCCCAGTGTTAGTGTCTTAAAAAAAGAGTAAACATCTTAACACTCGACACTGTGTGCTCCATGAGGACCAGGGCAGCCAACTAATCCAGCACAGTGGGCACCCAATAACTGCTTGTCGATCTGGACATGAACACTGACTAAAAAGCATTGTCCAGGTCTTCAGCCTAGTGAGTTCTGTTGGCTGACTACATTTTAGAGATGTCTGTTGGTTTCTTAATAAGGTGAAAACTTTCTCTTCTTACCGTTAACTCATATTAGGATTTCTTTCCAGCTAGTGGTGGTGAGAGTGGGTGGAGGGTGGCTGAGAGAAACAAGACACTTGGAAATCTGCTAGGAGAAGGAGAGGCCCTGAAAGCCAGCTGTGGATACTGGGTCGAAAGCCATAATCAAATCATCACAAGCAATCTCCGCCCCCTATTCATTTTGGGGAGACTTGCAAAGCCTGGCCAAAGTGAAGAGAGAGCTCCTTGTGTGGTTTGGATGAATCCGAAGCAGCCCCCATGTGGATTCTGTGCTATTCGTGCTGTTTATCTTTTAAAAATAGGGCAGTGGTTACACAGCTGAGGCCCTGAGCCTGCCCAGCTCCCTGCACGACCCTGCCTGCTCCAAGGCTGATAGCACTTCCTTCCTGGCCTCGCGTGGCTTCCTGCACTGGCCTTATCGCCACACAAAACTTGACACTGTACTGGAATGCGCTCAGGGTCTGTAAATGGAAATCTCTTGCTTTCTACATTTACAAACAACTGTCATCTATAAAATGCTTTCTTTATTTCCAGACTTACACTTTCTTTACACCAGTTAGAATGGGGTGCATATGAGATCATTTTCCCTCTCTGTCCCTCATTTTCACCTGAAGTTTTAGTCTTTTGTTTTTTGAGCCCAGAAAATAAATAATACACATGGCATCTGTACAAGCTGCAGTGTTTACAGCAGTTGTGGGGAATGGTTTTCCACATACAGTGAATTATACTTTATGCCATTTCCTTCATTTTATTACATGCCTGCCTTGAAGAAGCAGGGTAGGTAGAGGGCTGTGAATGATGTCATGTGAACAGACACACGTTTAGTACCGACATCTTTGGCATTCTTTGCAAATTTTAAGCATTTCGGTGATTAAGAAAGCTTTTTTGGGCTGGGCGTGGTTGCTCACACCTATAATCCCAGCACTTTGGGAGGTCGAGGTGGGTCATTTGAGGTCAAGAGTTCTAGACCAGCATGGCCAACATGGCAAAATCTTGTCTCTAGTAAAAAAAATACAAAAATTAGCCGGGTGTGGTGGTGCATGCCCATAATCCCAACTACTGGGGGAGGCTGAGGCAGGAGAATTGCTTGAACCCAGGAGACTGAGGTGAGCCAAAATCGAGCCACTGCACTCCAGCCTGGGTGACAGAGCGAGACTCTGTCTCAAAAAAAAAAAAAAAAGAAAAAAGAAAGAAAAGAAAAGTAAAGAAAGTTTTTTTGTTTCTCATCATCTGAGATCTGCTGCTACTGTACTACTTTCTCTCTCATACAACTTCAAAGTGGACATTAGGTAAACATCACGTTGAAAATTAACATATGGAGTGCCAAATTCATTTAAGAGAAGATGGGGCTCACAAAATATTTAAAGCTTATCTGTCTGAGCTCTTTAATATTCATGAAGACAATGCAACAAGAAGAGTTTTGGAGAAATAGCTCATGTGCTGTTCTCTGCTTTGCAGTGTAGCAAATAAAAGCTATGTTGAAAATAATTTAAAATTTGGTATGGTCTTGATCTGGAAAATTCAAAGGGTTAATGAAAAGGAAAAGTAGCTTAAACGAGGTTTCTGGGAGTGTCTCGGCTTTCTGAATGCGGTTGCCTTTCATGAGCTCATGAACCTTCTTAAGATATTATGATCTTTTACCCAGGCAAGGGGAATTTCCTCAGATATGATTAAAGAGTGGGCGGGCCATGTCCTCAGAAGTCAGAAGACTTAACATTGGAAACATGAACTCTCTTGGAGCCATTCCCAATTTTATTTCAGAGGAATTCCCCCTTGCAGAACCACTCCCACGATGGAAGGCAGGGATGAAGGAAGCCTTTTGAAATGTATTTATTTTTTAATCTGAAAGTTGAAGAGTTTCCCCTCCCCCCACCATGGAAACTACTAAATTAAGAGTCTGGGTAAACAGTTTGAAGTCTCCTTTTTAGGATGGGTAAACAAGTAAAGAGTACTCAAAAATTCTCATTAAAGGTACACAACCATCCTGAGTTATTATTTCCAAGGGAACGTTATCTCAGTCATGGGTGGAAGCCTCATGGGTGACGAGAGATCAAGGCTTTTACTTAAAGAACGAGGCAGCTGTCATTAAGCTACTAAGTGTGAATATGAACTCTGCTGTGACACGTTAGGAAGAAGTAAAATATGACAGGAAAAATAGCGGGCTTAAGATTGAACTGTGAGGGAAGGCTTCTCTGTGGAGCTGCTTATTGAGGCCGGTGGAGGAGAAGCAGCCCACTGGGGTGGAGCGGAGAGAATGGCCGATATTCCAAGGTAGGAGGGAGTCTGACAGTGAACAGAAGGGACAAACGTCCAGAGCCCGGAGAGTGCAGCCAGGGTGGGAATGAATGAGAGGGCAGGTCGAGAGATAGGCAAGGACTAGATCACCTATGGCCTCTTAGATCATGGTAAAAGTTTTGGATATTATTTTTACTGTGGTAAATACACATAAGACAAAATTTGCCATCTGAACTATTTTTAAGTGTACTGTTCAGTGGCATTAAGTACATTCACATTGTGTGCAAGCATCACCACCCTCCATCTCTAGAACTCTTTCATCTTCCCAAGCTGACTCTCTGTACCCGTTAAACACCAACTCCCATTTCCCTCTCCTCGCAGCCCGTGGCAACCACAATTCTACTTTCTGTCTCTATGAATTTGAATACTCGAGGCACCCCATGTAGGTAGGATTGTAAAGTATCTGTCTTTTTTGACTGGCTGATTTCGCTCAGCACTATGTCCTCAGCATTCATCCATGTTGTAGAATGCATCAGAATTTCACTCCTTTTTAAAGTTGAATGATACCCCATTATATGCATATGCCATGTTTTGTTTATCCATTCACCTATTGATGGACTTTTGGATTATTCCCATCTTTCGGTTATTATGAACAATGCTGTTACAAACACCAGTGTACAAATACCTGTTTGAGTTGCTGCTTTCAATTCTTTTGGGTATATACTCAGAAATGGAATTACTGGATCATATGGTAATTCTACATTTTATTTTTTTAGAGTCGCCACGCTGTTTTCCATAGCAGCTGCACGTTTTACACTCTCACCAGCAATGTACAGGAGTTCCAGTTGCATCACACCCTTGCCAGCACTTATGATTTTTTCTGATTTTTGTTTTCTGTAATAGCAATCCTAACGGGTGTGAAGAAGAGTTTGAAATTATTGAGTTAGGAGCCATTGCATGATTTTGATGAGGGAATGACACAATCCCTTTTCTTTTTAAAAAGATCACTCTGGCTGATGGATGGAGAAGAGATTGAAGGGGAGAAGAAAGCAATGGGGCAGACTAATTTTGAGAACATTTTGGTGTCCAGGAAAAGAATGATGATGGTATGACCTATGGTAGTAGTTCTGAAGAAGAGAGGACACAGATTCAAAATATACTTTAGGGTGAGGCGTGGTGGCACGTGCCTATAATCCCAGCACTTTGGGAGGCCAAGGCAGTCAGATCACTTGAGGTCAAGAGTTTGAGACCAGCTTGGCCAACATGGTGAAATGCTGTCTCTACTAAAAATACAAAAATTAGCCAGGCATGATGGCATGCACCTGTAATCCCAGCTACACGGGAGGCTGAGGCAGGAGAATCGCTCGAACCCGGGAGGTGGAGGTTGCAGTGAGCCAAGATCGCGCTACTGAACTCCAGCAGCCTGATGGAGACTAGGGAGGCAGCCACCAAATTTGGCAATCAATGCCCATAAAATATTCAGTGCAAACATCAAGAGACAGAAAATGGGATTGGTAACATGGATACTGAGGAAGCCAACTCAGAAAGGTTAAGTAAGTAACTTAAGTTCACACAGCATAAAATGCAAGTGGCAGAGTCAAGAGGCAAATCTGGGACTGTCTGATTATGAAGCCTGGTCTCACCATTTTATGTCACTTCCTTCCAGTCAGAGCCGACCAGTCTCCAGGAATTTAGACTGCTGACTGCATTTATCCACTTTGGGAAATCTCTAGTAATAAAAGGGAGACACGCTGAGTAATAAATGTGAAGTTTAGAACACAAGCCTTGCAAAAGCTTTCAAGAATAAATAAAATTTCAACATGGATAGCCTGGGAGGTCACTCTCCCCAGGCTCTGTGGAAGTGGTGTTGGGGAGCATAGATGTTTGGTCCATGATGTACAGTACAGCCCCTTTCCACAATGTTGGAGATGAAGCTGGGTCTCCCGCTTGCGCCTGCATATTCCTATAGCTTCCCTGAGTCCTGTGGATGATGACTGGTGAGACAAATCATGCAGGAAACATGTTTAGTGTGAAAAAAAATAAAACAACAACAAAAAAACCCAACATATTTGGAATGTGATAGACAACAAGTGAATAGACAATCTCACTTATAAATTGTACTTAATAGAGTTAATAAATTCAGTTGCCTTTCGCTGGGGAGCAATGAACAATTTCATCTCCCCCCAAAGACTCTGGAGTCAAAGGTGGTGTTTAGACTCTGTTACCCGGAGCGCTGGTCTCTCATCTGTGTCAGGTACTTGACACAGAGGTATTTTACAGAGGAGGGATGCTAAGTCACGAGAAGGATGAACAGGAAGAGAAGGGTGATTACAGGCTGGAGGTTAAGAACAGAGATTCCGAAGTTTCACAGTACGACTAGGAACTCACTGACTGGCTGTTTGCTTGGCTAATGCTTCATCCTCTCCAACATTCAGCTTCATCATCTGTAAAAGGAATCCCGTAATGTCTATGTCTCAGGGATCCTGTGAGGGTGAGGTTAGGCATTGCACATGAAGGGCTTAGCTTAGCAAGTACTAGTTGCTTGTTAATCTTTATTACAATGGCAGTTGAGCATATGCTTTACCTATGGAGGACACTTTACCTCTGAGCACCCTAGAGAAAGGAGAGTTTGGCAGTTTAGCAAGGGGGGTCAGGGGACGTAGGAGGATGGCTACACAACGTACACTAAACTCACAATTAAGGAGTACAATCATGCTTTGTTCCGAAATGGCAAGTTTTTTAACAATGTGTCTTTATATCCATTGCTGGGTTTTTTTGGTTGTTTTTTTTGTTTTGTTTTGTTTTGTTTTTAAGAGGGACTGTCTCTCTGTTGCCTAGGCTGGAATGTAGTGGCACGATCTTGGCTCACTGCAACCTCCGCCTCCTGGGTTGAAGCAATTCTCCTGCCTCAGTCTCCTGAGTAGCTGGGATTACAGGTGCCTGCCACCATGCCCAGCTAATTTTTTGTATTTTTAGTAGAGACGGGGTTTCACCATGTTAGCCAGGCTGGTCTCAAACTCCTGACCTCAAGTGATCCTCCCGCCTTGGCCTTCCAAAGTGCTGGTATTACAGGCTTGAGCCACCATGCCCAGCCATCATCCATTGTTGTTTTAAAGAATTAAATACATCACATGATTGGAACAAATTAAAAAAACACTCCGAATTTTTTTCTACATATATTACTAACATAATTAATGACTTCTGAAGCGTCAGCTAATTATAGTTTTAAAGGCCTAGAATTCTTTGTAAGGATAGATGGCACTTTTTCTAGAATCTTCCTTTTGGATGGAGGAGAATAAGGCAAAAAAAGCACTGGATTTGGCACTGGGTAGACCTTGGTTTGAATCCTAGCTCTTAGCTGTGTGTCCCCTAGAGAAATGACCTAACCTTTCTGAACCTCCTTCTTCATTTGTATGATGGGGATGATAAATCTCTCTCATGGGATTTTAAAGCAAGGCACGTGAAATGCTTATTACACTGGTTTCATCTTAGGCTATCAATAAATGGTAACTATTAGTAATTTATTAGTAGCTATCTTGAATCTTTCCCCCTTTTTCTCTTTTCCTCTCCTACTATGCAGTATGCTTTTCTCAGGTGAAAGGATACAGAAAAAAACATTATTGAGCACAGGTCATCAAGTTCCCATGGAATCTTTGAGAAATCAGGGATGTCCTTCTTGCTTTTGGCACAACTTCCTAAAATAACTCTTTGACCAGCTATAACCCTCCTTGATAGAAGTTACAGATGGAAATGACTGATGAGTTTGTTTATATCCAGTACTTGTATGATTCAGCCTTTTAACCGATTTGCTTTTCTTTTTCGAGACGGAGTCTTTCTCTGTCGCCCAGGCTGGAGTGAAGTGGTGCGATCTCGGCTCACTGCAACCTCTGCCTCCTGGGTTCAAGTAATTCTTCTGCCTCAGTCCCGAGTAGCTGGGATTACAGGCGCATGCCACCATGCCCGGCTAATTTTCGTGTTTTTAGTAGAGACGGCGTTTCACCATATTGGCCAGGCTTGTCTCGAACTCCTGACCTTATGATCTGCCCGCCTCCGCATCCCAAAGTGCTGGGATTACAGGCATGAGCCACGCACACGGCCCTGATTTGCTTTTGAAGAACTACCACAAAAACGCAGTTTCTTTCCCCCTGCTCCTCAGGGGCCACTCCACATTTTAATGAGATTTTTCCTGATTAAGAGCAAAGATGTTCTTTTGCTCAGCCAGTGGCAGTTTGACCTCTCCTGACTCCTCCCTGTGGCTGCAGCGCAGCGCCTGACTTCTTCCATGAAAGAGCTGTGGAGCTGGCAGGGCCTAGGTGCTGGTGGAGAGCCCTGTGACTGGACCAGTGGCTGGAGGGAGCAGGAAGTGGTATGCGATGTAAATGACGGGTCTGAGGTCACCAAGCAAACATCAGGTGGTTAGAAATATGGACTGGGGCTTGTGGAAAGTTCTTACGGAAATATGCCAGAGGCGGTGATCATTTGCACAGAGATGGGAGGTACACTATGGCATGGACCGACTCACCTACAGGGAGGAAGAGTGTGAGCTTGGATTAGAGAACACTGTGGAGGAAGAACTTTGAGGCTGATGGCCTTGAAGAGCAGTAGAAGAAACCAAGGAAACTAGCAGCAGGGAGCTCTTAGAGCGTAGACATCCAACAGGAAAAGTGCCCAGGGTTACAATATCCAAGAAAGGCCTGAGTCTTGGGTCAAGGAGTCAGCATTTAGAGAGTGCTGAGCGGTTGGGGATGGATGAAAGCTCACGGTGCGGGTTAGCTGTGGAGTTTCTGGTGACTCTTCAAGTACCAGTTTCAGAGCCAGGTGGAGAAATGTCATCCTCCAATTATAGGAAGACAGATGTTAACTTGAGGGATCAGGGAGCAGATGTACTCGAGAGATCGGAGGGTGAAGGAAATCTTTAGAACAGTCTTCAGTTTCAGTTTTTAGAAGAACAAGTATCTGAAGCAAATTAAATTTTATCAAATAGTTATCTTTTTGACAATTGGCTCAAATTTAGGCTGCTCTCTGGAGCAGGTTATATAAATACAGAGTTTCAGATATACAGAATACTGCTTACACCAAAAAAGCTGCAAAACAACTAAAATGTTTAAAAAACAATATTAAAATTTCTCATGTTTTAACCTGACCTAACACCTAACTAAAATGCTTTTCAACTGCTTTTCTTCAATGCTTTTCTTTATTTTTTTGAGACAAGGTCTCACTCTGTGGCTGAGGCTGGAGTTCAGTGGCACGATCATGGCTCACTGCAGCCTTGACCTCCCAGGCTCAAGTGATCCTCCTGCCTCAGCCTCCTGAGTACCTTGAACTACAGGCGTGTGCCACCATGCCCGGCCACCATGCTCTGGCCTGTCTTGGATATTGTAGAGTTGAGATCTTGCCATGTCTCCTGGACTCAAACGATCCCCCCACCTAAGCCTCCCAAAGTGCTGAGTTTAGAGTGGTGAGCCACCACGCCTAGCTGCTTTTTAACTGCTTTCAATCAGCTTCTTGAGTTTTGTTTTCACGTTTCAAAACTAATTTCAGCCTTCCTGTTTATTGTTTTAAGGTTTATTTTAGCTTTTATTCTAAAATAAATTCTAAAATGTACTTACTGGAGTTTGTAGTGCCTGTTAATTTTGGTGCATCTGATGAATGTTGGCTTTCCCATGTGCTGTTAATAACCAACTCTTCTTATAGCCTGTGACATGGCTTATGGAGACAGCCATGGAACTGCCTTGGATAACACAGAGTCAAATTCTAAGAGAATCAGTTTATTCTTTGGTAGAAATCTTAACTTTTGGGGGAATACATTAAAACTTAAAAATCATATCTATTTTACATATTAAACATTAAAAATTAGTCCAGGTAAAGTAGCTCATACCTGTAATCCCAGCACTTTGGGAGGCTGAGGTAGGAGGATCACTTGAGCCAAGGAGTTCAAGACCAGCCTTGGCAATATAGCGAGACCTTGTATCTAAACAAACAAACAAACAAAAAAAACTAGCAGGGCACCATGGCTCATCACTGCAGTTGCAACTACTCAGGAGGCTGAGGGGAAAGGATTGCTTGAGCCCAGGAGGTAGAGGCTGCAGTGAGCCATGATCACACCACTGCACTCCAGCCTGGGCAACAGAGTGAGAGCCTGTTTAAAAAAAAAAAAAAAGTTAAAAATTAACATGATGGCAATTATGTTACATTTAATATAATATAAAATTTATTTTAACACTAACCATTATTTTCTGGTTCTCTGGGATTCAAGTCCAATTTTCTGTCACTAAAGAACCAAATAAGAACCCATTGGTTCTTAGATTTCTAAATTTCCTGAATGGGAATTTTAAAAAATAACATGCTGTGGCTGGTGGCATAGCTCATACCTATAATCTCAGCACTTTTGGAGGCCAAAGTAGGAGTGCTTGAGGCCAGGAGTTTGAGACCAGCCTGGGCGACATAGCAAGACCCCATCTCTACAAATTAATAGAAAAATTAGCCGGGCATGGTGGCACTTGCATGTGGTCCCAGCTACTCAGGAGGCTGAGATGAAAGGATTGCTTGAGCCTGGGAAGTCGAGGTGGCAGTGAACCGAGATCCTACCACTGCACTCCAGCCTGGGTGACAAGGCAAGACCCTGTCTCACAAAAACCAAAAACTCCAAAAAACAAGCAAAACACCCCCAATAAATAAACAAACAAGAAAAACAACAAAAAAACATGCTTAAGGGGTGGGTATTGTGCATACGCAGAAACAGGCTCACCAACTTTTAATTTTGCCAACTAAGAGCATTTTTTTTTCCAAAAGCTCAATTTATTATCAGCAACAATGGATCAAAGAAATGGCGTGATAACACAAAACTATGTGAGAACATTTAGCTGTATGGAATGAGGTAGGTCTATATCTACTAACAAAGATCTCCAGGATAAATTAAGTCTTAAAAAAAGGCAAGGTGCAGAACAATGGATTGGGTGGATCCATCCAATGCGCTCCCAAGAGTGGACTGGGAGAGAGGGAGACTTACTCTTCATTGAATTCCCTTTTACACCTTTTGAAGTTTGTATTGTGTGTTCAAAAATAAATACAGATAAATTTAAAGATTAGCTTTGTGAAAAATTCATTCCAGTGTCTTGTTTTTCATTTGTCTAGGATCAGGAAAAGCTTTGTCCTTAGACAGGTTCTAGGCTGCAAACAGGCTTTTAAGACCCTCCATCCTAACCCACTTTCCACTTACCTTCAAATGAGTAAGCTCTCAGGCAGGAGGCGACAGTCTAGCTGTACCTTAGTCCCCTCCCCCTGAGAAAATGACACATTACGGAAACTATTAGTTCTTAAGAGGGGAGTTGCTGTTTCCAAGATTGAAGAGGAGATACACTATTTCCAAAGATTCACTTCTTTCCCTTTTCTCTATCCTTGTTTATATAGATGGAAAGGTTCATATAAGGAAACATAGCCTCATAGCATTTTCCTTTCGAGGGTGTTTGTAATGTTCGTGTGTGCCACAATGCCTGCGTTTACTAATATGCACTACACATTGTGTTTATTTCTGTTTCATCAAGGTTTTGCCAGATTATGGCCTGTCTGTGCCTGATAGTGGCTGTGTTTGTGTATGAGCACAGGGTCATCTGATAACAAATTGTCACATCATGCGATTAAGTGATGTTTAAAATGGGTGTAAGCCAGAAAGTGGTCTGACTCCCAGACCACTTTTAGAAGGTCCCATCAACAAAAGAAAGTTCAAGGTATCTTGGAAGAGGTCATTGATTACAACTGTCTTGATCATTCTGGACTTGTTCCTTCCTGCAGAGACACAATTAAAATAATGTTGTACAGTAGACATTTTTCATTGTTAGAGGAAGGACAGTTTTTCAGACGTAAATCAATGCAAAATCTATCTCCTCTTCAGAAAGATAAAAATTCATATTTTTAGAAGCTCGCTCAATGAATTGTATGAGAGGTGATGCTTTATTACAAGCATCAGTGTTCAGTTGCTGTTTCTCATGACTTTCACTGCCACATCTGAGGCCACACAGGCAGACTGTGAACATCCTGGGCCAGGGACGTCGTGCCTGTCACTTTCCCATGCCTGGTATAGTTTCACAGCACACAGTAAGTGCCTAGCACATTTCCGTTGACTGAATGAATGAATGCTTCAAATTAATGGTTACTAGCAAAAAATCTTAACGAAACCTTAAACTTTGATTTGTAATACTTATACTATATTTTTGTATTATTACCTAATCTCTGAATTATCAGTGCTATCATCAGCTATAAAACTAAGTTGATCTGGAAAGTATTGGAAGATAGTTTTGTCTGATAGCTAAAGCTCGGGAAAAAATGTCACCCTTATCATTACTGGTTTTGTGCTTAAGGGAAAATTCCTTGAATTAAGGTTTATTATTGTCATCATTATTTGTCTCAGTAATATGGACATATAAATCACCTTGTTGTAACTGCTTTGAAATTTAATAAAATGAATAAAAGCAGTGAATTTTCTGTTCTTTTCCGTGAAGTCTGGTAATTTTAGTAATCCACTGCCCTATGAGATACAAGGCAACTCTGTTTCCTCTGTAGTCTGTTTTTTCTTCCTTTCTTTCAAAATAACCTGCCATCTTTCCAAAATAAACATGAGGAGGAAATACATGAGTGGGTATGTAATCACCCAGATATTTGGAGCAGCATGCCTCTAAAAAAATTGTAAAAATAGAGTAGTCATCAGAAATTTCTTCTGGTTTTACAGAACTTGTTAATGTTCTTTTCTTGTCTCTATAAGAATTTTTAAAAGAAACATTTACATTGGTGTAAAAAGTTTGCCCAGTGAAAATTAAATAGCTATCCACCCAAAACTTATTTTCCCATATAAGGATAATCTTAGATTTTTAGAAATTCGGAGTGAACTTCATGAAAATAATTATTTTACAGATATTTTTAGCATTTTAGAATTATAATATCATATTATATTTCAATCCAATATTTATGAGGCCTCATTCTGTGATGATCTTATTACAGCGTTAATTAAGTAATTACATTACAGGTCAATCATAATATGTGTATTTCACATTTGTTTTTAGCTACTTTGAATTTAAAGGTACTTTTGGGATTTCTTATAATCCTGGAGGGTTTATGATACGTAACAAACATTTAGAAAACTGGGTTGCTTAGAAGACATCATTTAATGTAAGGAGTCTGGTGAATGAGTTTACGACTTTTAGCTTATGGTTCAGAAAATACAAAGATCATTTTTCTCTCTCTTGTCCTTTCTCTTGTCCTCCTTTTTTCCCTCCTTATTCTCTTCTTCACCTGTCTCCTTTTCATCTTCAGCAAATATTATTTAGCATCTACTCTCTATGTTAAGTTCAACAACAGTTCAGAGTTTTCAGCTGCTGCTCTTGGATCTCAGAGAGGCTGATCTCAGAGTCAGATCCTGCGCTCCTTCTGGATCATTACCATAGACAGAAACAGACCATTTGAAACATGGTACACATTTATTAATAGAGATCCTACTCTTTGGAGTCTGTGATAATTTGTAGGTAGCTAAGCAAAACTTTTTAAGTATACCACCTACCCATCTAAGGAGAGAGGGTTTCCCAAACAATTTAACAGCATCAATAAGATAACAGTGTTTGCTCCTCTCAGGCAAGTCAGCTGCTTTTGCCCAGGCACATACATGCTCAGGAGGCCTGAAGATGCTAATTACAAATCATTCTTAACTTGTCACTAAAGTCACAAGGAGGCTTACTTGCAAGCAAATCTTTGTAACTATGGGAAAACAGTTTGGAAGGTCTATGGGTAAAGCTAAAACATTAAATTACAAAAAAACAGGTCTTCAATCTAGACTAGTTACACCTCAAATTTCAAATTACCCAGACAATAACACATGGTGTGAGTAGATCTTGTCTTCCCTTTGAGTGTTGATTTATTACAATTCTATTCACTAAAAAGAGCCCATTGTTGACTCTCCTGTGAGTGAGTCCTCTAACCTCGGTTCTGGAGAGAGAGCCCATGAGGTCATGGCTGGCCCTTCAGTGGGTGAGCAGGGCCAGTTCTGAGGCTGGAGAACTTGACCCCATGGGTGGCATTAGCCATCATTCCTGGAGACTCTTGATCTGAAATGGATGCTCCTTCTCACTGTGGAGCTGGGCCTTGGCTGAGGCTGGAGATGTCCAGGACCTGGGAATTCCACATCATGATCCTTTCTCTGAATAGTTCCATGGCTCACCTAGCCCAGTCAGTGGAGGTGGCTCAGAAGTTGCCCAGTTCATAAACAAGAAGAAAGAAGAAAGGACAGCACCCCCATATCTGCACGGGCTGTTTCTGTACATATGTCACTCTGGGTCCTGGTCTGGATGGTTTCCTGTGGATGGATGACTAACTGGCCCAGCTCAAGGTACTTGGCCTCCTTGGCTGCTCCTTGAGCCATCAGACTCATCCCCAGGAAACGAGCTCATCCACAATCATTATAGCTTTAGTCCATGCATTATGACTAAAGCTCTTGAAGATAAGGAGGAAAAGTTAAAATGCTGAGCCACATTTCTTCTGGGCAGAGCTACGGAGCATTTCAGACTATACGTTGGAATAGGGCAAGGCAAAATACCTAGCTTTAATTAGAGAGAGAGAGAGAGAGAGGCTGGCATTGATGGAGCTAATTCTTTCTCACCAAATTGCTATGTAGGGAAAGTTCAGTGTTAGAACTGAAATCCCAGGCTAAGGAACAGCTTACCTGAATTCACACCGGTAACTCTGGGCAGCTTACTAAACATAGTGCCTCAGTTTGGATATACCTATTAAAATGGGGATAGAAACATTAATACTTCAAAAGGTCCTTAGAAGTTTTCTTTGCAGGATTAAAAGGGTTAATATCTCTAAAGTTCTTACAGCAGAGAATCACAAAGTTAGCATTAGATATAGGTCTATTTCTATAAGCACAGGCTGTTATCACTGTTATCATCACTAGTCCATGTTTGAATGCAATAACTCTAAGTGACTAAAATAATAGAGAAGGGAAAAAAAAGAAAAGGAAACATTTTGGTGAGGAGTGAAGGTAACGTCATGTTTCCTTTAAATCTCACAATACCTTTGTGAAATAAGTAAACAGCTATAGAATAAGTCTAGGGATGCACTGTGCAGCAGGAGCACTATAGTTAATAATATTGTACAGTCATCTCTCCTTGGGGGATTTGTTCCAGGACCCTTGAGGATACCAACATCTGTGGATGTTCAAGTCCCTTATATAAAATGGCATAGTATTTGCATATAACCTATACACATACCCCATATACTTTATTTATTTTATTTTTTGAGACAGAGTTTCATTCTTGTTGCCCAGGCTGGAGTGCAATGGCGTGATCTCACCTCACTGCAACCTCCGCCTCCTGGGTTCTCTTGCCTCAGACTCCCAAGTAGCTGGGATTACAGGTGGGCACCACCACGCCCAGCTAATTTTTGTATTTTTAGTAGAGCAGGGTTTCGCCATGTTGATCAGGCTGGTTTCAAACTCCTGACATAAGGTGATCTGCCCGCCTCATCCTCCCAAAGTGCTAGGATCACAGGCGTGAGCCACCGTACCTGGCCCTTCCCATATACTTTAAATCATCTCCAGGTTACTAATAATACCCAATACAATGTAAATAGTGGTTATATTTTCATTTGTATTACTTTTAAATGTTTATTTTTATTTAAAAATGTTTTCTATTTACAATTGGCTGAATCTATGGATGCAGAGTGGGAGGATATGGAAGCCAATTGTATTGTATACTGAAAATATGTGAAGCAAGTAGATTTTAGGCATGCTTAATACAAGAAAAAGAAGGTGATGGATACGTTAGTTTGATTGTAGTAATTATTTCACTATTATATGTATATCAAAACGTCATGCTGTATACTTTAGATATATATAAAATAAATTAGAAAATAAGTAAATAATATTATATGAGAGCTGGGAAAAGAGCTAACATTGTGAGTGAACTAACATTTGCCAGGCATTGTGCTAAACCCATTGCAGATTTAGCTAGTTAAATTATTGTAACTCCTAAAGACTTATTTGTGTATTTATTATTTCATTTAAAAAAGTATTTGAGCAGCTTACTTAAATTCGTAACACAAAATAATAGACAAAATAAGAAAATAAGGACCAAGAGAAAAGAAAGCTCAGAGTAGTAAGATAAATATAGTAAGGACGATGTATGAGGCCTTAGTATAATAGATGAGGATGCTGAGGTTCCGAGAAGTTCTACGTATTCTGTGGGATGCCCTGCTACGGTGGAGCCGAGCTGGGTGTCATTCCTGACTCTGTGGGTTCTAATGCAGTTTAGAGTGACTTTTCCAGTTTAAATGGAGCCAGGAGAAGGGGAAGAAAGAGAGCTCAGGCAAAAGGGAAATGTAAAACAAGAGAGAAGATGGAAAAGAGGAAAACTAAGTGGTAGAAGAGAGGGAAACAAGAGGTGAAACAACAGCCATGTGACTGTTGGTTTGTAACAGTGGGGGCTGCCTGCAGGGATGCAGTGGCTCAGGGGAGGGTGAGAGGCCGCTGCTCTGGGATCTGGGACTTTCTTCTCCTTGGACAGGCATCACCAGGCCCCTGAGGCTTACCTGCTGGCACTCACAGAATAGCAACCAGCTCCCTAACACAGTGCTAGATGCAGTTCTGGAAATTGAGATTCTGGGCCACTCTGAATACTTTGAAGTAAAGGAGTGACAAGATTGTACCATTAAGTTCCAGAAGCACAGATATTTCCTGTAAGGAGCCATTTCTTCCACTCCTGGAGAAGCTGGATTCTGGGTCTCAGACGTTCCTGCTTATCTTCATTCAACAGATTCCCGGACCAATTACAGTGTGCCCACCACAGCTGGCCCTTCCTATGGTGGTCCCGCATCTGTGGATGCAACCAATCGTGGATCAAATACACTTTAAAAAATCAATAAAACATAACAACACAACAATAAAAATAATACAAATAGAAACCCAACACAGTATAACAACTACTTACATAACATCTACATTGTCTTAGATATTATAAGTAATCTAGAGATAATTTAACGTATAAGGGAGTTTGTGTGTATCTTATATGCAAGTGCAACCCCATTTTGTATCAGGGACTTGAGCTTTGCAGATTTTGGTATCCTCTGGGGTTCTGGAGCCCACCCCTCGGGGATAACGAGGAAGGACTGTATTGGCATGTGGAAAGAAGAAGGTTAATAAAGCACTATCTGGTGGAGAAGACAGACATGGAGCTTACAGCTAAAGTACAGCATAGTAAATGATCCTCTGAGGATGCACTTCTATCCCTGAGCTCTGGAGGCCCTGGAATAGTGCATCCCACTCTGGCTGGGGGCAGAAGCCAAGGCTTTAGGAGAGGAGGGCACACGTAGCTGGCTCAAACGACAAGGTCAGGTGAGGAAGGGAGGGGTGGGAAGCCAGCAGAGAGTTGCGTGAGCCAACACTGTGGCCCCAAAAGGGACTGTGAAATCAGTCAGCCAGGTCCCGGACCAGCAAGTGGGGAGGTGGAGAGAAGTGAGGAGGAAGAGAGGTGTGAAACGAGGCTAGAAGGTGGGTTCCAGCCACATTGTTAATGATCTTTTACATTAGTTTCTTACATAGACTCTGCTTGCTCCAGCAATGACCATGGCCCGACCACAGTGTACATTTACTTCCTGTAGCCAGCAGGGCCTGAGCTGAGGACTGAAAGCAGCCTGGTGTGATTGTCACTCCAGCAGCCTGGCCACACAGCCCCTTCTTGGGAGTGTGGGGGCCTGCAGCAGGATCTGAGAGAACTGGTGGGGCCTGGGGAAGCCTCCACGGAGAGGAGGGAGGGCCCAGTGCAAGGAAGGCATGGTGGTGAAGGGACACTCGGATTTGAGGCGTGATTGTTAGGATTTGGAGTGGGGCTGACACGTGGTGTTACAGCTTGGGAGACCGACCAGGTAGTGACTACACACATTTCTGTTAAATTGAAGAATCTAAGCTTACTATAGGATGAAAACCATTTCCCAAGAACTCCAGTTCTGTTTTAAAATAGTCTAACTTCGCTTGTGTTCTGGAGAAGCATGCAGCACGCTGCACAAGCTAACACCATGGCGCTGCCATCACCTGTTAGCCATATCATCTCTGGCAAATCACCCGCTCCAGAGCCTCTCGCTCCTTATCTACAAAACCTGGATAATATCGAGTCCCGCAGACTTGAGAATCATGTTTATAGTTTATGTGAGTGAAGGCTGACCGTGTGTTAGTGCCCTGTGACTAGCAGAGTGAGGTCCGGTCAGCACGTGGCTCTGCCCTCCTCTCCCCGCAGCCCTTCCTCTTCCTCTGCCTTCTTCCCTCTCTTCTCCCTCCTCCTCCTCTTCCTCTTCCTCTTCCTCACTGTTCTCCATCTTCTCCTCCCCTCTGCTTCCTTCTCACCTTCTTCCTCTTCCTCTCCTCCTTCGTCTTCCTCTGCTTTTTTTTCTTTTCCGTAGCTGGATTCTGCAATTCAGACAAACTAGAATTTACGTTTGTTTTCTTGTAAATAAGAAAAGACAAGTAAGCAATTTCTGGACTTTTATTTGTGGGTCTAGAATTTAGCTAACTGAATAAATAGATATTTAAGTTTTAATATTTAAAACCACTGTTACAGTATCCTTTTGTCTCAATTGGTCTAAGTATTTCGAGTTCCCATCTTCTCATCAATTTCAGATAATCAGGGTTTGGTATTTGGGAAGTGCTGATGGCCCATGTGCAGTGAGAACTCCCCTGTGACTGTACGACCATGTGACCATGCACAGAGGCGTGCTCCCCGCCTTCTCATGCTACACGTAGTCAGGGTGCTGGCTGCTCCCCCAGGCCTTCCCTGCTCCCCTGGCCCCAGCCTTCCTGGGCCTCCATCCCACCAGAGCTGGAATCCAGGGTTCCCACAAGCCTCACTCCACATACGGAGCTTGTAGTGAGGTAGGCTGGCCTCTCTCCTTGACTAGACTGGATTTCAAAAGCAGGGCCCTTGTTCTAGCCATGGTTTTATTCTCTCTTCTAACACAAGATCTGGCACAAAGCAACCACTGAGCAACTGAAGGGAAAGTGTGAGAGTGTGTGTGTGTGTATGTGCGTGTGTGAGGCATGTGGGTGGAGAGGAGGCTGTTGCTAACCCTTGTCTTCAAGAAGAGACTGTGGACCAAGTGCAACCAGGGTTACTTGTCAGACACGTGCAGAGGAGACCAAGCCTTGGGGGGAATTCGTCACCTCATTAGCACAGGCTCATCTCCCAAGTTTTTTCCAGCAAAACTTCGGCACATATATTTCACCCCAGGACTGGAGCTCTTTTAAGGTGAAGAGAGCACTGAGCTACCAGATGCTCCTCCTCTGCCAGCACGGACCAGCAGCATCATATTCTGTGCACCCTTGATGGAGTCTAAACTGTTGGCATGGGAGATGATTTGTATTTTAACAGACACGCTGAAGAAATGTGTGGGGCTGGGCACGGTGGGGAGATGGAGCCGTCCCTGGGCCTCTTTAGGGGCCGGAGTGTGATCATCTGCCCTGTGACTGAGGCTCAGCACTCCTTCGTCTCTTTCTTTTTTTTCTTTTTCTTTTTTTTTTTGTTTGAGGCGGAGTCTCGCTCTGTCATCCAGGCTGGTATACAGTGGCGTGATCTCAGCTCACTGCAACCTTTTCCTTCTGGGTTCAAGAGATTCTTCTGCCTCAGCCTCCTGAGTAGCTGGGATTACAGGCGCCTGCCACCACACCCAGCTAATTTTTGTATTTTTAGTAGATACGGGGTTTCACCATGTTGGCCAGGCTGGTCTCAAATTCCTGACCTCAAGTGATCTGCCTGCCTTGGCCTCCAAAGTCCTGGGATTATAGGCGTGAGCCACCGCGCCCGGCTCCTTGGTTCCTTTCCTTGGCTTCTCTGCACAAGTCTGCTCAGCTTGGATATTGTCTCAGAAACGAGAGAGGGGAGCATCCCAGGCTGGTGCTGATGCCACTCCCCCTGGGAACAGCTTTATCTCTGTAGTTTCTAGCACGTAGGCTTTGTAAATAAACCAGGGTCTGGACTTCCCTGCTTTGTTAGTGCAAGCTATCATTGCGGCTTGGAGCCGCCTGGCCTTTATGTCAAAGACATTTGGTTATGTGCCGTCTAGAAGCTACCTCCTACCCAGGGAGGGAGGCCAGCTTGCCTGGTGGTGGTGTCTGCAAGGTGGGCCACAGCTTATCTTGTCACCTCTTTTGATTTTTTGGCCTGATGGGAATTTGGTATTTTAAAACAAAGTTATAGGCCAAATTCCCACAAACAGAGAGATGCTAAATTGCTTCCAGTCTTCTGGTAAGTTACCACGTTTCCCATTGCCCTTGGAATGATCTTCTAAACACTCTGTTCTATAATTAGGATATTTATTAGGTGTTGTCCACCTCACATCAGATATAACTCCCAGAGAAAAAAAGGACTGCCAGGCTGAACAAATTGTCACCCCCAAGCAGGAAAGAATAAAATACCCATTTCTTTAAAAAATTGTGGTAAAATGCACATCACATAACATTGACATTCCTCACTTAATTATTTCTAAATATACAACTCAGTGGCGCTTCGTAAATTCGCAATGTTGGGTGTCCATCACCACTGTCTTTAATTCCAGAACATCATTTCCATCACTTCACATATTCTCTCCTTTTTAAAAGCTAAGATTTTGTCTACCTAGTAAAGATACCAAAACAATTTCAATCAACCAGTGATCAGCAGCAATTAGTTCATAAAATGTCTACATTATATATTGACCATCCACAAGAAATTGTAATTTGATTGAGTTCTTGGGATGGACCATTATAAAGAGATTTTGTAAAATATACATCTATATAAGCTATAGATATGGATAGATAGATAAATATTTAAGAAAATAAGTAGATAAATGCTTACATGGATTAAATATATTTGGAATAATATTTATAAAAAGATGGGCAGATTTTATTGACCTTACTAAAATTTCAGAAATTTTCCTTATTTGAAGGGAAGATTAAAAATTTGACGTGTAGAATATTTTGAGGAAGTACAATTTTATTGTTTTTATGTTCGTAGAGTAATTCTACTAATAAAAAAGGGATGGTCAGAATATATTTGATTATTTTACTTAATAAACATAAATATATTGGTAGGGCGATGGGGAGATATAGATATGTAGTAATATTGTTTATCTTGATTACCCAATAAGAAGATAAAAATCATAAGTAATGATCACATTGATGATTTCATAATAATATTTATATATGATGATTTTCTAAGAGCTTTCCCTGGTTATCGACTCTACTTTTAAACAGCAGTTTCTCGGGTTACTTTTAAAATTTTCCTTAGCAAATACTGTCGCAGGAAATGCAAAGTTAAATTTCCTTGAATCATGACAAATTCCAAATTGTTAGAGCCCTTACACATCACTATATCAGCAATTATTTTTCAGCCACTCTCATTAACTGGTAGCTTTGTAGCAAGATTGTCTCATTCAATAGAGACTGCTCTTTCTTTCTAGGCTAGTGAACTCTGTAACTAGCAGTAATGTGTGTCAATATTTCTAACAAAGTGACATGTTAAGGAAGTTATGTAAGTCACAATTTGTTTTCTACAGAGTATTAGATATCTATTATTGGATATGCCTTTGCACATTAACCTTGCCTGTCTCAGAAACCATCGTTCTATAATTCAGGGATGACCTCTTGATTGTTTCCTTCCCTATTTTTTCTAAGTGGTAGGTCTTTTCTCCAAATTTCCATTACCTTATTTTTGGATCTCTAAATGAACCTCTTTTGTTTGTCATTCCCAGGTCTTCTATAATTGAACTGCGGCATTATGTTTTGTTAATGGGGACTGTCTATAATATCACAAAGCATGTATACGTATATAACTGGAGCAAATGAAAGAATCAACCAAACTGCATGATGGATGCAAGAATTTTTCTTATGTTATTCTCTGTACATTTCTCTGCTATTATTTCATTATTTTAAAAATATTTTTAAAAGTCACTAATCTAAGGCCGTAAGTCAGAGACTTTAGGCTTTTTTTTTTTTTTTTTCAGAGTCTTGCCTTGTCACTCAGGCTGGAGTGCAGTGGCACAATCATGGCTCCCCGCAGCTTCGACCTCCTGGGCTCAGGTAATCCTTCCACCTCAGCCTCTCGAGTAGCTGAAACTACAGGCACGTGCCATCGTGTCTGGCTAATTTTTCTATTTTTTGTAGAGATGGGGTTTCTCCATGTTGTCCAGGCTGGTCTTGAACTCCTGGGTTCAAGTGATCTACCTGCCTCAATCTCCTAAAGTTGTCGGGATTTCAGGCATGAGCTCTGGCGCCCAGCCAGATTTTTTATAATAAATTAGAATTGAGACTCAACTTCATTATTTATTTATTTATTTATTTATTTTTTGAGACAGAGTCTTGCTTTGTCACACAGGCTAGAGTACAATGGCATGATCTCGGCTCACTGCAACCTCTGCCTCCTGGGTTCAAGTGGTTCTCCTGCCTCAGCCTCCCAAGTAGCTGGGACTACAGGTGCCTGCCGCCATGCCCAGCTAATTTTTGTATTTTCAGTAGAGACAGGCTTTCACTACATTGATCAGGCTGGTCTTGAACTCCTGACCTCAGGTGATCCACCCACCTCAGCCTCCCAAAGTGCTGAAATTACAGGTGTGAGCCACTGCGCCCAGTCAACTTCATTATTTCTGAAGTTCAAGTTTTATCTGCCTTCATGTTCCTGGTTTACTGGCAATGCTATCATACAAAAGAATTTTCCAAGTTCATAAATAGGTGTGGTTTTAACTTTAAGTACAGTGGGTTAAACACACACCTTTTCTTGTTTCCTCTCGTTTCTCCTTGGAACTTCCAACCCTTCCAACTTCATCTCCCTGTAGGAAGACTTACCGCACAACCCGAACTTCACCTTACCCTTTACTCTCAATTTTCTTTCAGTTTCAACAAGTACTCAAGCTACTTCCTTGGATTTTCAAAGATGTGCCTGCCTTGAGTGTGAAATGGAGGTAATAATCAAAATGAGCTCCTAAAATTATGAGGAGAATTAAAGACACTAATGTATATAAAGTGCTAAGCACAGTTTCTGCCCTATGGCCTGCTCTCCCTAATGGTAGCTCTCATCATTTAACCACTCAAGGGCAGGCACATCATATTACCTTATAAATTAGCTCTCAAAGGGAGATTTGCTAACTTAGTATGGAAGTTCCAAAGACAGGTCATAATGAAAAGGAGAGTTAGGGTGACTAGCAGATAAAATCTGTGACTATCAACTCTTCATTCTGAAATAACCCAGAAAAGACAAAAGTGAGACTTCAGTGAAAGGCAACAAACTGACGAGAGTTGGGCAAGTCTCTCTCTTTTTAAATTGTGGTAAAATAAAATTCATCATTTTAGCCATTTTTAAGTTTACAGTTTAATAACATCAAGTACATTCATGTTTTGCAAACCTCACCACCATCTATCTTCAGAATTTTTCATCTTACCTAACTGAAATTCCACCTCCATTAAACAACTCCCTAGTCCTCCCTCCCCCCGCCCTGTAACCACCATTCTACTTTCTATGTCTATGAATCTGACTCCTCTTGGTGCCTTATGTAAGCGGAATTACACAATGTTTGTCCTTTTGTGACTGATCTATTTCATTTATCCTAATGTCTTCAAGGTTCATGTGTGTTACAGCATGTGTCAGAATTTCCTTCCTTTTCAAGGTTGAATAATATTCTATTGAATGTGTATACCACATTTTGCTTCTTCATTTATCCATCAATGAACATTTGAGTTGCTTCTACCTTTAGGCTACTGTGAATAATGCTGCTATGAACATGGTTTGATATCTGTTTGAGTCTCTACTTTCAGTTCTTTTGGGTATATACCCAGAAGTGGAATTACTGGCTCACATGGTAATTCTATGTTTAATTTTTTGAGGAATTATCATACTGTTTTCTATAGGGGCCGCACCATTTTACATTCCCATCAGTAAGATGCAAGGTTTCCTATTTCTCCACATCCTCACTAACACTTTTGTCAAGTCTCTTGACTTTTAAGTGTCTCAGGATACACAAGTGATGGGTATTAAGAGAACTATGAATCACCATTTGTTAACATGTGAGAATGTTGAGGTACTATGAAAAAATTGTCAAGATGGCTTGATAATTATCAAAGAAAGCACATGGGAATCAGTAAAGTTATGGTGATTCCAAGCCCAGCTTTGTAATCAAATCACACGTATCCTTGAATTCTTGATTTCTGGCGTGGCACCTGCTAGCTGTGGAACTTTGGGGAAGTTTTGTGACTTTTCTGAACTTCAGTTTACTTATGCATAGAAGGAGGATCACGGTACTTAGCTTGTGGGGTTGTTAAGGGATTTAAACAGATAACCATGGTGGAATACCTAACAGTGCTGCGCAATAGAACTCTGAAAATGGCAGCTTTTGTTACTGTTTTGGAGTCTTAGATCAGTCACTACAAACTTGAAATGCTCCTTCATTCTACAAATGCGTACACACACAGAAGCTTCAAACATTTCATTTTTATCTGATCTGGAAGATGAGAATTTGATGTAAGATTAGAGTAGTTCCAGGAAACAAGAAGTTACAAGTTAATATTGTCTAAAGACAGACAGGTAACACTTTACGGCAGTTAGATAGATGGAATATTGCTCGATGATAATGGTTTGGAAGCCCCCACAAAAATCTACGATGCCTCTGGAGAAAGATCTGGATCTATTTATTTAATTGTTTCTTCCTGTTGTGGTTGGCAAAAGATCTGGAGTTAGATGGAAAGAGAGATCATCCAGGCAAGACATGAGGCAGCTTAACTAACCCAAGGAAAGACACCTAATGATAGACTCCAATGGAAAGAAAACTCAAAATTCCTGAATAGCGAGAACAGAACATTAATTCTCCTTTTCTTAAGATGGTTGTTAGTTTTTCGGATGTTACAAGAATTATGTAGGCTGAGCGTGATGTCTCACGCCTGTAATCCCAACATTTTTGGAGGCTGAGGCAGGTGGATCGCTTGAGCCCAGGAGTTGGAGACCAACCTGGGCAACACGGTGAAACCCTGTCTCTATTAAGAATACAAAAAATTAACTGGGCGTGGTTGTGCATACCTGTAGTCCCAGCTACTCGGGAGGTTGGGTGGGAGGATCACTTGAGTCCCAGAGGTTGAGGCTGCAGTGAGCCAAAATCATGCCACTGCACTCCAGCTCCAGGAGACAAAGTGAGAACCTATCTCAAAAAAAAAAAAAAAAAAAAGAAGAAGAAGAAGAAGAATAATTATGAAAAAAGAAAAAGGCTTCTCCAAATGAATAAATAGAGATAATAATTACCTGAATTATATATCTAAGTAGTAAATGATAGACTCGACAAAAGAAATCAAATTTTCAATTCCCTTGGTCGGGTGCAGTGGCTCATGCCTGTAATCCCAGCACTTTGGGAGGCTGAGGTGGGTGGATCACTTGAGGCCAGGAGTTCAAGACCAGCCTGGCCAACATGTTGAAACCCTATCTGTACTAAAAATACAAAAATTAGCTGGACATGGTGGTGCGTGCCTGTAATCCCAGCTACTCTGGTGGCTGAGGCAAAAGAATCACTTGAACTCGGGAGGTGGAAGCTGCAGTGAGTCGAGATGGCACCACTGCACTCCAGCCTGGGCGACAGAGATCTGAGACAAACGTGTAGTGTTTTTCTTTAATATAGGACTTGATCCTATATTTTACATAATGCATATGAATTTCGTACATAAGTAAGACAAAATTCCATTTTCTAAATTGCATAATATTGTGGAAAATGGCTATGGAATACCAATAGGAATTCCCTTTAAAACCTCTTCAAGTTTGTTATTTATATACTCAAACACAGCTATGGATGTTCATGCATGTAGACCATTGCTCTTCCCATAGACGTTAGGAAAGAAACTCATATCATAACAAAATCTCTGTGATGTCCATTTTCCATCTTGATTTTTGGAACTATGTTTCAAAAAACTCTTGTTTTCTCTTTGACACAATGATAGTACAAATTTAAAAAAAAACTTTTTTTTTTTTTTTTTTTAGACAGAGTCTTGCTCTGTCACCTAGGCTGGAGTGCAATGGCACGATCTCAGCTCACTGCAACCTCTGCCTCCCGGGTTCAAGCGATTCTTCTGTCTCAGCCTTTTGAGTTGCTGGGATTACAGGCATGCGCCACCACACCCGGCTAATTTTTGTATTTTTTAAGAAAGCTGGAGGAAGGTCTTATTCTGAGAAAGGAGAGAGGTAGAGATTGAAATTGGTTTACCAGACCCAAAGGTGTTGTTGGTTTATGTCTTTAAAGCAGGGTTTCCAGCTCTAAAACTTACCTGAACTTCGCTGATATAGAATCTTCGTGAAATTCCTGAAAGGTAATTCAAGCCAACTCAGCGCCCAACTTTTGATGACATGAAGCACACCTATGGTAAGTAGAGGTCTTGCTGACCCAGTGGAAAGCTACAGATTGATACTTCTTTTGTTGAACAGCCTGTGATTTCATTAATTTCATTGACAGTCATTCTGAGTGAAATTTATGAAGGCCACAAAGTAGAGTTAGTGAACCGCATGAAATGTCAGCGTGCCCACTTTGAGCTTGGCCGTCTCATTTCTCTCTTTCCCCTCCACCCATACTGTTTGCTTTGGCAGTTGACTATTTTTCCAATCTAATTTATAATGCTTCAACATTTTGCCATGACCTCACTTGAGCTTCATTTCTGACAGCCGCCTTGGAAGGACTTTAATTCCACTCACCACCAGGTATGTGTTCCTAGTAGGTGGACATTTTGTTTCTCATGTAGGCACCAAACCAAAAAAAAAGGAAAAAAGGTCTGAGAGGCAGCACCTACAAAACCACTTTCCTGAGTTTGACATCGGATGGACTCTTTAACAGTTCATGATCACACTAAGCAATTGCTTTTTCTGCTCATTATTTGTTTCCTTCTCCTTTAATAAGCCAGCATTCTGCTCTCAGACTTGACCCATCTGCAGAGTGTGTTTTTCTAGCTGCAGTCCTGTATTGGGCTAGGTTCACCAAAACTCAGGAGACCCAGTCTGGGGGCTTTCGCTGGGGTGGTTGAGAAAAAGGCACTGTCACCTTTTCAGCCAGGTCTGCAGTTGTGAGTCATAATCTTGGAGTTGCTGGAAGCAGCCCCTCCACTGCGAGGGGAGAACCTATTTGAGAATGAGCCACCAAGGAGGAGAGCAGGCTGTGCCCTGGAGTCCAGGCATCCACCCCGCACTTCTCCCTCGATGGGCATGAAACTCTATTTTCCCTCATGTCAGTTTCAGCTGGATTTTCTGTCATTTGTAATCTGAAAAGTCCTGGCTAATAAAATATTTTTAGAGAAAATTAGTTTATTATCTTTCTGAGATAATTTGAGTACACAGTACTCTAGGGCTGACATCTTAATTTGTGTGTTTAGTAAATGCCTTTTTCCTCCAGTAAAACTGTATCTACAAGGCAAGTGGCATAAACTAAATTATAGGAATTACAACTGAGAGTGTGTCGTGATGCCCTGGTACTAATAATAAATGTAAATATTTTTGTTCTGATGAATTTAATGTTTAGGTTACGTGTCTTAGATATCACGCCCAGGTGTAAAGATAAGCATGTATCCATTAATTAAAGTTATTAAATGTGTAAATATTCTTAATTAGATGATTTATCAAAGACAAAAAGAGACAAATGCTATCTAACTGTAACCTGATAAATCAAATCTATTAACATAACAATAGGATAGCCAAAATATGGAAAAAGTTAAAAAATGAATGTATTCAATCTCTCAGAATTTTTTTTTTTTGAAATGGAGTCTCGCTTTGTGGCCCAGGCTGAAGTGCAGTGGCTCCATCTGGGCTTACTGCAACCTCCGCTTCCTGGGTTCAAGCAATTCTTCTGCCTCAGCTTCCCGAGTAGCTGGGATTACAGATGCTCGCCACCATGCACAGCTAATTTTTGTATTTTAAGTAGAGATGGGGTTTCGCCAGGTTGGCCAGGCTGGTCTCGAGCTCCTGACCTCAGGTGATCCTCCCGTCTTGGCCTCCCAAACTGCTAGGATTACAGGCATGAGCCACCACACCCGGCCTCTGTCAGAATTTTAAGCAAGTAATAATTACAATAAAGCAATACTATTTCAATCAATACCTAATTTTATTGCATCTATACTTTCAGCATTTCAGTACTCTATGTGAAATACATAAAAATGTTTACTTTGAATGAGAAAGTCACTACAAATTACAAATTTTAAAAAGTTAACAATGCCTCACAAAAAGATAACAAAATCAAAAAAATAACGTGTCTTATTAACTAATTGTACATATCTCTATAAAACTTTTTCCTTTGTGCTTTAAGGGCATACTCTTTAATCACCTCTCTATATAACACTAATTTTGTAACAGAATTTTCTATAAAGAGAATATAGAGATGGACTAGTCTTTCCTTTAGCATGGTTGATAGATTTTTTAAAAAAATTTTGATAGTGTAGAAAAATTTCTTTCAGTTTTACAACTTGTTATTGGTAATATTGTGCAAATCTTTATAATTATCATCAAATTTGGAAAAATCTCTATCAAGTTTCTTTCATATATGAGTGTAGGATTTTAGGGCATTTCTAGTTTGCTTGTAAAGTAGTTTTAAATGCTTCTAGGATGACAGCACATAATCAGTTTGTCACGCTGCTCTCCTTGGAGTGGTGTCATGGATTTTGGATCTGTTCATTGACAGATTTTGTGTAAGCTCCGCTGTAGGTGTAAAACGCTCATGTCAATCCAATGCTGTCTGAAGAAGTACGGTGGTGAGAAGGCAGGGTGGGAGGACAAAGAGGTCTTATCCAATGATTGTAAGAGATCTAATTTTTTCAATTAAAAAATATATTGAACACAGGCTGGGCACAGCGGCTCACACCTGTAATCCCAGCACTTTGGGAGGCCAAGGCAGGCAGATCATCTGAGGTCAGGAGTTTGAGACCAGCCTGGCAAACATGGTGAAACCCTATCTCTACAAAAAATACAAAAAACTAGCCCAGCATGGTGGCATGTGCCTGTAATCCCAGCCATTTGGGAGGGTGAGGCAGGAGAATCACTGGAACCCAAGAGGTGGAGTTGCAGTGAGCCAAGATCACGCCATCGTACTCCAGTCCAGGCAACAAAGGGAGACACCATCTCACAAAAACAAAACGAAACAAAACAAAACATAAAAGACAAAAAACGTTGAACACAATACTCATATCCTTCCCAGTGTCTTGGAAGGGGCCTATGCAAGTGGGGGTACTGAATTTTGTTAACTTCAGTTGTAGTCACCTCTGGACAACACTGAAGATTAGAACAGATTGGGCTAAATCTGAGTTCTAGTCTGCTACTTAGAAAAAGACACATACTTCCTAGAAAAAGAATCATTCAGGAATTCCTATGTGTTAAGGGGGCCCATTTGGTAGAGGGGAAGTTCAGGCTCTGAAGCCAACCTTAGCTTCTGAGAGTTGAATAATCTTGCTGAGAACAGAAGGAGATATTCTGCCCAAGCTGTATCTTTGGCAGGTCTTTTCTGTGCAACAAAACAAAAGCTTGTGCTTGTATAGGAGCTGGTAAAGGACGTGCCCTGTGCTTATATGCAGTGTTGAGATTTGAAAAAGGCTCTTGAGATGTATCTGGATGAATTGGACGCTTGCCATTGCTGGCCTTGTCAAATGGCAGCATAGCCATTCCAGAGGGAACTGTGTCCATGACTCTGTGTCCTGTCCACAGTTGGTGTGGTGCGTGAGTGAGGTTCTCATAAAGAATCAGGGAGGAGTTTCTGGTCCCCATGGAAGTGATGAGCTAGAGAACACAAAGGCCCATGTCCCAGAGGTGGTGAGGAGGCCGGGGCCAGAGAGCCATCAGACACCAGCAGGGCAAAGTGAGGGCAGGAGCATTTTTGAGGCTTTTTGTTTTCTCTTGTCTTTGATTGCATATGCTTGTTCATCACCTCCCACCTTAAAAGATGGATTTGTTCAAGATGAACTGTCCATGTTTTCTCTTAGGAAAAGTATAGTTTATACTTGAATGAAGAATAGTTTCTTATTAGAACTCCTATTATAAGACATGAAGAATATTTAAGGAGGCTTTAGACACTCTCCCAGAAAATATCCCGGGATCTATGTGCATTGGTGAGCAGCAAGCAGAGTGGTCCCCACGCATCTCTGCATGCAGCTGGTAAGCAGTGACCTTTCACTTTTGGGCGCCGGCCTCTAGAAGGTCCGTCAGTGTTGCTCTGTGGCTTAGTGGTACTCTGAGCTGAAGAGTGTGCAGTACATGCAAAAGGAAGTCCCTTGGATATCTGCAGACCCTGAATGTCAGTTCTGAGAGAAACTGCCTCAATATTTATCTGTAAAATAAGAGATGCAAGTTAAATAAACTCTACTGCCTTATTGGCATTCTGATTCTAGTATGCTTGGTTGATCCAGGCCCAGGTCCGGCAGAAGAGCCAAACCCAAACTTGCTCTCCAAGGATTCCCTTCTTTCCTCTTTTCTTACATATCTGCTACGTCCACTAGCCTGTGAGCTTCTAGGGACCAAGGATCAGGTCTCTTCATTTTTGAAACCCCCAAAACTTGCACAGCATGTGGTATAAAATATATGCCCAATGAATGAGTGTTCTTTGTATTTTAGTTTTTTTAAAAGATCATGAGCTGTCTGGGTACAGTGGCTCATGCCTGTAATCTCAGTACTTTGGGAGGTCAAGGCTGGTGGATGACCTGAGGTCAGGAGTTGGAGACCAGACTGGCCAAGCATGGCCAACATGGTGAAATCCTATCTCTACAAAAAATACAAAATTAGCTGGGCGTGGTAGTGCACGCCTGTAATCCCAGCTACTTGAGAGGCTGAGTCAGAAGAATTGCTTGAACCCAGGAAGCAGAGGTTGCAGTGAGCCGAGATCGAGCCACTGTACTCCAGCCTGGGTGAGAGAGCAAGACTCCATCTCAAAAAAGAAAAAAAAAAGATCATGAGCTATGATTGGTTATATCTTTGGGTTAAACCTCAGGCCCATAGAACCAATTGCATCTACCTGTAATGCCCCCAAGCATACCTATCACACAGACCAGAGACCAAACTAATTTCTGTCTCTCTCCAACCTGGCTGTTTTTCTGACTTCCCTTCAGGTAGCCCAAGCAGAACTATGGGGGGTCATCTTAGACCCTCTGTCTCCTTCATTTTTCATTATCCCATTCTCTCTCACCATCCCATGTCCCACTGACCCAGTCCCTAAAGTCCCTCTTATTCAACCCTGGATCCTTAGTGCTTAAGTGACATGGCCTGACATGGCAGTAGCTCAATGACTGTTGGTAAAATAAAAAAATAACGTTATTTAGGGTGTTTGCAGAATCGCATATGTTTACAACCCTCAGTAATACAATGAATTGTCATTTGTTTGAAATGACCTAAGTCTGCAGGTCTGAAAGTAGAGAGAACCCATATGTGATTTGCATATTTCTTCTCAGTGTTGTGACTTGACTTTGTAGAAGAGTGGTCTTTACTCTGGGATTCATGCTCCACCCACAGTCTGTGAAGACTCTCCAAGAGGTGACTGGCATTGATAGTCCCTGTAGTTAATTTCCTACCTGCCTTGCCTGGGTGCTAGGACCTGGCTTCTTTAGCCAGCTGACCTAAAGCTTCTCAGTGTCCTTTGCCACCTCTGCTTTCTCAGGGACCCTGACCCCAGTTGACAAGAGAAGGGCATTCCGCTATGATATGTTTCTTCGAGGTATAAACATCTCCTAGGCATCGAAAAAGAAGCCATTGGAAATGTTGCCTTCTTTAACCAAATTAACATCTCCACCTCAACATTTCATACTTCCCACAAATTTTTCTGTCATATTTAAGAATTATTTATCAAAATTGGGAAATGTGTTGTTTTGCCCAATTACATACTAGCAAAAATTGTGTTGATTATTCCATCCAGAATAAATTTTTTAATATTTACAGCCATTTGGTCACAGGAATTATTTAAAATGTTGTTTCAATGTATGTACATTCTTTTCCAGGGATATATGATGGTTGATCATAAAATAAACTCTCAAATATCTGAAGATATTATGTTAAAATAAAGTTCTGAAGGGGCATAGAGTGGAATATAGCTCTTGAAGAGGAAATGCATTGGTGTAAATTTCTGATTTTTACTGAAAATCTGGTTCCAGTATTTTAAACAGATAGTGGTCAGTAACAAATGACTGAAGTGTTTATTCCAATGGATGCGTTTGAACGTGAGAGAAAGAATTTTATTTACAAATGTTAATATTTAGACATTTTGAATACACTGGAAATCACATCCTTTGCAACAGTTTAGATTTAAGATGGAAATTTTTAGATGGCATTGCATCAATGTGCAAAGTGAGAAGGTAGCTTTTCAAAATTCTTGAAGGGGGTGTGTGTTTTAGTCACTTTGTAGATGAAGCCATAATATTAAGCAAAGAAAACATCTCTTGACATTCAGTTTAACATAAAACAGTAGAAAGTTAGCACTGAAGAACCAAAAATAGAAGCGACGCTGCATGTCACGTTGCCATAGCATGGGTGCTATTTAGAGCCAGGAAAACTGAAGCTCAGTTGCCATACAAAAGGCCTCCCCAATTGTGTATGGCTTACTTCCTCACATTGTGGGCCTCCAGGATTCACTGGCAAATGTGGGGTGAGTCAGGTCTGAGCTGCTGATGCCAGGGCCTAGATAAGGCCTGTGGAAATCCCTCCCGGAGCCCAGAGAAGTGGAGAGACAGCCACCCATTTTGTCAAGGTTGTGTAGGATGGTGCCAAGGGCACAGTCCCGCTGGGCCCTGTGGCACTTAAGGTGAATTAAGCTTAAGGGGAGGTGAATATGCACAGGCTGGAGGCACAGTCCATGGACTTTAGACTGAAAGAACTCAGTGGCGCAGTCTATCCACGGAGGGAAAGCACTCCCAGGGCAGTGCCTGGCACTTGACACCAGTAAATGTTCTTCTGCCTACGAATTCCAGCAAAGCACACTTAGTGATACATCCCTAAAGGTTACCATGCAGACAATTTTTCCGTAGCTGGTTACTTCCTCTAGAGGCAGGTAAGTAGTAGATCAATGAACTAAGTGCCTCTACTGTGCCTCTGGCAGGGTCCACTACCCTGACCTCTGTGAATTCCTCCCGCTCAAGAATTCTCTCCTGCTGGTGACTCAGGTGGAATGTTCACAGGCATCCTCAAAACCACGTGTTCCAAGAAACTCCTTCATCCTCTATCCTGATCTCCTGTCCTCCGTGCCAGCCACACTCCTGACTTCTCTGCTCAGTCATCCTCCATGGATTCCAATCCCAGATGCAGAACCGTCTTCCATCTCTCATTTGCTGTCTCTTAGCTAATAGTGTATTCGTTTGTGTATTTCTTTCTTTTTATTGTGGTAAAATATGCATAACATGAAATTTACCATTTTAATCAGTTTTAAGCATATGGTTCAGTGGCATTAAGTACATTCACAATATCATGCTACTATCACCACCATCCATCTCTAGAACATGTTTGTCTCGCATCACAGAAACTCCGTACCCATTAAATCATAACTCCCCATTCCTCCCTCCCTGCAGCGCCTGATAACCACCAAAATTCAACCACATTGAATTTTGACTCTATGAATTGGACTACTCTGTGTACCTGTTATGAGTGGGATCATGCAGTATTTGTCTTTTTGTGTCTGCTTTACTTCACTTAGCGCAATGTCTTCAAGGTTCATGTATGGTGTAGCATGTGCCAGAATGTCCTTCCTTTTAAAGGCTGTATAATATTCCATTGTTTCTATACTCCACATTTTGTTTAATCCATTCACTCACAGATACACACTTTAATAGTTTATTAATCTCATCAATTACTATGTTATCATTATTCCATTACTGTAATGGACACAGCAATCCATTAATATTCTAGTTTTTCCCTTTGTCTTAAGATTCTTCTCTTTCAGAATATTTATAAACTCTGCATCTGGCAAAGGTCTAGTATCCAGAATCTATAAGGAACTTAAAGAATTCAACAAATAAAAAACAAGTAATGCCATTAAAAAGTGGGCAAATATATAAACAGACACTTCTCAGAAGAAGACATACAAGCAGCCAACAAATACATGAAAAAATAACATCACTAATAATCAGAAAAATGCAAATCAAAACCACAATGAGATAATATCTCATACCAGTCAGAATGACTATTATTAAAAAGTAAAAAAAAATAACAGATGCTGGCAAGGTTGCGGAGTAAATGGAACATTTATACACTGTTGGTGGGAATGTAAATTAGTTTAGCCATTGTGGAAAGTAGTTTGGAGATTTCTCAGAGAACTTAAAGCAGAACAACTATCTGACGCAGCAATTTCATTACTGGGTGATATGGTATATATGGTTTGGTTGTGTCTCCACTCAAATCTTATCTTGAATTGTAGCTCCCATAATCCCCACATGTCGTGGGAGGGACCTGGTGGGAGGTAATTGAATCATGGGGGCGGGTTTTTCCCATGCTGTTCTCATGATAGTGAATAGTCTCACAAGGTCTGATGGTTTTAAAAAGGGCAGTTCCCCTGCACATGCCCTCTTGCCTGCCGCCATGTAAGACGTGCCTGTGCTCCTCCTTTGTCTTTTCCCATGATTGTGAGGTCTGCCCAGCCATGTGGAACGGTGAGTCCATTAAACCTCTTTTTCTTTATAAATTACCCAGTCTCGGGTATTTCTTTATAGCAGTATGAAAATGGACTAATACATATGGTTTGGCTATGTCCCCACCCAAATCTCATCTTGAGGTGTGGTTCCCATAATCTCCATGTGTTGTGGGAGGGACATAGTGGGAGGTAATTGAATCATGGGGGTGGTTTCCCCCATGCTGTTCTCATGACAGTAAGTTCCCATGAGATCTGATGGTTTTATAAGGGGCTTCCCCCTTCACTGAACTCTCATTCTTCTCTCTCCTGCTGCCTTGTGAAGAAGGATGTGTTTGCTTCTTCTTCTGCCATGGCCGTAAGTTTCCTGAGGCCTCCCCAGCTGTGTGGAACTGTGAGTCAATTAAACCTCTTTATTTTATAAATAACCCAGTCTCAGGTATGTCCTCATAGCAGCACGAGAATGGACTAATACACTGGGTATATACCCAAAGGAGAATAAATCCTTCTACCAAAAAGACACATGCACTTGTGTGTTTTTTGCAGCACTCTTCACAGTAGCAAAGACACTGAATCAACCTACGTGCCCATCAGTGGTGGACTGGATAAAGTAAATGTGGTACATATACACCATGGAATACTACACTGCCATAAAAATGAATGAAATCATGTCCTTTGAACCAACATGGATACAGCTAGTGGCTATTATCCTAAGCAAATTAATGCAGGAACAGAAAAGCAAATACTGCATGTTCTCACTTATAAGTGGGAGCTAAGCATTGGGTACACATGGACATAGAGATGGGAACAATAAGCACTGGGAACTACTAGGAGATAGAGGGAAGAAAAGGGGTGAGGGCTGAAAAACTACATATTGAGTGCTATACTTACTACTTGAGTGATGGAGTCAATGGTACCCAAAACCTCAGCATCATGCAATATACTCATGTAACAAACCTGCATATGTACCCCCTCAATCTAAAGTAAAAGCTGAAAT
This sequence comes from Pongo abelii, assembly GCF_028885655.2. Taxonomy (NCBI): domain Eukaryota; kingdom Metazoa; phylum Chordata; class Mammalia; order Primates; family Hominidae; genus Pongo; species Pongo abelii. Next base: position 69,039,520 of record NC_071992.2, read on the forward strand.
TATTTTTTTAAAGATTCTCTTTCAAATGCATCTCACGCACCACCTGAATAATTTACCTAAAGTTTCTAATAACTGCTCAATTCTACTATGTGTCCCAAATCCTTGTCCCTCAATAGCCTGGGCCCAACCAACCCTTCTTGCCTTATCTTTCACCACTTTTCCTAGTTTGCATGTCTTCCCTACTCTTGGGGTCAATGGATGAGTACTGTGCTTTGAGCATGCAGAAAACAGAAAGGTCAGGAAAGGCTGCACTGAACACGTCCACCCTAGAGAGCTGGAACTCCGTGTGAGAATACCTCCACCTTTCCTGAACCCACTCCACTACTCACTCCTTGCTCTGTGGACTCATGCTTCACTCCCCACTTCGGTGAGCCTCGTGTTCCATGTCAGTGGGATGCCCACCAGGTTGGTAGTGGTGATCACTCAATGGCTATGGGCTTAGAGCCTGGAGCTAGATGGCCTCTTCCCAGATCTCAGCTCTGCCACGCCCTAGCCTGTCACCAGGGACAAATAACTCCTGTGTGGATGGTTCTTCTGCTATACACTGTAAAGTGGGGGTAACAGTAATGGTACCCCACGCCGGCATGTTGTGAGGGTTCCTACTACACTGTGTTTGGTATCCCACTACACTGTGTTTGTAATGAACTATCACAGGACCGTGCTGACTGGAGATTATTGCACTGTTACCTTTTTGTGACCATCCTTGGCTGGATCATAAACTGTAGCTCATTTATTTTCTGCTCTCTTTCAAATTATTTTCGAATGTATAATAATGTGCTAGACACAGGAAGTGCTGGTAACGAAAAGACACTGATTTTGCTCTTCAGAAGCTTAGGGTGTGTGTTTACGGCTCTCTCTGGAGCTCCATGGCCGTGGCATAGTGCGTCACTCTCCTTCTCCTTCCCTTCCTCCTTCCCTCTTTTCCTTCCTTTTCTTCCTCTCTCCACTCCTTCCTCCTCTCTTCCCTCCATCTCTTCCCCTCCCTCTCTTCCTCCCTCCCTTCCTTCCTTCCTTCTTTATTTCCCTCTTTCCTTCCCTCCTTCCTTCCCTTCTTATTTTCCTCTCCCTGTTTCTCCCTCCCTTCCTCCTTTCCTTCTTTCTCTTTCCTTCCTGCCCTCTCTCTTGCCTTTTCCCCCTTCTTCCTTCCTTTCCTCCTTCCTTTCTCACTTCCTTTCTCCCTTCCTCCCTTTCTTCCTTCCTTTTCTTCTTCCAGGTGACATATGAGGTGCGTGCCCTGTGCTGGCACTGCCCCAAACACTGGGGGCCCTGCAGTGAGCAGGGCAGCCATTCCCCCATGGGATGTACCAGCTAATGGGGAAGACAAACCACAAACGCATGAGTGAATAAATAACATGATTCAAAAGACACATAAATACACTGAAAAAATCACGAAGTGTAACAGGATTTCTGCGTGCTGTTAACCATAGCTTGGTCAGGGGTGGCCCCTCTAGGAGGCAATGGTTGAGCATGACCTAAAGGTGGTGGTGGCGGGGGGGAGGTCAGCCCTGCCCAGATCTGCAGGCAGAGCAATCCAGGCAGAGAGAACCCCTGAGACCCGGAAACAGGACTGGGCTTTGTGTGTGTGGGTGGAGTGAGCCTGAGGGAGGTGGGGGGGTGTGACAGGGAGTGAGGTGAGAGAGGTGGGCCAGAGTAGATGGTGGTGCTAGCAGGAGCTTGGGTTTTATCTCAAGTATGATGGGAAGCCACTTAGGGGTCAAGGGACTCGATCTTACAGGCAAAGGATGTGATCCGATGTACATTTAGAAGAGTGTCCTCTGTCTGTGAAGCACAGAAGAGGGATAAGAGGAGGAGTGGGGACCAGGTGGGTGGCTGAGCAGGACACACCTAGCGCTGCTGGGGGAATCCCTGGAGAGCAGCGCCGTCTTCCGGAGAGGGCTGTAGTGATGCAGCCCTGAGCGCTGCCTTCTTGCTTCCTTCTTACTTTTTTTGTTTGTTTGTTTGTTTGAGACAGAGTTTCACTCTAGTTGCCCAGGCTGGAGTGCAATGGAACTATCTCAGCTCACTGCAGCCTTCGCCTCCCAGGTTCAAGTGATTCTCCTGCCTCAGCCTCTCAAGTAGCTGGGATTAGAGGCATGTGTCACCACACCAGCTAATTTTTGTATTTTTAGTAAAGATGGGGTTTCACCATGTTGGTCAAGCTGGTGTCAAACTCCTGACCTCAGGCGATCCACCCGCCTCGGCCTCCCAAACTGCTTGGATTACAGGCATGAGCCATTGCGCTTGGCCTCTTACCTTTAAAAAATCAAATAAGAGCTAAGTAGATATTGTATTGTTAGACAACCAAATTTTTTTTAATTGTTAAATTTTATCTACCAAAAATAATTTTAATCTTATACTAGTTAGAAGAGTGAATTTATTGAATTTCTAAGTTTAATAGAATGCAATCATTTTATATACCAGAGATGGAAGAGACAAATTCAGTCCTTTCACGTCTATCTGATACGACCTATGTGCTGATGTAATTTTAAGTATTTCATGGGGTGAGTGTTTAGTGTTTCTTGAAGGCAATTTTTTCAAACATCTTTCTGTTAAGAAGTTAAATTGTAAATTTTTAAAAATTTAAACTAAAAAAGCCAATGAGCATCTATTCAATGTAAGAAGCAATGAAGGCAAGTGGACCGGAGGTCGAAGGGCTGAGACACAAATAATTTCTGAATTAATTTCTTAGGTAATATTCAACTCTATGGCCAATTCAAAAGGAATTCCTCTCTCTCCTGTAAATTTATTTATTCTAGGCATTTGTAGGTTACTCATCTTAATCCTTCACTCATCTCCTGTCCCCTAATCCTTGTCAAAAAAGGAAAAAAAGAATCATTGATTAGCTCAGCAAAACATCAAAGGAGCAATCTTCCCCATAAATCAATCCCTCCATTCTCCGACTTGCTTTGTTGATTTCTCCCAAACTTCCCCATTTATCTATTGAGCGGCTCATTCTAAAGCCTCAGGTGTGTTGTCAGAAACTCTTCTCTTTTATGTTTTCCGACTATAAGTTGTTAACGACTTAGTGATGCTCAGAAGTAAATCAGGTAATGCCACCCCGCCCCGGTGAATGGCACTGAGGACATCAAAACTCAGCAACTCAGCAGCGTCTCACCTTGGGCATGAGGTTGACTAAAATCTGAGACTCAGCTCCATGCTTCCTCAGAAAGCACATTCATTTCTCAAAGAGTACAAAGTGGGTCAGTTTGCTTTTGTTGTTTTCTCCCTTTTCTAGAAATGAAATTAATACAACGATAACCTCCTTTCCCCCAGACCCGAGTATTGATTTCTGCTTTGCTCCCTGGCCCTCTTCTAAGTTCTGAAGACATTACCAGAGGAGCTATTGATCAGCAGGCTGCCTGTCGCTTCCTTGGGCGCAAAGGACAGCAGCCCCATCACCTCCATGCCCCGGAATAGACCTGGAGGTAAAGGGTCAGAGATGAAAGGCTTCTGATTAGTTCTTCTTTGTAAGCCGCCTCCCAGGAAGCGCTGAGCTTCTATTTACACCTGTCCTTGGCATTTAAGATGGAAAACTTTTACTCCCAGGTCCGTGCACAGGTGTAGCTGAAGCAGAACTCTTATCTTTCTCAGCTTCTCATTGGGAGAGATGGATTGTTTGTTGTTAAGCCGGGTTGGCTTTTTAAGTAAAAAGTTTACGCTTCCTGGGCCTTTCATTTGTCGCCTGCACCGCTGCGGCTTCATCTGTTATAGGAACCTCAGTGCTTTTAGACATTGACTAAAGGACACTCAAATCAATTTCCTCTGAGAAAAAGAACTGGAGAGTCTGTGGGACTCCATTTTTTTTTCTGTTAAGTTGTGGCGATGTCATTGATTTCATTGCTGAACCAGAGCAGAGGGGGTCAAGGGAGATTCATGAACTAGGAGAAAGAATGACAGAAAAAAGCCATTACTTATCCATGTACCTGGAATGGCCCGACAAAATTCAGAAGGTCAAGTGGCTTTGGGTTAACACATCCCCTTTATAGCTAACTCAATAATTAACCTTTAGAAACAAGGTCATGCCATGAAATTCTGCTAATCCTTTATTAATATTTCATACATACACT